>NC_133658.1:532766343-533114433 GCF_037893015.1 Macrotis lagotis
TTGTACTAGGGCACAAATACCTTATAATCAGATGCAGAAAGGCAGAAATAATAAATATACACTTCTCAGACAATGACACAATAAAAATTACTTGTAATAAATGATCATGAATAGATAAAATAAGAATTAATTTGAAATTAAATAATTTTGTCTTAAATAATGTGTTGATCAAACAGCAAATAATAGAAATAATAATTATTTCCAAAAAAAATGATAATATTGAGTTATTATAACAAAAATTATGGGATACATCCAAGGCAGTTTTGAGGAGAAACTTTATATTTCTAAATGCCTATATGAATAAAATAAAGAAAGAGTAGATCAATGAATTGGGCATGCAACTAAAAAAAGCTATAAAAAGATCAAATTAAATATCACCAATTAAATAAAAAATCAGAAATTCTGAAAATCAAGGGAGAGATTAATGAAATTGAAATCAAGAAAACCATTGACCTCATGAATAAAATTAAGAGTTGGTTTTATGAGAAAATCAACATAATAGCCAAAACTCTGGCTAATCTGATTTAAAAAACAAGAAAGAAAAGTAACCAAATTACTAGTATCAAAAATGAAAAGGGTAAACATCCTCCAAGGAGGAACAATTTAAGGAGATAATTCAGAATTACTTTGTTCAACTGTATGTCAATTATTTGAATACTTGAGTAAAATGGATGAATATTTACAAAAATACAAATCAACCAGATTAACAGTAGAGGAAATAAATTGCTTAAATAACCCCATTTCAGGAAATGAAATTGAAGAAGCCATCAATAAACTCCCTAAGAAAAAATATTCATGTCCAGATGGATTTACAAGTGAATTCTACCAAAGATTTAAGTAACAATTAATTCCTATTCTACACAAACTATTTAAAAATGAGAGAGGAGGAGTTCTGCCAAATTTGTGATCCACAACATGGTGTTAATATATAAACCAGGAAGAACCAAAACAAACAAAGAAAATTATTTATCAATCTCCCTAATGAATATTGATGCAAAAATCTTAAATAAAATTTTAGCAATGGGACTACAGCAAGTTATTACTAGCATAATATATCATGATGAGTTAGGATTTATATCAGGTAGACAGGGATGGTTCAACATTAGGAAAACATTCAGCATAATTAAATATATCAATATATCAATAAATAAATATATCAATAACAAATAAATAAATATATCAATAACAAAACCAACAGAAATCCTCACATGCTTCACTCAATAGATACTTGTAAAAGCCTTTGATAAAATACAAAATCCATTCCTTTTAAAACCACTAGAAAGTTTAAGAAAAAATGGAGTTTTTACTTAAAATAATAAGTATTGTCTAACTAAACCCATCAATATGTATTTTATATAATGGGAATAAATTCAGAGAATTTCCAATAAAATCACGGTTGAAACAAGGATATCCATTATTACCGTTACTATTCAATGTAGTTTTAGAAATGTTAGCAGTAGCAATAAGAGAAGAAAAAGAGATTGAAGAAATTAGAATTCACAACAAGGATGCAAAACTTTTATTCTTTTCAGATGATATTATGTTATACCTAGAGAATCTTGAAAACTCCTTTAAAACAATAAACAAATTCCAGAAAGTAGTAGAATACAAAATAAATACACATAAATCATCAGCATATCTATATATGAACAACATAACCCAAGTGCTAGAGATAGAAAGAGAAGCTCCATTTAAAATTACTCTAGACAATATTAAATATTTGGGAATCTACCTTGCAAGATAAATCCAGAAAATGTATGAAAACAGTTATAAAGCACTTCTCACCCAAATAAAGTCAGATCTAAATAATTGGGAAAATGTCAAATGTTCATGGTTAGGTTGAGCTAAAATAATAAAAAAATGACAATTCTATCCGAATTAAATTACTTATTTAGTGCAATACTAATCAAACTATCTAATCACACTATCAAATAATTATTTTATTGATCTAGAAAAAATTATAACAAATTTCATCTCCAAAAAACAAAAAGTTCAAGCATAGCAAGGGAACTGATGAAAAAACAATGTAAAGGAAGGAAGCCTATTTCTAACAGATCTCAAACAATACTATAAAGCAGCAGCCATCCAAACTACCTGGTACTGTTTAAGAAATAGAATAATGGATCAGCGGATTAGGATAGGTTCAAAAGAAACTACAGTAAAAGACTACAGAAATCTTGTATTTGACAAACCCAAAGACATCAAACCTCTGGTATAAGAACTCACTATCTGACAAAAAATTTTTTGGTAAAACTGGAAAATAGTATAGCAAAAAATAGGCAAAGATCCACATCTCATACCCTGTACCAAAAGAAGGTCGGAATGGGTATAGGATTTAGACACAAAGAGTAATATAATAAATAAATTAATGGACCAAAAATTATCTATTTGATTTATGGAGAAATTGGATAAATTTAGGACCAAAAAAGAATTAAAGTACATTATAAATTGCAAAATGAATGATTTCTACTATGTTAGAAAGTTTTTGCACTAATAAAATCAATGTTAACTAAACTGGAAGGGAAGCAGAAACCTAGAAACCAAACTTTATAGATAGGAGTTGTGATAAAGGTCTCATTTCTAAGATTATCTAGAGAATTGCATCAAATTTATAAGGTCACAAGTAATTCCCCAATTGATAAATGGCCAAAAAATCTGAACAGACAGTTTTCAAATAAAGAAATTAAAGCTATATATAGTCATAAGAAAAAAAATGCTCCAAATCATTATTTATTAGAGAAATGCAAATCAAAACAATGAGATATCATTCAACAACCATTAGATTTGTCACGTTGAGAAAAAGGGGAAATGATCAATATTGGAGAGGTTGTGAGAGGATTGGGACACTGATTCATTGCTGGTGGAATTGTGAACAGATCAAACCTTTCTGGAGAGCAAAATGGAACTATGACCAAAGAGTAATAAAACTCTTCATATTCTGTGACCGAGCAATTCCAGTTCTAGGTTTTTATTGAGAAGAAATTCATTAAAAAGTGAAAAGTCCTCCACGTTCCAAAATATTCATAGCAACTCTTTTTGTAATGGCAAAGAATTGGAAATTTGGGGGGAAGCCCATCAATTGGGTGTAGTTGAGCAAGTTATGGTATATGAATATTATGGAATACTATTTTTCTATAAGAAACTATGAATGGTCAGACTGTAGAGAAGCTTGAAATGACTTACAGGATCTGATGCTCAGTGATGGGAGTACAACCTAGAGAACAATCTAGACATCAACAACAATATTGTGAGATGGACAACCTTGATGGAAGAAGTTCCCCTCAGCAGTCTAGAGAGCTAGGACAACTGCATTTAACTGAGTAGGGACTATATTATCCCCATCCAGATGAAGAAAAGAAAAACAAAACAAAAACACACACAAACACACACACACACACACACACACAACACACACACACACACACACAACCCTTCCAAATCTGATGAACATTTTATTAAAAAAATTCTCTTATGCATCTCTTTCCCTTAAACCTTTTGTCATTATTTATTTACTTTCATCCATAAGCACCTATGTATTTTTAAGTTACAAAATTCAAAATTTTCTTCCACCTTCCCTTCCCAGAACCACCTTCTCTCAGCTGCAAATAGTAAGGTTATCATTGAACCTACATATTTTGATAAACATGATTGAATATTAGTAATTTTCATTATGAGGAATTAGTATTAAGGGTAAGATATATGAGTTAATTTTTATAATTTTGTTTTGCAAATGCATGTGCATGTGGTATGTATATGTGTATTTTGTTTTGTTTTGTTTTCCTTCTTCAGGATAGTGATTATACAGTCCACAGTCAGTCAAGTACAGTTATCCTAGCTCTCTGGAATGCTTAGAAGAGCTGCTTCCATCAAGATTGTTCATCTCATAATGTTTATCTTGATGTGTACATTATTCCCTTGGTTCTACTTTGCTCAGCATCTGTTCCTGTAAGTCATTCCATGCTTCTCAAAGTCAGATCATTTATAATTTCTTTTTTAGAACAATACTAGTCCATTCTATTCATGTACCATAATTGTTTAGCCATTCCCCAATTGATTGACATCTCCTCAATTTCCAATTCTTGGTCACTACAACAAAAAGAGCTGCTATAAATATTTTAGAACATATGTGATTTTTCTGCATATTTTATGGTATTTTACTGGATATAGACCTAAAATTGGATTTGATGGGTCAAAGGGTATTAACAGTTTGATTGATCTTTGGACATAGTTCCATATTGCTCTCCAGAAACGTTGGATGCATTCACAACTCCACCAGCAATGCATCAATGTCCCAATCCTTCCATAACCTCTCCAACATTGAGCAATTTCCCTTTTTTTCTCATGTTGACTAATTTAATGGATTGCGATATAATACTTCCTTGTTGTTTCAATTTGAATTTTTCCAATCAATTATGATATGGAGCATTTTTTTCATATGATAGCTTTAATTTCTTCATTTAAGAATTGTTAGTTCATATCCTTTGACCATTTATCAGTTGAAGAATTTCCCTTAATCCTAATTTCTCATACCAGAAATTACTAATGTTTAAATATATATATCAAAATATGTGTGTGCAATGCTAACCTGACTGTTCACTGCTGAGAGGAGGAGATTGGGAAGGGAGGGTGGAAGGAAATTTTGTAACTTAAGAATACAAATGTGCATATGGATGAAAATAAATAAATAAATTAAAAATATAAAATTAACAAGCATGATAAAGTTTTATATTCATAAAACTTAAAGTATGGTAAATTATTTGACTAACCATAGATATAAATCAATTGTGCATTTTGGTCAAAATTTATTTATTTATCCAGTGAATGCTTCTTTTCTCCTGACATTGAGAAAGCATTAAGCCAATATAAATCCAATAATCTTATATTTTATCTGAAACTTTATTTTACTTAAATAAAATCATAAATAAGTAATAATGAGTCAGAATTTTAATTTGGAAAAAATTTTACTTATTAAAAATTAGGAAATTGTTACTAGAATTAAAAAAGACCAGAAATAAGAAATTGCTTCTTTTCTTTTGCAGTTCTTAAAGGTTGAAGACAAAATTACTTCAAATTCAAATGGTGTTTTTAAGGTCATATCTTTCAAATGAAGATGAAATTGACTCAGCAGTTTTTCCAAGAACATCAAAAAAAAGTCCAAAAAAAACCCCAAGTTATTTCATAGTTTCATATATTTTGTTTTGGAAGAGATCTTAAAGATCAATTTTGAGCAATCATATTTTCATGTAAAGAAATTACAACCAAAAGATTATTATGCAACTCTGTGTCACACAACTAATGAGGGGTTAAAGCTAAATTTAGTCTTTCTTCATATAAATTTACTGTATACTAGACCTGCGCCATACACATTTGATTGTAGTATAACTTTAATAGGTAAAATATGAAACCACTCTCTTATTCATTGATTTGCTTGCATATATTTTTATAACCTTAACTTTTTATGTTTGAAATACATGTTATTCATGTTTTTCAGTGCTGAATCACAAAAATAAAATGGCAAGATGTGTATTTCCATATATTAAAACATTTTAATATTTCTTATAACACAGTAAAAGGAAACAAATGCTCATTAAACTTTTGCCTCTTTTATAAAATGCTTGCTTATATCTGTTCAAAACAAATTACTTGTTTCTGCTTCAAGTCTAAAAGTGTGCCAAGCAGGAAAGTAATTTTGTTTTCAGACAATGGAGGACTGCTGTCTGGCTATAGAGAAGATGATTTCAAGATCATACCTTCTTTAATGCAAATCCCCTTTTTAAGTTAATGTCTATTCTGTTGATAGGATTGAATTCAAAATAAAGAATGTTCATGTGAGCAAAAGACAAGTAAATTTATACCTTCTTACAATCACACCTGGAATTCAGCTTTTATACTGAAACACCTGACCAGTGTCAGGTGGGTATTATTTTGGATGCTAAATAGATTTTAAAAAGATTTTAAAGACTTTTTCAGGGCCTTAAATTATAAGACCTTTATAAAGGTTTTAAAGGACTTAAAATTGTAAATAGGAATGATAATTTAAAAAGCATCTCTATGGAATGGCAGAAGAATTGACCCTTCTATTATTGGTGACAAAAAAAAGCATTTAATTTTGAAAAAAAAATAAGTCATCACTTGTTTGGTGTGATACAAACGCAACACTCTTCCCCTCCCTTTTCAAGTTAAAGTTAGGAAATAAAAATATGTCTTTCTGGGCTTTGTGTCATAAAAATAAATGGAAAAAAATTGTTTTCACTTATAGCAGATTAAATCAAATACTTCCTTTACTTTGTATGCAAATTTTATTAAATTTGTTTCTATATAAAAGATAGAAACTATAAATATCTATAAATACATATACATTGATTGTGTGACATTCTTTTATTAATAAACTATTAAATAGACAATTTGCTTTCTTATTGCTCCTTAGTTAAAAGTCATTAAGAACTACTAACTCATCTATTTTTCCTAGATATTCTGGTAATGTACTGATGGATCATAATGAGTTCATTTGGAGAGAAAAGCAGCTACATCCTCTTCAGTTTCCATGAATCTTCTCTTTTTTCCTTTGTGTCACATTGTTCACTCCTCCATGCAGAAGACATGCCAGATCTGCCCATTTGCATTTCAGATATTTGTTAAAATCCTATTGTAAAAAGTGACCTTCTCCTCATCCAACTTTTTTTTAACATCATAATCTACATACTGACAGGTATTTCCCAATCTCCTTTACCATTTCTTCTGATATATCAATCTACACTTTAGTAATAGAAAACTGTTATTTGGCAGAAATACAAAGTTTACACACTACATAAATCACTTTAAGATGGTAAAAATTTCCTGTACTATGTGAAAATAATATTTTCATCTTAATGTCTTCATTCTAATTTTAAATGTTTGAAAAATCCTGTGGAGAACTGCTTGCTGTTATTATTATTAAGTTACTTTTCATCATAACTTGTTCCTTCCTTTCCAAGTTATTAGAAATTTTAGAGCCTCACACAGCATATGTTTTTTTTATCTTTAAAAACAAGACAAATAGAAGTTACATCCAAGAGCTAAGAGGATGGATCAAGCAGTAAACTGTCATAACTTACCCAAATTTGCTTTTCAAACAACCATAAACTAGCACTACAAAACAAATCAAGGAACAACAGAACAAACAAAGGACTGTGTAAAATCAATATTTGAGCCAAGAAACTTGGAAGGTCATCAGGAAAGATCTTTCTTACTGAGTTACAAAGGGGTACATGGTTCAGGACAGAAAGTGTACCAGCAAACCAGCAACACAAATCTCATAAGCAAATTAGTTGGAGATGCTAAGCACTACTATGTTGCAGCTGGACAATAATAACACCAGGATTCTACTTCCCTTTCCTCAGCCTAGACAGGAGAACAGATAAAATGGGGAAAAAAGTACAAAATGTAATTGAGGAAATCAACTTATAAAAAGTTACAATTGGACAAGTAGACAAAATAATCTGTGAGAGATTTAGAATCAAACCAAATATGAAAAAATGAATAACTTAAATTATCTTTATCTCTATCTATCTATTTATCTATCTTTCTCTATCTCTATGTCTCTATCTCTATCTCTATCTCTATCTCTATCTCTATCTCTATCTCTATGTATATATAATGTATATAAAATGTCTCCTGGGTATAAAGAAATGAACTGGAAAATGAATCAAGGAGGGGCAATATTAGGATCATTACACTATCTGAAAACCAAACTCAAAAAGCTAACCTGGACAAAATCAAGAAATTATCAAGGAGGGACTTATGGCCAAGATGGTGGAGAGAAGACAGGGATACTGCTAAAGTCTCCTGACCTACCCTCATATATAATATATATGATATATTAAAAATATAATAACAGAAATCTTATCTACATAAGCCAGAAAAAAGGAACTAGGAGAAAAAGATCTACCTAAAGGTTTGATCTCTGGGATCATGGGTGAGCCAGACACAGAGGGTGGACTCTGCCAGAAGCACAGGATAGGGTCAGAGCCTGAATGCTCCACTAGCCTCATCATCAGGGTGGTCTAGAGCCTGAAAGCCTAAAAGCTGGGCAAGCCTGATTGTCCACAGGGGCATGATTTGGGCCAACTAGGGAAGAGAGACATTGGTTGTGGTGTTGATGATCCAGAGTTTGCTAGCAGAGGTGGAGGATAAGTTCCAGTGCAAGAGATGCAGCCATACCTTCATGTCAAACAAAACCTCTTCCCATAACCAACACAATTACAGTCCACCTCTGC
Organism: Macrotis lagotis; assembly: GCF_037893015.1. Lineage (NCBI taxonomy): Eukaryota > Metazoa > Chordata > Mammalia > Peramelemorphia > Peramelidae > Macrotis > Macrotis lagotis. Next base: position 532,774,599 of record NC_133658.1, read on the forward strand.
CCCAGGCTCAGGTATGAGCAACAGACCTCCCTCAGCCATCTGTGAAAAGGAAGAGCACTTACCTTGCCCTAGGGCAAAATCCACCATTGGTCAAATATAAAATTAGAAAACATTTTCATCCACCACCTCCAGGCTAAAGGAGAGATCCTTAAATTAAGATCACAGATACTCCAGAGAAGGCAACTAACATAGCCTACTGGCCAGTCCACTTGGGTGCATAGAAAAATTTCAAGAAGAAAAAGATCCTAACTCAGAGAGACCTAGAACCTCTGAGGAGAATATGATCTGGTCTCCAGCACAGAAAGACTTCCCTGAAGAAATCAGGATGGAGTTTAAAAATTAATTGGAAAATTTGGGAGAGATGATTAACAGCTTGCCAGAATAAAACCAATCAATGGAAAATACAATTGGAAAAATGCAAAAAGAAAATAATTCTCTCAAAATTTCAATTGGCCAAATGGACAACATTCAAAAATACAAATGACCAATTGGAAAAAAGAGTTTAAAAGGTAAATGAAGAGAATTCTTGTCTAAAAGAAATGGATTTTGGGGGAAGCTAGGTGGAAGAGTGGATAGAGCACCAGCCCTGGAGTCAGGAGTACCTGATTCAAATCCGGCCTCAGACACTTAAGAATTACCTAGCCATGTGGCCTTAGGCAAGACACTTAACCCCATTGCCTTGCAAAAATGGGAAATAAAAATAAAATAAATGGTTTCTGTGGAAACTAATTACTTCATGAAACAGCAAGAGTCTGTTAACAAAACTAAAACATCAAAAAAATAGAAGAAAATGTAAAATACCTCATCATGAAAACTCTATCCTGTGGAATGAAACAAGGACAGATAACCTGAGAATTATAGGTCTTCCTAAAAACATTGAGGAGAAAAAACACCTGGATTTAATGTTACAGGATTTTTGGAAAAGTGCCCTGATATCATGGAACCAGAGGGCAAAATAGTTATTGAAAGAATGCATCAATACCCTCCTGAAAGAGATCATAAAATGGAAATACCAAGGAAAGGTGTGGCCAAATTCAAGAACTATCAGATAAAAGAGAAAACCCTGCCAGCAGTCAGAAAGAAACAATTTAGATACAAAGGAGCCACAGTAAGGATTACACAGGCCCTGGCTGCATCAGCATTAAGGGATTGAAGGCCCTGGAATGAGATATTTCAAAGAGCAAGGAAACCTGGAATGCAGGCAAGAATCCACTATCTAGTAAGGCTGAGCCTTCTCTTCCAGTGAAAAAGATGGACATTTAATGACAATGGATATTTCCAATATTTCATGATGAAAAGACCAGAATTTAATAGAAAATTTGGACATCAAACAGGAAGTGCAAGAGAAACATGGAAAGGTATAAAAAGGTAAAGGGAAAAAAAACTGCTATCCAATAAGATAAACTGACTATATCCCCTCCTGGGAGAAATATTTTCATAACTCATTAGAACTGTTACTCTATTAGAGAGAATATACTTAGCCAGAAGTGATAGACACTCATGACTTTTCTGTTACTTAGAATTATTTTAAAAAATACATCTATAAAAAAGTATAAATCTCAATACATGAAGAAGTACACAAGACTTATTGTAACAGAGGGGAAGGAGGGAGGAGTTGAGAACCACCTGAATCTTCCCCTCATAAAACTTTGCTTAAATTTAACTTACACAAACACTCAGGGTAAGAAACTTAGCTTACCTTTCAAGTATTTAAAGGAGGAAAAGGGGAAGGAGGGAATGGGGGAGGAGAGAAATAAAGGATTAAACAGAAGGGAGGGAAGATGGGAAAAAAAGGGAAAAGGGAATGAAAGGGGAGGGGGGCTTGATATAGGAAGAAAAACACAATGAAATTGGCAGTATTCAGAAACAAAATACTGGGGAATATGGATAAAGGGGAAAAGGGTAAAAACACAGAAGGAGGAAAGATATCATGGAAGGCACTATTATGCTTCAGCTGAAAAAACCAAGGGTAGCAATTCTTATCTCAGAAAAAGCAGCTGCAAAAATATATAGTGCTAAAAGAGATAAGGAAGGAAACTATACCTCTTAAATGGTACCAATGACAATAAAGTAATTTCAATATGAAATATGAATGCATCCAAGGGTATAACATCCAAATTCTTAGAGGAGAAGTTTAAAGAGCTACAGGGAAACATAGTCAACAAAAAGCTACAAATGGGAAACCTCAGCCTCCCACTCTCAAATTAGACAAATCTAATCATAAAATTAAAAAAAGAGGCAAGTTAAGGAAATAAATAGATTTTTTAGAAAACCTAGATATGATAGACTTATGCAGGAAATTAAATGGGGATAGAAAGGAAAATTTTTCTGCAGTACATGGCACTTATACAGAAATTCACCATGTAGCTGGACATAAAACCTAATAATCCATTGCAGAAAGGCGAAAATAATGAATACATTTTCTTAGATCATAATTCAATAAAAATTACATGCAATAATGGGACAAGGTGAAACATACCTAAAACTAATTTGAAACTAAAGAATCTTTTTTTTTTAAAGAATCTCTTTTCAAAGAATGAGTGAATCAATCAACAAATTATTGAAAGAATCAATAATTTCTTTCTAGATAATGACAATAATGAAACTATATGGGATATAGTCAAGGTAGCTGTTACAGGATATATTATATATTGTAAATGCTTGCAGGAGCATATTGTAGAAAGAAGAATTATGTGAACTAAACAAGCAAATAAAAAAATTGAGAAAGTGCAAATTGAAAACTCCCAAATGAATTTCTTTTTTTTTTAGGTTTTTTTGCAAGGCAAATGGGGTTCAGTGGCTTGCCCAAGGCCTCACAGCTAGCTAATCATTAAGTGTCTGAGACTGGATTTGAACCCAGGTACTCCTGACTCCAGGGCCAGCGCCCTATCAACTGTGTCACCTAGCCACACCCCCAAATGAATTTCAAATCTTAAATTCTAAAATTTAATGGAGAAATTTAAAAAATTGAAAGCAAGAAAACTATCGAACTAATAAAACCAAGTGTAGGTTTTATAAATAAAATAAAATTGATTAACATCTACTTAATTTGATTTAAAAAAGAAAGTAGAAAACCAACCACCAATTATTTGGAAATTAAAGTAATAATTCAGAATTATTTTGCCCAACTCGATGCCAGTAAGTGTGCTAATCTAAATGAAATGGACAAATATTTACAAAAAATATAAATTGGGGGGGGGGGGGGCATCTAGGTAGTACAGTGCATAGAGCACTGGCCCTGGAGAGTTAAGAATACCTGAGTTCAAATCTGATCTTAGACATTTAATAATTACCTAGCCTTGGGCAAGCCACTTAATCCCATTTGCCTTGCAAAAACCTAAACAAAAGAACAAAATCACCAAATTTGCCCAGGTTAAATTAAGAGGAAATAAAATACATAAACAACATTATCTCAGAAAAAGAAAGTCAATAAGCCATTATTGAACTCCCTAAGAAAAAGTCTCAAGTGTCAAATGGATTCACAAGTAAATTCTATCAAATATTTAAAGAACAATTCATTTCAAATCTATGTAAACTCTTTGGAAAAAAATAGGTGAGGACAGAGCTCTTCCTACCTCTTTCTATGATTCCAACATATTGCTGATACCTAAACCAGGTAGAATTAAAACAAAGAAAGAAAATTATAGACCTATATCTCTGATGAATATAAATGCAAAAATCTTCAATATATTCTTAACAAAATTAATAAATTATCACTAGGATTATGCACTATGACTAAGTAGGACTCAGGAATACAACCCCATGAATGTGGGGTTGGTTCAATAATAGAAAACTGTTAGTATAATTAATTATATCAATTAGAAGCTTATCAGAAATCATATCATATACCAATACATACTGAAAAAGGTTTTGACAAACTACCCATTCCTACAAAAAAAACACTAGAGAACATAGCAATAATTGGATTGGTCCTTAGAATAATAAGTAGTAGGTATCTGAATCCATCAACAGGCATTATATGTAATGGGGATAAGTTAGATTATTCCTCAATAAGGTCAGGGGTGAAACAAGGATTCCCATTATTTCCACTATTCATTATTGTATTTGAAAAGTTAACTTAGGGCTGAAGCCAAGATGGTGGCTTGAGGGTAGGAGTTCCCAGAAACTTGTTCCCCCTAAACCCCAAAAGTTATCAAAGTATGATGCTAGCCAAAATTTGGAGTGACAGAACCCACAGAAAGATTGAGTGATAGTTTCCCAGTCCAAGACAACTTAGACTATCTAAAGGAAAGGAATGTTTCACCAGGACCAGGGGCTGGAAAAACTCCACTGCCACAGCACAGCACAGCACATTCCAGGGATCACCATGTATAGCTTAAGGGGTGATGAGAGACCTCTCCTGCACCAGAGGGGTGGTAGTACTGTCCTCAGAACAGCCCTGTGGTAAGAACCTGCAATAGGAATTGGAGACACCCACCTGTAGCCCAGAGACAGTAAGAGGGTAGGAGGAGATTGCATAAATATCTCTGCTGTATAGCAGGAATCTGATGTTTGCCCACAGTCAGATCCACCCTATTGTTTGGGCTTCCATACCATGGTAGCCAAGTAGGGAACCCCCTCACAGCTCAAGGGCAGAGGGGAGTACCTATGGTCATCTGAGTATCAAAGCACAGGCAAGAGAGCATAAGACTTCAAGGAATAAAGGCCCCATTGTGGTCTCCCAACCCCCTTCCCAAAGACATGGAAGTGTGGTAAATTAGTCTCAGGATCAGAAAATGAGCAAACAAAAGAAAAGGATGAATATGACCATAGAAAATTCCTTTGGTTCCATGGAAGATTCAGAAGATGACAAACTCGAAGCTTCTGTATTAAAAGCCTCTAAGAGAAATAGAAAGGGGGCTCAGTTTATGGATGAGCTCAAAAGAGATGTTAAAAAGCAATTAAGGGAGGTGGAGGAAAAATTGGTAGGAGAAATGTGAGTGATGCAGATAAATCATGAATACCAAATAAACAGTTTGGTGAAAGAAATGAAAAAAAAATGAAGAAAATAATACAGTAAAAACCAGTATAAGCAAAATGGAAAAAATAAAATAAAGGACAAATGAGGAAAATAATGCCTTAAAAAGTAGAACTGGACAGCTGGAAAAGGAGATAAAAAAAGCTCTTTGATGAAAATAATGCTTTCAAATGCAGAGTGAAACTAAAGGAGGCTGATGACTTTGCAAGAAATCAGGAAGAAATAAAACTCTTCCAAAAAAGCCAAAAATAAAAGAGAATGTGAAATAATTCATGGGAAAAACATTCGACCTTGGAAACAGATCTGTTAAAATAATTTAAAAATTAATGGGCTGGGGCAGCTAGGTGGAGCAGTGGATAAAGCACTGGCTCTGTAGTCAGGAGTACCTGGGTTCAAATCAGATCTCAAACACTTAATAATTACCTAACTGTGTGGCCTTGGGCAAGCCACTTAACCCCATTTGCCTTGCAAAAAAATTATTGAGCTACTTGAAAGTCTTGACCAGGAAAAGATCCTAGACTATCCATTTCTTTATTTATTATTTTATTCCTCTTTTTTTTAAAGAAAGAATATATTTATTTTGTTATGCAATTTTCCCTCTATTCTTGCTTCCTCCCCCCACAAAAGGAAGTCTGCTGGTCTTTACATTGTTTCCATGGAATACATTGAACTAAATTCAATGTGATTAGATAAAAATCATATTCTTATGGAAGAAAAAATAGATGATGGCAAAATTACATAATAAGATGACACTTTCCCTCTGAATTGAAGGTAATAGTCTTTGATCTTTGTTTAAACTCCACAATTCTTTCTCTGGACACAGATGGTATTCTCCATCACAGAACCCCTAAATATTCCCTGATTGTTGCACTGATGGACTGAACCATTCCATCAATGTTGATCATCAACTCATGTTGCTGATGGGGTTTGCAATGTTCTTCTAGTTCTGCTCAACTCACCCAGCATCAGATCATGTAAATCCTTCCTTCATTGTACATTTCTCTTGTTTTCTAATAAAACAATAGTGTTCAATAACATACATATACCACAATGTGCTAATACATTCTCCAATTGAATGGCACTCACCTAATTTCCAATTCTTGCCTAACACAAACATGGCTACTAAGAATATTTTTGTACAAGTGATGTTTTTACCCTTTATCTTAATCTCTTCAGGGTACAGACCCAGTATTGGTATTGATCGACCAAATAGTATGCACATTTTTGTTGTCCTGTGGGTATAATTCCAAATTGCTCTCCTGAAATGTTGGATGAGTTCACAGCTCCAGGAACAATGTGTTAGTGTCTAAGATTGCCAACCTCCCTTCCAACATTGATCATTGTCCTTGCTGGTCATATTGGCCAGTGTGTGAGGTGTGATTGGGTACCTCAGAGTTGTTTTAATTTGTATTTATCGAATCAGTAATGATATAGAGCAATTTTTCTTATGATTGTAGATCACGTTGATTTCCACATCTGTAAATTCCATCTGCATATCCTTTGACAATTTGTCAATTGTGGAATGGCTTGTTTTTTTGAAAATTTGACTCAGTTCTCTGTATATCTTAGAAATGAGTCCCTTGCACTATTACATTTTTGGTGCAGCTGTGAACTCATCCAACATTTCTGGAGATAAATTTGGAACTATGCCCAAAGGGCAACAAAAATGTTCATACCCGTTGATCCAGCAATACCATTAATAGGTGTATAACCTGAAGAGATGATGAAAAGGGTAAAATCATCACTTGTACAAAAATATTCATAGCAGCCCTGTTTGTGGTGTCAAAGTATTGGAAATTAAGTAAATGCCTTTCAATTGGGGAATGGCTTAGCAAACTATGCTATATGTATGACATGGGAAAATATAGTTCTATTAGGAACCAGGAGGGATTAGAATTCAGGGAAGACTGGAGAGATTTGCATGAACTGATGCTGAATGAGATGAGCAGAACCAGAAAAACACTGTGCACCCAAAGAGAAACATGGGGGAAATGATCAAACTTGATGAACTTGTTCATTCTATCAGTGTGATAATCAGGGTCAATGGGGCTCTCTGCAATGGAGAATAGCATCTGTATCCAGAGAAACAACTGTGGAGTTGGACCAAGGACAATTTCCTTAAATTTAGAAAAAAAATCCCTGATATCTTATTGTTTGATCATGCCAACTTTTATACTTTAGGTTTCTTCCTTAAGGATATGATTTCTCTCTAATCACACTCAATTTAGATCAATGTATACCATGGAAACTATGTAAAGACTGACAAATTGCCTTCTGTGGAGGTGGGGGGGAGGGAAGTACCATTAGGGGAAAAATTGTAAAAAATAAAATAAATAAAATCTTTAATTGAATAAAAGAAATGAGTCCTTTGTCAGAAACAATAGTTGTACAAATTATTTCCCAATTTACTACATTTCTTTGGATATTAGTTACAGTGGTTTTATCTGTGCAGAAGCTTTTTAAATCCATATAATCAAAATTTTATAGTTTGCTTTATATGATGTTCTCCATCTCTTCTTGGTCATAACCTGCTTCCCCTTCCAGTGATCTGACAGGTATACCTCTCCTTGACCTTTTAGTCTACTTATAGTGTTGATTTTTATGTCTAAATCTTGTATCTACTTTGATCTTACCTTGGTATAGATTTTGAGGAGTTTGTCTACTCCAAATAACTGTCATAATAACTTCCTATTTCCCCATCAGGTTACATTGAAGAGAAAGGTTTTATCCCAATAGCTGGGCTCTTCCTGTTTATCAACAGCAGATTATTACAGTCATTTCCTGCTATTGTGACTGGTCTATTCCATAATTCCATCACTCTATTTCATAGCCAATACCACACAGTTGTGATGACTGATGCTTTATAATATAACTGTAGATCAGGTAAGGCTAAATCACCTTCTTTGCTCTTTTTTTCATTGAATACATGGAATTCTTGACTTATATTTCTCCATGTGAAGTTACTTAAAATTTTTTCTAACTCATTAAAGTATTTTTTTTGGAATTTTGATTGGTAGGGCATTAAAGAAGTAGTTTAATTTTTGTAGAATTGTCAGTTTTGTTATATTAAATCATCTTATTCATGAGCAGTTGACAATTTCCCAGTAATTAAAATCTGATTTTATATGTGTGAGAAGTGTCTTCTAATTGTTTTCAAAAAGCTTTTGATTCTGCATTGGCAGGTAGACTCCCAAGTATTTCATCTTGTTTGAGGTTACTGTAAATGGGATTTCTCTTTTTTAGCTCTTTCTGCTATATCTTGCTAGTCATATACAGAAATGTTGAGGATTTATGATTTCCTGAGATATTGCTAATGTTGCTAATTATTTCTAGTAGTTTTTTAGATTATTATTTGGGATTCTCTAATTATATCACCATGTCATCGGGCAAGAGTGACAGCTTTGTCCCTTCCTTCCCAATTCTAATTCCTTCAATTACTTTTACTTCTTTTATTATTGAAGTTAACATTTTAATACAATATTGAATAGTAGTGGTGATTATGGGCTTCCTTACTACAACCTTGATCTATTCTTTTTTCTTTTTTTTCTTTTTTTATAATTTATTTTTATGAAAAATAGTATTTGAGTTTTACAATTTTCCACCCAGTCTTGTTTCACTCCGCCCACCCACCCCCATGGAAAACACTCTGTCTGTCTTTACTTTGTTTCCAAGTTCTACCTTAATCCAAATTGGGTGTTATGAGAGAGAAATCATATCCTTCAAGAAGAGAAGAGAAGTCTAAGAGGTAACAAGATCAGACAATAAGATATCTGTTTTTTTCTAAATTAAAAGGAATAGTCCTTGAACTTTGTTCAAACTCCACAGCTCCTTATCTGGACACAGATGGCACTCTCCTTTCCAGACAGCCCAAAATTGTTCCTGATTGTTGCATTGATAGACTCAGCAAGTCCTTCAAGGTTGAACATCACTCCCATGTTGCTATTAGGGTGTACAGTGTTTTTGTGTTTCTGCTCATCTCACTCAGCATCAGTTGAACCAAATACATCCAGGCTTCCCTGAAATCCTGTCCCTCCTGGTTTCTAATAGAACAATAGTGTTCCATGACATACATATACCACAGTTTGCTAAGCCATTCCCCAATTGAAGGACATTTACTGGATTTCCAATATTTTGCCACCACAAAAGGGTTGCTATAAATATTTTTGTGCAAGTAATGTTTTTACCCTTTTTCATCATCTCTTCAAGGTATAGACCCAGTAGTGGTAAAGCAGGGTCAAAGGGTATGCACATGATTGCTGCCCTTTGGGCATAGCTGCAAATAGCTCTCCAGAAAGGTTGGATGAGTTCACAGCTCCACGAACAGTGTAATAGTGTCCCAGATTTCCCACATCCCTTCCAACAATGATCATTATCCTTCTTGGTCATATTGACCAATCTGAGAGGTGTGAGGTGGTACCTCAGAGAAGCTTTCATTTGCATTTCACTAATAATTTAGAGCATTTTTTTCATATGCCATTGAATTACTTTGATCTCCTCATCTGTAAATTGACTTTGGATATCCTTTGACCATTTGTCAATTGGGAAATGGCTTTTTGTTTTAAAAATATGACTCAGTACCCTGTATATTTTAGAAATGAGTCCTTTGTCAGAATCATTAGTTGTAAGATTGTTTCCCAATTTACTACATTTCTTTTGATCTTGGTTACATTGATTTTATCTGTGCAAAAGCTTTTTAATTTAATGTAATCAAAATCATCTATTTGGTTTTTGTGATGTTCTCCAGCTCTTTCTTAGTCATAAACTGCTCCCCTTTCCATAGATCTGACAGGTAGACTAGTCCTTGATCTTCTAATTTGCTTATAGTATGTTTTTATGTCTATTCCCTGTAACCATTTGGATCTTATCTTGGTGAAGTGTGTGAGGTGTTGGTCTAATTTATGTTTCTTCCAAACTAACTTCCAATTATCCCAGCAATTTTTATCAAAGACGGAGTTTTTATCCCACTGGCCAGACGCTTTGAGTTTATCAAACAGCAGATTATTATAATCATCTCCTGCTTTAACACCGAGTCTATTCCACTGGTCCACCACTCTATTTCTTAGCCAATACCAACGATTTTGATGACTGATGCTTTATAATAAAATTATAGATGAGGCTGGGCTAAGCCACCTTCTTTTACACTTTTTTTTGCATTAAGCTCCTGGCAATTCTTGACATTTTATTTCTCCATATGAATTTGCTTACAATTTTTGGAATTTTGATTGGTAGGGCACTAAACAGATAGTTTAGTTTTGGTAGAATTGTCATTTTTATTATATTAGCTCTACCTATCCATGAGTAGTCAATATTTGCCCAGTTATTTAAATATGATTTAATTTGTGTGAGAAGTATTTTATAATTGTTTTCAAAAAGATTCTGAGTCTGTCTTGGCAAATAGACTCCCAAATATTTTATATTGGCTGAGGTTACTTTGAGTAGGATTTCTCTTTCTAGCTCTTCCTGCTGTTTCTTGCTAGACATATATAGAAAAGTTGAGGATTTATGAGGGTTCATTTATAACCTACAACTTTGCTAAAATTGCTAATTTTTTCCAGTAGTTTTTTAGATGATTTCTTGGGATTCTCTAGGTAGACCTTCATGTCATCTGCAAAGAGTGAGAGTTTTGTCTCTTCCTTTCCAATTCTAATTTCTTCAATTTCTTTTTCTTCTATAATTGCCGATGCTCACATTTCTAATATAATATTGAATAGTAGTAGTGATAATGGGCACCCTTGTTTCACTCCTGATGTTATTGGGAATGCCTCTAGCCTTACTCCATTGCATATAATGCTTGCTGATGGTTTCAAATAGATACTGCTAATTATTTTAAGGAACAATGCATTTATTCTTACACTCTGTAGTGTTTTTAACAGGAATGGATGCTGTATTTTGTCAAAAGCTTTTTCGGTATCTATTGATATGATCATATAATTTCTGATAGGTTTGTTGTTGATGTAATTTAGGATGCTAACAGTTTTCCTATTATTGAAGCAACCCTGCATTCCTGGAATAAATCCTACTTGATCATAATATATTACCCTAGTGATGACTTGTAATCATTTTGCTAAGACTTTATTTAGAATTTTTGCATCTTTATTCAACAGGGAAATAGGTCTATAATTTTCTTTCTCTACTTTAACTCTTCCTGGTTTAGGTAACAGTACCATATTGGTTTCATAGAAAGAGTTAGGCAGAGTTCCAACTTTCCCTATTTTTCAAAACAGTTTATATAGGATTGGAACCAGTTGTTCCTTAAATGTTTGGTAGAATTCACTTGTGAATCCATCAGGCCCTGGAGATTTTTTTTTGCGAGTTCAATATTGGCTTGTTGAATTTCTTTTTCTGAGATAAGGTTGTTTAGGTATTTAATCTCTACTTCATTTAACCTGGGCAACTTATATTTTTGAAAAAATTCATCCATTTCACTTAGATTATCAAATTTATAGGCATAGAGTTGGGCAAAATAATTTTGAATTATTACTTTATTTTTCTCCCCATTGCTTGTGAGTTCACCTTTTTCATTTGTGATACTAGCTATTTGGTTTTCTTCTTTCTTTTTTTTTTCATCAAATTGATCAGAGTTTTATCAATTTTATTGTCTTTTTCATAATACCAACTTTTGGTTTTATTTATTAATTCAATAGTTTTTTAGCTTTTGATTTTATTAATTTCTCCTTCAATTTTTAGAATTTCTAATTTGGTATTTAATTGGGGATTTTTGATTTGTTCTTTCTCTAATTTTTTTAGTTGTATGTTTAGTTCATTGATTTCCTCTTTCTCCCATTTATTTATGTAAGCAATTAGACCTATAATATATTCCCTGAGAGTGGCTTTGAATGAATTGCATAGGCTTTACTATGTTGTTTCATTATTATCATTATCTAGGATAAAAAGGTTAATTCTTCCTATAATTTGTTTTTTGGTCCACTCATTTTTTAGAATGAGGTTATTCTTTTTTCTAATTTGTCCTGGGTCTATATTTCCTTGGCACATTATTGCATATGACTTTTATTGCATTGTGATCTGAGAAAGATGTATCCACTATTTCTGCCTTTCTGCAGTTGATCATTAGGTTTTTATGTCCTAGTACGTGGTCAATTTTTGTATACGTTCGTGTACTGCAGAGAAATAGATATATTCCTTTCTATCCCCATTCAGTTTCCTCCATAAGTTTACAATATCTAATTTTTCTAACAATCTATTTACCTCCTCAACTTTTTTCTTGTTTATTTTATGATTCGATTTATCTAGATCTGAGAGTGGGAGGTTGAGGTCAACCCAGTAGTGTCTTGTAAGCAGAATATTGTAGGATTCTGGTTTTTAATCCACTCTGCTATTTGCTTACATTTTAAGGGAGAGTTCATTCCATTCACATTCAAGGTTGTGATTACTAATTCTTTATTGCCCTTTTGTTATCTTCCCTCTGCTTGTATTTTTCCCTCTTCCCCCCTTTATCCATATTCCCCAGTGTTTGTTTCTGAATATCACCCCCTTTAGTGTGTTTGCCCTCCTATATCACACCCTCCCCTTTCATTCCCCTTTCACTTTTTCCCTTTTCCTTTCCCTTCATTTTGTTATTTCCCCTCCCCCCACTCCCCTTCCATTTCTCCGTCCGCCCCTCCCCTTTTCCCCTTTTAATACTTGAAAGGTTAGATGTTTTATAAGTTAACTGAGTATGTGTAGGTTGACTTTAAGCCAAGTCTGATGAGAAGAAGATTCAGGTGTTTATCCTCTGCTTCCTTCTCCCCTCTATTACCATAGGTTTTTTGTACCTCTCAGTGAAATATTTACCCCATTCAATCCCCTCCCTCTTCCCGTCTCTTTCCTGTCCCATTTTTAAGGAGGTAGTGTTTTATAGATCATTCTAAGTCATAAAAAATTCTCAGTGTCTGTCCCTTCTAGTTCATCCTATTCTATTGAATAGAGTCAAAATTCCTGAGAGTTATTAGAGTCTTTCTCCCAAGTGGGGTTAAATCCAGTTACATCCCATTAGATAGCAGTCTCATGTATAGGTCATGAATGTCTATCATTTCTGGCTAGGTGAATTCTCTCTGTTAGAGCTAGAATTCTCAATCTTTATGAGAATCTTTTTCCCCCACTTTTTCCCGTTTACTGCCTCCCGTTTTTTTACCTTTTCATGGGTCTCTTGAACCTCCTGTTTGATGTACAAATTTTCTGTTTAGCTCTGGTATTTTCATCAGAAATTTTTGGAATTTTTCCATTTCATTAAATGTCCATCTTTTTCCCTGGAAGAGAAGGCTTAGCTTTGCAGCAAAGTAGATTCTTGGCTGCATTCCAAGCTCCCTTGCTCTTCGAAATATTTTGTTCTAGGCACTTCAATTCCTTAATGTTGATGATCCTGCATGATCCTTACTGTGGCTCCTTGATATTTCAATAGTTTCTTTCTGGCTGCTTCCAGGATTTTCTCTTTTATCTGACAGTTCTGGAGTTTGGCCACAACATTCCTTGGTGCTTTCATTTTAGGATCTTTTTCTGGTGGGGATTGTTTTACTCTTACAATAACTACTTTGCCCTCTGGTTCCATGATATCAGGGCAGTTTTCCATCGCTATGTCCTGTAATATTAAGTCCAGACATTTTTGCTCTTCTATGTTTTCAGGAAGTCTTATAATTTTCAGGTTTCTACTCCTTGATCTATTCTCCAAGTCAGTGGTTTGGTTGATTAGGTATTTTATTTTGCTTCTGTTTTTTCTATTTTTTTGATTTTGTTTAACTGACTCTTGCTGTCTCTTGGAGTCATTTGTTTCTGTAGACTCCATTCTTTTTTGGGGGGAGGAGTTTTCTTCATTAACCTTTTGCAATACCTTTTCCAATTGGTCAGTTCTACTTGTGAAAGAGCATTCCATTTGACCAATTGAGGTTTTGAGATAATTAATTTCTTTTTTCATTTGCTCATTTGAGGATTTGAGAGAATTATTCTCATTTTGTTTTGGTCCGATTGTACTTTCTAAGTTTTTGTTTTCTTGTTGCAAGGTATTAATTGTCTCTCCCAAATTTTTAAGCTCCTTCCTCATTTCTTCAAGGAAGTCTTTCTGTGCTGGAGACCATATTGTATTCTCCTCAGAGGTTCCAGGTCTCTCTGAGTTTGGGTCTTTCCCTTCCAGGAATTTTTCTATGTATCCACCTTTCTGATGACCCCTCTTCATTTTGCTAAGACCTTGAGCTGGGGGGTGGGGGCTGGTTCACCATGGGCTTGGGATCACTAAAGGCTTTACTCACTGAGTGAATTTTCTCTGGATGGCCAGTAGGAGTTGTTGGTTGCTTTCTCTGGAGTGACTGTGACCTTGACTGAGGCCTTCTCCCTTTGCTTGAAGGGAGGGGTTGGAGGTATTGAATTCTTCTGCCTTCAATCAGTAGTGGGCTTTGCCCTGGCCTGAGGTCATTCCTCAGCTGGGCTGGTTCTTCTGCTCACACACCTGGGCCTGAGGTAGAAGTAGTTTGCATTTGTTTGTTTGGGAGGAGGTCTGAGTTGTAATGGGGCCAGGGGAGCCCAGGATGGTGTCCATAGCTCTCCTGCACTAGAACTCTCCCCCCAGCTCTGTCACTCCCAGGGGACAGCACCAACACCAGCACCTCTGCTCCTCAGCTGACCCAAGCCCCTGTCGTCCAGCCCTACTGTTGATCCAGCTGGTCCAGCTCTTGGGCCCTCAGACTGCTAATCTCATTGATTAGGGCTGATTCTCCCTCTGAACCCAGACTCACCCCAACCCTGAATTTGGCTAAAGCTGCTGCTGGAGACAAATCTCGAGGGAGATGTTCTTTCTCCTGGCTTTTCTTTCTGGGTTTAGTGAGTCAGATTCCTTTTAAGAGGTCTGTTTCATGTGATAGATGAGGAAGAGATCAGGATACTTTAGAACTGTGCGTGTCTTCTCTCCACCATTTTGACCAGAATTCTACACCCCTGATCTTATTGGGAATGCTTCTCGCCTAACTCCAATGCATGTAATGCTTCTTTTTGGTTTCAGATAGATTCTGCTTATTATGCTAAGGAACAATCCCTTTATTCCTAAAGTCTCTAGTGTTTTTACAAGAATAGGTGCTGTATTCTGTAAAAAGTTTTTTCTGTTAATTTTCTCTTTTGTCATATCAATTTGCTCTTGAATTTCATTTCCCAATTTCCCCATTAATTTTTAAACTCCTTCCTGATTTCTTAAAGGCTGTCTTTCTGGCATGGAGGCCAATTCATATTCTCCTCAGAAGTGCTAGATCTCTCTGGGTTAGAATCCATTTCTTCTATATTTATTTCTTCATTGGCCCGCATTTCAGCTGACCCTTCTTCATTTTCCTAGAATCTTTTGTGGGGTGAGTGGCTGACTCTCAGATGTTTGCTTTAGAAAACCCTAGAAACTTTGTTCACTTGTCTTAGTAATTCCATGAGTTGGCCAGTAGGGGAATTGTTTGCTTTCTCTGGAATGTTTGGGGCCTTCAGAAGAAGGGTCTGATTTTATGTTGAACCATGGATGAGGCCGTGGATGAGGGAGTTAATCTCTCTTTCAGCTGAGTAACCTGTGTTGCCCACACCTGAGCCTGAGGGGAAGCAGGAGGATTTCTGGGTGGTTCTGGGGAGATTGCTCCACAAAAGGTATGGAGCTCAGGCTCCCAGGACCAGGTTGATTCCCAGCCATGCTCTGTAACTCGTGTGGGGCTAACCAGAGCTCCTCTCCCCCAACCAAACATTCCATGGCTCAAGTTGGAATCACCAATCACTAAGACCTCTGTGGCTAAAGCAGTCCTATGACTTCATCCTACAGGTATCCCTATACTGGCTCACTCCTCTCTGCTCCTGGTCCCTCGAGACAGACCTTCTTCTTCTACCTTCTCTTAATGAGTTTTGTTGAGAGCTTTCTGTCATGTTATTTTTGAGGGCGAATCAGGAGCACTTATAGAAGAGTGACTGCCTTCTCTCTGCAATATTGGCAGTGGATCTAGACTACATTTTTCAAGAAATTGTACAGCAAAATTGCCTTGATTTCCTAGAAGCAAAGGGCAAAATAGAAATTGATGGAATCCATCAGTCACTTCCTAAAAGAAATCCCCAAATTAAAACTTACAGGAATATTATAGCCAAATTCCCAAACTCCAAAATCAAAGAGAAAATACTAAAAACTGCCAGAAAGAAACAATTCAACTACTATGGGTATAGAGCCAGAATTTGGCAGCACATAGATAAAGGGCTTGTAGGAATTGGATCCTGATATTCCAGAAGGCAACTATCTTGGTTTACAATTGATAATCAACTACACAAGAAAACTGAAAAACCTCTTTTAGAGTAAAAGATGGACTTTTAATGAAACAGGGGGCTTTCAAAATTAAACCACTTCTTTACTGCCCTATAAATCAAAATTTCATTATTTTAATGAGCTAGAAAAAACTTTAAGTAACTAAATATGGAGCAATAAAAGTCAAGAATTTCCAGGGATTCAATGTAAAAAAGTGTACACGAAGATGACAAAAAGTAAAATTTTCTTTTAAAGAATCAGTCATCAAAAATGTCTGCTATTGAGAGGCAGCTCAGGGCGCAGCAGGCTGGACCAGGGACTGGGCTGCAATGGGGGACGTGGAGAAGGGCAAGAAGATCCTCATGCAGAAGTGCTCCCAATGCCACATGGTGGAGAAGGGCGGCAAGCACAAGACCGGCCCCAACCTGAATGGGCTGTTCAGTCGCAAGATGGGCCAGGCCGCCGGCTTCTCCTACACCGACGCCAACAAGAACAAAGGCATCACCTGGGCAGAGGATACCTTGATGGAGTACCTGGAGAACCACAAGAAGTACATCCCAGGCACCAAGATGATCTTCGCAGGCATCAAGAAGAAGGGTGAGCGGGCCGACTTGATAGCCTACCTGAAGAAGGCCACCAGTGAGTAGCAGCGCCACCACCTTATTTATTGTCTGAAGCAGCCCAGGAGACTCCTTTCCTTTTTGTACCTGTACCATAATGGCCCTATTTAATTGGTCTCATGGCCCTGAGCATTTCGATCATGAATGGTTGTTCCAATAGAGAAATTATGCAGATTAGGTAGGCTTGGGGTTAGAAATCTCCCTTCTATCTGTTTCGGTCACCACCAAGCTGTCATACTTGAATGTTTATTTTAAAAGATTTAGGCAACTTTTTTTTTTGTAAAGCAAGGGCTAGGTGCCCGTGCCCCACGTCTTAGAAAAGTTTTAATTAAATCTGGCTTCTTTCACCAAACTCTGGGGGAAGCCTACTTAATAATTTCATATGTGTTTTACCTGTTACTGGTTTTGGGGGGGTGGGGGGAATTGTTCTTGGGGGGGGGGTTAGGCCCCAGCCTGTCCCAAGGCCAGTCCTATTGAATCCCATCTTAAGTTCCCTAACTTTGTGCATAAGTAACTTAAATTACAATGATTTCATTAAATACTGCCTTTCACTTGTTGAAAGGCATTTCAGTGTATTGTCTAAGGACTTGAGTAAAGGTCATCCCATCCTTGCTGCAGTTCAGTTGGAGATAGGATCTCCTGAAGACCTGTTGAATGGAAAGATTACAGACATGTTCTTAGTTTGTGAATAGCAGTGGTATATTCACTTGGAGAGTCCAGTTTAGGGATGTCCCATTAGTACTACATCTTTAGCCATATTTAAAACTTATTGCACTTGGAGGATTCAGTTGTATGGAGATGTGCCATTAGTACATCCATGGTCACCCCCAAAACTTGATTCAGCCATTAAACATTTGTGAATATAAAAAAAATGTCTGCTATTGGATAAAAAAATAGAGTGGTGGATCAGGGGAATAGAATATGTGTAATGAAAGGACATGATTATAGTAATCTTCTGTTTGATAAACCCAAATAGTTCAGCTATTGGGATAAAAATTATTTGATAAAAACTGTTTGAAAATTTGAAAGTTAGTATGGCAGAAACTTGGATTAGTCCAATACATCACACCCTATTCCAAGATAATACCAAAATGGATTCAGGATTTAGATCAAAAATATTATAAGCTAACTAGGAGATCAAGAAATAGTTCACTTGTCAGATCTATGGAAAGGGAAGGTGTTTATGAACAAGGAAGAAGTAGAAAAATCATTAAAGACAAACTAGATTATTTTGATTAAATTAAATTAAAAAGCTATTGAGTAGACAAAAACAATATAATCAAGATCAAATGAAATGTAGGAAACTGGGAAACAATTTTTACAACTATTTTTTTCTGACAAAGGACTCATTTCTAAAATATAGAGAGAACTGAGTCAAATTTATGAAAAAAAGCCATTCCCCATTTGACAAATGGTCAAAGGATATGCAGAGATATTTTACAGATGAGGAAATCATAGCAATCCTTAGTCATATTAAAATTGCTCTAAATCATTACTTCTTAGGGAAATGCAAATTAAAGTATCTCTGAGGTACCACTCAACATCTCTCAGCCTTCCCCAAGCACATGTGTGGGTCAACCCAAATTGTTTAAAGATAGGAGGTGCTGCTACTTTGTATGTTCTGGGGAGAGGTCTCCCCTGAAATTATAGAGATCATGGCCCAAGTCAAGCAGATCCTTGTGCCACCCTGCTGCAAGTGGATTGATGTCCAGCTGCATTCTAGAACTCCCTGTGCTGGAACTAGTCCTCTAGCCCCACTGAGGTTCCCAGACCTCCATTCCCACAGCCAGGAACTCAGCAGTTAAGGTTGTTCCTCAGAGCTGCCACTCCCAACTGCAAAGCCTCCATTGCTAAGGCCAGTTCTCTGGCTTTACCCTGACAATGATCCTGACCTGGCTCTCTGCTCTTTGCCCCTAGTTCACCCAGGATCACCTTCAACGGACCTTGTTGGTAGATGTTCATCTTCAAACTTCTCTTTCTGTGTTTTTAGATGGAATTTCTATTAATACACTTCTTTCATATTATTTCTGAGGGGAAATGAGAGACCTTAGCACAGTGCCTGTCTTGTCTCCTCCATCTTGAACAGAAATTGCCAGATTTTTTTAGAAGCATTTTATGTGAAATGAATATGCATTATTATCAAATTCTGTCTGATGTTATATTTGACAATAGATCTTATGCTTCCAAATTAGTAGTGCTTGCTTGACAATGATCATCTAGAAAGATTAAGGTTTTATAAAAGGGTTTTGCTTAAAACACAGTAGATCTTCTTGTCCATTGCCTTAACAGCAACACATTATTTAACTACCTCAGTAATGGCCAGATTTCATCATTTAAAATTTTGTCTGTGTTTCCATGTGCTTCATACTTGAAGGAAAGTTTAATAAGAAATGTATGGAATGGAGCTGGGCAAAGCTTATGGATTTTAGATTAGAGGTAAGTGAGGCAGAGAGCCAGGTCAGGATCACTGGTGGGGAAGCCCTCTCCCCAGAACATACAAAGTAACAGCACCACCTTCACCAGGCTCATGTGTGGGCAGCAGAGCTCACTTAGCTGAATAAGGTGATTGACATTTTCACCCCAGGGACCAGCCCAAATTGTTCAAAGATAATTCAGACCCTGCTGCTCCCCTATGCTCTCCAGGTCTCAAATCAAGGCCACAGACACTCCAGAGTAAATAATCAGTACCTCCTAATGGAAAGGGAACTTGGAGTTAAAAACCCAATGAGTTAAATCTCTAAGGTTTTTAAAACCAAACCTCTGCTAGTCACCCTCTTCCCCAACAAAGATCCTAGGAAATTGAAGAAAGTCTAGCAGAAAGGAGGGGCATTGAAAACTACTTTAAAATGCATATCCTATTTATTAGAGAAATGCAAAATGAACCATCTCTGAAGGACTACCTCACACCTCTCAGAGTGGTCAGAAAGGACAATGATCATTGTTGGAAGGGATGAGGGAAATCTGGGGAAACTTATACATTGTTGGTAGAGCTGTGAACTCTTCCAACCTTTCTGTAGAACACTATGGGGATTATGTCCAAAGGGCAACAAAACTGTGCATACCCTTTGACCCAGCAATACCACTACTATAGCCTGAAGGGATTATGAAAAAGGGTAAAAGCATCACTTGTACAAATAATATTCACAGCAGCCCTGTTTGTGGTGGCAAAGAATTAGAAATAAAGTAAATGTCCTTCATTTTGCGGATGGCTTAGCAAACTATTATATGTATGTCATGGAAAATTATTGTTCTATTAGAAGCCAGGAGGGATGGGAATTCAGTGAAGCCTTGATAGATATGTATGAATAGATGCTGTGCATGTTATGCAGAACCAGAAAAATATTGTACCCCCTAACAGCAACATGGGGATGATGATCAACCTTGATGGACTTCCTCATTCCATCAGTGCAACAATCAGAGACAATTTGGTGCAATCTGTGATGGAGAATACCATCTGTATTCAAAGAAAGAATTGTGGAGTTTGAACAAAGACCAAGGACTATTATCTTTAATTTTGAAAAAAAATCATATCTTAATATGTAATCTTTCTAGCTTTTATATTTTATTTTTCTTCCTTAAGGATATGATGTCTCTCTCACCACATTTAATTTGGATCAATATATGCCTAAGAAACAATGTAAATGCAAATTGCCTTCTGTAAGGGATAGGGAAGCAGGAATAGAGGAAAAATTGTAAACACAAAATAAATAAAATCTTTAAACGTATAAAAAAGAAATTATAATTGAATATAGTTGGAAAATAAACTAAATATAACCAAAAGTAAAAAAAAATATTGATGATATGATATTATGGGTAAGAGAAGATAAAATCTTATTTATCCTATGCTACCAAATGATAAATTTTTTAAATAAATTTATTTTCATCTTGGGATGACATCTTTGTTTTGTTCTGAATTATTATAAATGTTATCATTTGGAATGGGATATGTTTTTAACTGGTTCAGGTTTTTTTTCTCTGGCTCCTTGGACTATTCTATGTATTATGATTCAGGCCAATATTTATTAATGCTTCAGGGTTGAGTGCTCAAATGTTTCTTTCTGACAGAAAAAGAAAGAAATAAACAGAAACCAAATATTAGTATTTCTTATTTAATTTAAATTAAGTTAACCATTTCAGCTTCAGAGATTATTATTGAACAATCAATGCTTAAATGACCTCACAAATTTGTTCTTCAAATCAAGAGACACATCATACAAATGTTAAAGATTTAGTATATGAGGTGTGAAAATAATGTTTTAAAATTATTTTCATTTTTCAGTAATCACACCTGGGCTTACATTTTCAAATGACACTTGTTATTCACAATGATCAACTTGGGAGGTTGTACACTTATTCAGTTGTTTCAGCCTTCCTCAAAAGAGATTTATAATTCTTCTTTTGTAAATCCCTTTTGATCATTTTAAATAACTACAGTACTTTATCATATATATCCTTAAAAGTGACAAATATCCATCCTTTAAGGTAGAACTGAAAGTTATCTAAAGACAATTTTAGTGAATTCATTATCTAGTAAGTAATGAGAAGTTTTTTTCTTGCTAATTTTAAACAATCTTTAAAGATATATTCAAAAAGGAATGACAAAGTCATTTCAAAGATGGCCACCCATATTAAACATATTTCATAATCTCTAACTTAAAAAGGACAAATCATTTGGGTGCAAAAATCTCATTAAGTTTCCTTTTAAATGCAAATTTAAATCTTCATTTTATAGTTGGAATGAAGTATGGAAGCAATCAATCCCAAACATTTTCCAGAGGAAGAAATTGAGGCACAGTAAGGGTAGGTGATTTACTCAGTCTCATAGATATATAAATTGTTTGGCATAAGATTCAAACTAAGTTCATACTATCTACCTCACATTTTTCCTTGCTCTAAAACTGTATATCTTTGGACTGGCCCCTCCTCAATAATTGTTCTAGTCAATAATCATTATCAAGAATTTTATAGGATAGAAGGAATGTAATATATGCTATTCTCTAAGCTAATGATATTTCAAATATTACATCATTTGATAATTTCAACAACACTAATAAACAGGTATTATTATTATTATTTCTAATGATATTAGAGGAAACTGGGGTAGATCAAAGTCAAATGACTTTTCCAGGGCCAAATCCATGTGTTTTTGAGGCTAAATTGGAACTTAGGTTTCCCAGACTCCGCTTATCCTGTGCTCCATTTAACTATTTCTGAAAGCACTGACTATGTGGTACAAACTCTACTAAATAGCAGGGATGAAAGATAGGAAAAACAACCATTTGAAAGGAGCTCATTTTTTTACTCTAAGTAGATATTATGCATATATAAAGAACATTCAAGTTACATACAGTTGAAGGAAGGCAACCACAGAAAGGAAAAAGATTAGCAGGTGGAAGCATTTGAAAGGGGAGGAAGAATAAATATCTATATGGCATCTCCTTTATGCCATGAAATTAAATAAGTTCATTTTAAAAATTTTATCTATTTTAATCCTGAATACATATACACTAAAAGCTTATTTTCTTTTTACTTTAAAGATTTTATTTATTTTGAGTTTTATATTTTTACCCTGATTTAAACTCCCTCCCCCACCTCCCACAGAAGGCAATTTGGCAAGTTTTTTATTGTTTCCACAGTATACATTGATCCAAATTGAATATGATGAGAGAGAAATCATATACTTAGGGAAGAAAAATAAAGTATAAGACATAGCAAGATCAGTTTTTATTTTCAAAATTAAAGTTGATAGTCCTTGGTCTTTGTTCAAACTCCACAGTTCTTTCTCTGGACACAGATGGTATTCTCAAACACAAACAATTCCAAATTGTCCCTGATTTTGGCATTGATGGAATCAAGAAATCCACCAAGGCTGATCATCATCCCCATGTTGCTGTTAAGGTATACAATTTTTTTCTGGATCTGCTCATCTCTCTCAGCATCAGTTCATGCAAATCCCTCCAGGCTTCACTGAATTTCCAATCCTCATGGTTTCTAATAAAACAATCATGTTCCATGACATACATATACCACAGTTTGTTAAGTCATTCCTCAACTGAAGGACATTTACTTGATTTCCAGTTCTTTTTCACAACAAACAGGGCTGCTACGAATATTTTTGCATAAGGGATGTCTTTACCCTTTTTCATGATCTCTTCTGGGTATAGAACCAGTAGTGGCATTGCTGTATCAAAGGGTATGGACATGTTTATTGCCCTTTGGGCATAATTTCAGACTGTTCTCCAGAAAGGTTCGATGACTTCACAGCTCCACTAACAATGTATTAGTGTCTCAGATTTCCCACAACCATTCCAAAAAAGATCATTGTCCTTTCTGTTCATATTGGCCAGTCTGAAATGTATGTGGTGGTACCCCAGAGAAGCTTTTATTTGCATTTCTCTAATAAGTAATGGTTTAGAGCAATTTTTCATATGAGTATGGATAGCTTTGATCTCCTCATCTGTAAATTGTCTATGCATATCCTTTAACCATTTGTCAACTAGGGAATGCTAAGGAATGGCTTTTTTTTTAAAGTTTGACTCTGTTCAATCATCAAAGTTGGAGGGGTTGGTATTTCTTGTCAAGACAGTGGAGAGAAGACAGGCACTGTGATAATTGCTTCTCCTTCCCCTTAAAAATAATATGAGAGAATCCTCTTAACAGAAATTTGATCAACATAATCTAGAAAGAGAAGCTAGGAGAAGAACATCTACCAAGAAGGTCTGTCTCAGGGGACCATGGGTCAACTGGGAGATGAGAGTAGAAAATAAGAATGGGGAGAGAACCTGGGGGGAAGACAGAGGACCAGCCTCACCAAAGAGACTTTAGTCAGTGGCATGAGTGAGTTCCAACTATAGCTGCAGAGTTTTTGACCTGGAAGAGGGGAACTAAAGGAGGGTGAGTTTCAGCACACAGTTTCAGAGTATACCTGGTAAACAAACAGCTGGGCCAGGGACTTGAATTCCATTCTTTCACTTTATCCCTTTGCCTAGAAAAAACATTAAATACCACCTGCCCCTCCACCACAACCACCCCCTCAGGGCAATGGAGTTCACACAACAATAGGAGAATATCTCCCACCCCCAGAGCCCAGTCCAGTGTTCAAGGTCAACTCAGATCCTGCTTCTGAGGACCTCAAACACTGGAGAGAAAGCATCCAGTGGCCCCTACTTGCTGGAATTTAAATAACTAAGAAAATTGAACAAAGCCTCTATGATCTTCAAAGCAAACCTCTAAGAGCCAGCTCCCCCCAGATCCTAGGAAGATGGGAAAAAATTTCAGAAAAAAGGGGGGCCCATGGACAAGTACTTATAAGAAACATATTCTAACCCAGACAGAACTAGAACTGCTGAGAAGAAAATGAACTCATCTCTAGTCCAGAAAGACTTCCTTGAAGAAATCAGGAAAGAGTCTAAAAATCAATTGGAAAATTTGGAAAAAGAAACTCAAGAGAAAATTAACACATTGTAAGAGAAAATGAACATCTTACAGCAAGCAAACTAATCCTTGGAAAATACAATTGCACAAATAAAAATGAGATTAACTTTCTCACTTATTCAATTTGGCAAATGCAAAAAGATGATTTTCTCTAATCCTCAATTGGGCAAATCCAAAAAGAACATGAATCTCTCAAAACTACACCAGGGCAAATAGAAAAGTCTTTCAAAAGTAGAATTGACCAAATGGAAAAGGAGTTGCAAAAGATAAATGAAGAAAAATGTTCTATAAAAAACGAATGGAATTGGCACAAATTAAAGACTTCATGAAACAATAAGATTATCTTAAACAAAACCAAAAGATCGAAAAAAATGTAAAATACCTCATCAGCAAAACCACTGAACTTGAAAACACATAAAGAGAGGAGAATCTGAGAATTGTCCGCCTTCCTGAAAACATTGACGAGAAAAAAAGCCTGAAGTTAATATTACAGGAGCTGGTGATGGAAATTTTCCCTGTTATCATGGAACCAGAGGGCAAAATAGTTATTGAAAGAATACATTTATCCCCTCCAGAAAGAGATCCTAAAATGAAAACACCAATGAATGCTGTGGCCAAATTCTAGAACTATCAAAGAAAAAATTCTACAAGAAGCCAGAAAAAAATTTAAATACTAAGGCATCACAGTAAGGGTTGTGTGGAACCTGCCCACAGGAACTTTAAGGAATAGAAGGGCCTGGAATGAGATATTCCAAAGAGCAAGGGAGCTTGAAATGCAGCCAAGAATTCCATGCCCAGCAAAGCTGAGTTTTCTCTTCTAGGGAAGAAATGGACATTTAATAAAATGGTATACTTGCAAGATTTCCTGATGAAAAGACCAGAGCTAAATAAAAATTTGAGCATCAAACAGGAGACTCAAGAGACACATGAAAAGGTAGGAAAAAACTGCTATCATTTAAGAGGCAACTGGCTATATAACCACATGAATGAAAGAGTCCCATGACTCTTGAGAATAGTAGCACTATCAGAGAGAATATATATAGGTAGAGGTTATAAACACTCATAAATTTTCTGTGACTCAGATAGAATGATTATTAACAATACCTCCTTAAAAACGAGGGCAGTCCAACTCTATGCCAAAAAATTTGATAATCTAATTGAAATGGATGAATATTTACAAAAATATAAGTTAGCCAGTTTGAATGAAGAAGAGATTAAATACCTAAATAACCCTATCTCAGAAAAAGACATTCAACAAGCCATCATTGAACTCCCTAAAAAAATATTTCCAGGGCCTGATGGATTCACAAGTGAATTCTACCAAACTTTTAAGCAACAATTGGTTCCAATTCTATATAAACTCTTTGGAAAAATAGGGAAGGATAAAAGTCTGTGTAACACTTCCTATTAAAACAAAATGGTGCTGTTACCTAAACCAGGAAGAGTTAAAACAGAGAAAGAAATTTATATACCAATTTCCCTGATGAATATAGATGCAAAAATCTTAAATATAATCTTAGCCAAACGATTACTACAAGTTGTCACTAGGATAATACATTATGATAAAGTAGGATTTATTCCAGGAATGCAGGGTTGGTTCAATATTAGGAAAACTGTTAATATACTCAATTATATGAACAACAAACCTAACAGAAATCATATGATCATATGGACACAGGCTTAAAAAGTTTTTGACAAAATACAGCATCCATTCCTATTAAAAACACTAGAGTGTAGGAATAAATCGACTGTTCCTTAAAATAATTAGCAATGTCTATCTGAAACCATCAACAAGCATTATATTCAATGGGGAGAGTCTAGAGGCATTCCCAATAAGATCAGGGGTGAAACAAGGGTGCCCATTATCACCACTACTATTTAATATTGTATTAGAAATGTGAGCATCAGAAATTAGAGAAGAAAAAGAAATTGAAGGAATTAGAATTGGGAAGGAAGAGACAAAACCACACTCTTTTCAGATGACATGATTGTCTACCTAGAGAATCCCAAGAAATCATCCAAAAAACTACTGGAAAAAATTAGCAATTTTAGTAAAGTTGCATGTTATAAAATAAACCCTCATAAATCCTCAACTTTTCGATATATGTCTAGGAAGATAGAGCAGGAAGATCTAGAAAGAGAAATCCCATTCAAAGTAACCTCAAACAATACAAAATACTTGGGAGTCTTTTTGCCAAGACAGACTCAGAATCTTTTTGAAAAAAATTATAAAACACTTGTCATGCAAATTAAATCAGATTTAAATAATTGGGCAAATAGCAACTGCTCATGGATAGGTAGAGCTAATATAATAAAAATGACAATTCTACCAAAACTAAACTATCTGTTTAGTGCCCTACCAATAACATTTCCAAAAATTACTTTAATGAGTTAGAAAAGCCTAGAATTGCCAGGAGATTAATGAAAAAAAGTGCAAAAGAAGGTGGCTTAGCCCTGCCTGATGGAAAATTTTATTATAAAGCATAAGTAATCAAAACTGTTTGGCATTGGCTAAGAAATAGAGTGGTGGAGCATGGGAATAGACTAGGTGTTAAATCAGGAGATGATTATGGTAATCTACTGTTTGATAAACCCAAAGAGTCCAGCCATTGGGATAAAACTCTCTTTGATAAAAATTGCTGGGATAATTGGAAGGTAGTGTGGAAGAAACTTAGATTAGACCAACACCTAACACCCTTTACCAAGATAAGATCCGAAGGGTTACAGGATATAGATAGACATAACAAAACAATACTATAAGCAAATTAGATCACGGACTACTTTACCTGTGAGATGTATGGAAAGGGGTTCAATTTATCACTAAGGAAGAGCTGGAGAACACCAAAAACCAATTAGATTATTTTGATTACATTAAATTAAAAAGCTTTTGCACAGTTAAAACCAATGTAACCGAGATCAAAAGAAATGTAGTAAATTGGGAAATAATGTTTACAACTAATGATTCTGACAAAGGACTCATTTCTAAAATATACAGAGAAGTGAGTCATATTTTTAAAACAAATGGACAAACGATCAAAGGATATGCAAAGGCAATTTACAGATGAGTAGATCAAAGCTCCATAGCCATATGAAAAAAAGGGTCTAAATCATTAAGTAATAGAGAAATGCAAATTAAAGATTCTGTGAAGTACCACCTCACACCTCTCAGATTGACCAATATGACCAGGGAGGATAATGATCATTGTTGGAAGGGTTGTGGTAAATATGGGACACTATTACACTGTTGGTGGAGCTGTGAACTCATCCAACCCTTCTGGAAAGCTATTTGCAACTATGCCCAAACGGCAATCATGTGCATACCCTTTCACACAGCTATACCACTACTGGGTCTATACCTTGAAGAGATGATGAAAAAGGATAAAAACATTACTTGTACAAAAATATTTATAGCAGCCCTGTTTGTGGTGGCAAAGAATTGTTAATCAAGTAAATGTCCTTCAATTGGGGAATGGCTTAGCAAACTCTGCTATATGTATGTCATGGAACACTATTGTTCTATTAGAAACCAGGAGGAATGGGATTTCATGGAAGCCTGGAGGGATTTGCATGAACTGATGCTGAGTGAGATGACCACAACCAGAACAACACTGTATACCCTAACATCAACATAGGAGTGATGTTTAACCTTGAAGGTCCTGCTCATTCCATCAGTGCAACAATTGGGAAAAATTTTGGGCTGTCTGCAAAGGAGAATACCATCTGTATCCAGATAAGGAACAGATATTTTATTGTCTGATCTTGTTACCTCTTAGACTTCTCTCCTCTTCTTTAAGGATATGATTTCTCTCTGATCAAACCCAATTTGCATCAAGGTACAACATGGAAACAAAGTAAAGACTGAACGAGTGCTTTCCATAGTGGGGTAGAGAGAAGCAAATTGGGGATGAAATTGTAAAACTCAAATAAAACATTTAATAAAAATAAATTAAAAAAACAAAAAGGAAATTAATTGTATATTCCAAAACTAAATAAATAATTTTGTACCTATCCCACTTTTCTAAAAAATAAGAGAGCAGTAAGGAAAATAGAGATTGAAGGGAGACTGAACAAGATAAATCTCATTACATCAAGAGGAACAAAAGACATATTATAATTAAGTTGAAAAAGGGACGAAGTGAGAACCAGCTTAACCTTCATCTCATCAGACTTGGCTTAAAGTTAACCTAGACATACTTAGTTAAGTTAAGAAACTTATCCTAACTTTCAAGCATTAAAATCAAAGAAAAGGAGGGGGTATGGGGAGGGGGAGAAAAAGGGGAGCAAACAGAAGGAAGGGAAAAAGGGAAAAAGTGAAAGGGGAAAGAAAAGGGGGGTTGATATTAGAGGACAAACACAGGGAAGGAGTAAGTATTCAGAAACAATATACTGGTGAGTAGGGATAAAGGGAAAAAAGGGGAAAAATACAGACTGAATGAAGATAGCATGGAGGACTATGAAGAATTAGCAATTGTAACTTTGAATGATAATGGGATGAACTTTCCTTTAATATGTCAGAGAATAGCAGACTGAATTAAAAAACAGAATCCTACAATATGCTGTTTTCAAGAAACTCATTTGAAGCAGAGAGACACTCATATAGAGTAAAGGTAAAAGGTTGGAGCAATTATATATGCTTCAGCTGAAATGAAAAAAGTAGGTGCAGCAATATTTATATCAGACAAAAGGTGCAAAAACAGATAGCATTAAAAAATAAGGAAGGAAACTATATCCTCCTAAAAGGTACCATAAACAATAAAGTAATTTCAATCCTATATATGTATGCACCCAGTGGGACAGCATCCAAATTCTTGAGAAGTTGAAAGAGCTTCAGAAAGACATAGAAAGCAAAATTCTAGTAGTGGGAGACCTCAACCTCCCACTCTTAGATTTAGACAAATTGAATAATAAAATAAACAAGAAGGATGTTAAGGAGGTAAATAGATTGTTAGAAAACCTAGATTTGATCAACCTATGGAGGAAATTGAATGGGGATAGAAAGGAATGTACTTTTATTCTGACAGTGCATGGCTTATCTCTCTTAAGGCTATCTATTTTTGCACTTGCTTTATCTGAGATAAGGAAATTCAAGTAATAATTTAAAATTATTTTGCTGAACTCTATGCCAATAAATTTGACAATCTAAATGATATCAATGAATATTTGCAAAAATATGTTGCCCAGATTACATGAAGAGAAAGTAAAGAAGCTAAATAACCCTATCTCAGAAAAAGAAATTCAACAAATCATCATTGAACTCCCTAAGAATTAATCTCCAGCGTCATATGTATTCACAAATGAATTCTATCAAACATTTGAGAGATAATTTTTTGCAATTCTATACACACTTTTTTGGAAAAATAGAAGAAACCTGAACACTGCCAAACTCTTTCTATGACACCAATATGGTGCTGATACCTAAACCAGGAAGAGTTAAAATGGAGAAAGAAAATTATAGACCTATCCCCCTATGAATATAGATGTAAAAACTTGAATAAAAATGAGTAAAATGATTTCAACAAGTTATCTCTAGGATAATACATTATGATCAAGTAGGATTGATCTCAGGAAGGCGGTGTTGGTTTAATATTAGGAAAATTGTTAGTATAATTAATTATATCAATAATATTCCTATCAGAAATTACATGATCCTATCAATACATGCTGAAAAATCTTTTGTTCCTTAGAAAAATACTCAGTAACTATGTGAAACCATCAACAAGCATTATATGCAAAGGGGATAGGCTTGAGGCATTCCCACAAAACAGTGGTGAAACAAGAATACCCTTTATCACCACTACTATTCAGTGTCGTATTAGAAATGTTAACCTCAGCAATAATAGAAGAAAAAGAAAATGAAGGAATTAGAAAAGGGTAGGATGAGACAAAACTCTCCCTCTTTTGTGATGACATGATGGTATACCTAGAGAATCCCAAGAAGTCTTCTAAAAAACTATTAGAAATAATTAGCAATTTTGGCAAAGAAGCAGGATACAAAATAAACTCTCATAAATCCTCAACATTTCTATATATGACTAGCAAAATACAGCAGAAAGAGCTATAAGGAGAAATAACATTCCAAGTAACCTCAGGAAAAATAAAATACCTGGGAGTCTATCTGCCAACGCAGACTGAAAATATTTTTGAAAACAATTACAAAACACTTTTAGACCAAATGAAGTCAGATTTACATACCTGAGCAAACGTCAACCATGGGCAAACATCAACTGTACGTGGACAGGTCAAACTAATATAAAAATGCCAATTGCACAAAACTAAACTACTTGTACAGCGCCCTACCAATAAAATTACAAACATTTTCTCTGAGTTAGAAAAAGTTGCATTTAAATTTATATTGATAAATAAAAAGTCAAAAATTTCCAGGGATTCAATGAAAAAAAAATGTTCAAAAGAAGGTGCTTTCACCTTACCAGATCCAAAATTATATTATAAAGCATCAGTCATCAAAACTGTCTGGTATTAGCTATGAAATAGACTCATGGATCAGTGGAATAGACTAGGTACAATAGCAGGAAATCATTATAGTTATCTGCTGTTGGATAAATCCAAAGAACACAGCTATTGGGATAAAAACACTTCTATAAAAACTGTTGGGAAAATAGGAAGATACTATGGAAAAACTTAGATTAGACCAACACCTCACACTCTATATCAAGGTAAGATCCAAATGGATACAGGATTTAGACATAAAAAAAGATATTAAAAGCAAACTACAAAATTAAGGAGAGGTATACCTGTTAGATCTATGCCAAGGGAAGCAGTTTATGACCAAGGAAGAGATAGAGAACATAATTCAAAATAAGCTAGATAATTTTGATTACATTTAATTAAATAGCTTTTGCACAGACAAAACCACTGTAACCAAGATCAAAAGAAATATAGTAAATTGGGAAACCATTTTTGCAACTAGTATTTCTGACAAAGGATTCATTTCTAAAATATACAAAGAACTGAGTCAAATTTTCAAAAAATCAAGCAATTCAACAAATGACCAATTGTCAAAGGCAATATCCAAAGCCAATTTACAGATGAGGAGATCAAAGCAATCCATTGTCATATGAAAAGTTGCTCCAAATTGATACTTATTAGAGAAATGCAAATTAAAGCATATCTGATATACCACCCCACACCTCTCAGACTGGACAGTATGAATGGACAATGTTGGAAGGGATGTGGGAAATAGGGGATAGTAATACAATTTTGGTGGTGCTGTGAACACATCCAAACTTTATGAAGAGCAATTTGGGATTATGCCCAAAGGGCAACAAAAATATGCATACCCTATGATCCATTTATACCACTACTGAGTCTATACCCTGAAGAGATTATGAAAAAGGGTAAAAACATCACCTGTACAAAAATATTTATAGCACCCGTGTTTCTGGTGGCAAAATTTGGAAATTAAGTGAATGTCCTTTAATTGGGGAATAGCTTAACAAAATGTGTTATATGTATGTCATGTAACACTATTGTTGAATTAAAAACCAGCAGTGATGGGAATTGAGGGATACCTGGAAGGTTTTGCATGAACTGATGGTGAGCGACATGAGCAGAGCCAGGTACACATGTATAGCAACATGGGGGTGATGATTAACCTTGATGGAGTTCCTTATCCCTTCAGTGCCACAACCAAGGACGATTTAGGGCTATCAGCAATGGAGAATACCATCTGTATGCAGAGAAGGAATTATTGACTTTGAACAAAACCCAAAACAATTACCTTCAAATTAGAAAAAAAATTTATCTTATGTAATTTTATTATCTCATACTTTATTTTTCTTCCTTAAGGATATGATTTCTCTGTCATCACATTCAACTGAGATCAATGAATAACATGGAACCAATGTAAAAACTAACTGAATGCCTTCTATGGGGGTGGGGGGAGGAAAATAAGAATGGGGGAAATTGTTAAACAAATTAAAAATAATCTTTTTAAAATATTTGACTCTTTTCACTGTGTATTTCAGAAATGAGTCTTTGTCTGAAATACTTGTAATGATTGTTTCCCAGTTTGCTACATTTCTTTTGATCTTGGTTATAGTGGTTTTTGTCAGGGCAAAATTTTTTTGGTATGCTTCAATCAAAATCATCTAGTTTGTTTTTAGTGATCTTTTCCATATCTTCTTTGGTCATATACTGCTTCCTTTCCATAGTTCTGGCAGGAAAACTACTCCTTGATCTTGTATTTTGCTTATAATATTATTCTTTACATGTAAATTCTGTATCCATTTGTATCTTATCTTTGTATAGGGTGTGAGGTATTGGTCTGATCTAAGTTTCTTCCATACTAACTTTCAATTTGCCCAGAAGTTTTTTTTATCAAAGAGAGAGATTTTAATCCCAATAACTGGATTCTGAGTTTAGCAAAGAGCAGATTTCTAAAATAACTTCTTGTTAATTCAGCTAGCTTATTCTTGTGGTCTACCACTCTATTTCTTAGCCAATACCACAGTTTTGATGACTGATGCTTTATAATTTAATTTTAAATCTGGTAGTTCTAAGCCACTTTCTTTTTCACTTTTTTTCATTGAATTCCTGGAAAATGTCAGTTTTTTATTTCTCCATATAAATTTACTTAACCTTTTTTCTTACTCATTAATGTAATTTTTTGGAATTTTGATTTACTGGGCACTAAACTGGTAGTTTAGTTTTGGTAGAACTGTCATTTTTATTATATTAGCTCGACCTATCCATGCACATTTGATCTTTTCCCAGTTATTTAAATTTGATTTTGTTGGTGTGAGAACTGTTTTGCAATTGTTTTCAAAACTTTTCTGATTCTTCCTTAGAAGGTAGACTCCCAGGTATTTTATATTGTCTGAGATAACTTTGTAATGGGATGTCTCTTTCTAGCTCTTGCTGTTGTATCTTGCTTGTCATATATCGAAAAGTTGAGGATTTGTGAGGGTTTATATCATTTCCTGAGCCTTTGTTAAGGTTGTTAAATATTTCCAGTAGTTTTTTGCATGATTTCTTGGGATTTTCTAGGTATACCATCATGTTATTTGAAAAAAGGGAGATGGTTGTCTCTGACCTCTCAATTCTAATTCTTTTCATTTTTTTTTCTTGTCTGATTGCCGAAGCTAACATTTCTAATAGGATACTGAATAATGGTGGTGATCATGGGCATCCTTATTTCATCCCTGAACTTATTGGGAATGCCTCTGCATTCCTGGGATAAATCCTACTTTGTCATAATGCAGTATAATAGAAATAACTTGTAACCATTTTGCTATAATTTTATTTAAGATTTTTGCACCTATATTCATCAGGACAATAAGTATGTAATTTTCTTTCTGTTTTTAAGTCTTCCTGCTTTAGGTATGAGAAACATATTGGTGTCATAAAAAGAGTTAGGATGAGTTCCATCTTCACTCATTTTTTCCAAAGAGTTTATATAGAATTGGAACCTATTGTTCCTCAAATTTTGGTAGAAATTAATTGTGAATCCGACAGGACCTGGAGATTTTTTCTTAGAGAGTTCAATGTTGGTTTGTTGAATTTCTTTTTCTCAGGTAGGGTTGTTTAGGTATTTAATTTCCTCTTCATTTAAGCTAGGCATCTTACATTTTTGTAAATATTTGTCCATTTCACTTAGATTGTCAAATTTGTTGGCATGTAGTAGGGCAAAATAATCCTGAATTATTACTTTAATTTCCTCTACTTTGCTGGTGAGTTCACCTTTTTCATTCATGATACTAGTAATTTGGTTTATTTCTTTCTTGTTTTAAATCAAATTGACCATAAGTTTATTGATTTTCTTCGATATTTCATAAAACCAATTTGGTTTTAATTATTGGTTCAATAGTTATCTTTCTTTCAAATTTATTTATTTCTCCTTTAATTTTTAGAATTTCTAGTTTTGTATTTAATTTGGGATTTTTAATTTGTTCTTTCTGTAATACATTTAGTTGCACATATCGTTCATTGATTTACTCTTTTTTTCTAATTCAATCATGTCAGCATTTAAAGATATTATATTTCCCTGGCAGCCTCTTTGAGGGAATCCCATATGTTGTCTCTTTATTGTCATTATCTAGAATAAAATACTTTATTCTTTCTATAATTTTTTGTTTGATCCACTCATTCCTTAAAATAATATTATTTAGTTTCCAATTAGTTCTGGTCCAATATTACACATGAAATATTTTGCATTATGAGCTGAAAAATATGTATACACTATTTCTGCCTTTATGCAATTATTATGATTTCATGCCATAGTACATGATCAATTGTTGTGTAAGTATCATGTATTTCAGAAAAAAATGGCACATTTCTTTCAATCCACATCCAATTTCCCTCCATAAGTGTATCATATCTATGTTTTCTAACAATCTATTTACATCCTTTTCTTCTTTCTTGTTTATTTTATGATTTGATTTATCCAAATCTGAGAGTGGGAAATTGAGTTCTCCCACAAGTAGTGTTTTGCTGTTTATATCTTTGTGTAATTCCAAGATTAAATCCTCTAAGAATTTGGATGCTACTCCATTGCGTGCATGCATATTTACTCTTGAATTCACTTTATTGTCTATGGCCCCTTTTAGGAGCATATAGTTTCCTTCCTTATCTCTTTTAAGGCTATCTATTTTCGCAGCTGCTTTGTCTGAAATAAGGATTGCCACCCTTGCTTTTTCACTTCTGCTAAAGCAAAATATATTTTGCTCCTACCTTTTACCTTTTCTTTATATGTATCTCTCTGCTTCACATGAGTTCCTTGTAAGCAGCATATTGTAGGATTCTCATTTTTAATTGTCTGCTATTCACTTGCATTTTAAGTGAGAGTTCATCCCATTCACATTCAAAGTTGTAATTACTAAGTCTTTATTGCCCTTGATCCTATCTTCCCACTGTTTGTCTTTCCCCCTTTTTTCCTTTAATCCATATTCTCTAGTATTTTGTTTCTGAATACCATCCCCTTCAGTGTATTTATGCTCCTATATCCACACCCTCCATTTTCTTTCCCCTTTCCCTTTTTCCTTTTCCCATCCCTTCCTTCTGTTTGTTCCCTTTTTTCCTCTCTGTCTCTCTGTCTCCACCCCCTCCCCTTTTTCCCTTTTACTATTTGAAAGGTCAGATTTTTTTTAAGATATCTAAGTATGTAAGATAACTTTAGTCAAGTCTGATGAAAAGAAGATTCAGGTGTTTCTGATTTCCTCCCTTCTTCCCTTCTACTACAATAGGTCTTTTTGTACCTGTTAATGTCATGAGATTTACCCCATTCAATCCCCTCCCTCTTGTGGTCTCCTTCCTTACCTCCTTTTTAAGGAGAAAGTGTTTTTAAATCTTTCTATCTGAGTCATACAAAAATCCTGAGTATCCATCACTTCTGGCTAAGTATATTTTCTGTAATGGAGTTCCAATTCTTGAGATTAATTAGAGTCTTTCTCCCAAGTAGGGGTATAGCCAGCTTCAATCTTTTGAGTAGTAGACTCATGGATAAGTCATGAGTGTCCATCAATTCTGGCTAAGTATATTCTTTCTGATGGATTTGCAATTCTTAAGAGTAATGAGAATTTTTTCCCATTCTGGCATATAACCAGTTTCATCTTATTAGATAGTTGCTTTTTTTTCTCTTCTTTACCCCCCCCTTTCACCCTTTTCATGTGTCTCTTGAACCTCCTGTTTGATTTCCAAATTTTGTATTTAGATTTGGATTTTTAATCAGGAATTGTTGTAAGCCTTCCATTTCATTAAATGTCTTTCTTTTTCCCTGAAAAGAAGACACAGCTTTGCCAGAGAGTGGATTCTTAGCTACATTCCAAACTCCCTTGCTTTTCAGAATATCTTATTCCATTCCTTTTGATCCCTAAATGTTGATACATCCAAGTCCTGTGTAAACCTTATTGATGCTCTTTGATATTTATTTATTTTTTCTTTCTGGGTGCTTGAAGGATTTTCTCTTTAATCTGATAGTTCTGGAATTTGGCCACAACATTCCTTGGGGTTTTCATTTTAGGATCTCTCTTTTTTTTGCAAGGCAAACAGGGTTAAGTGGCTTGCCCAAGGCCATAGAGCTAGGTAATTATTAAGTGTCTGAAACGGGATTTGAACCCAGGTAAACCAGACTCCAGGGCCGGTGCTTTATCCACTATGCCACCTAGTTGCCCCTTAGGATGTCTTTCCATAGCAGATCAATATATTCTTTCAATAACTACTTTGCCTTCTGGTTCCATGTTATCAGGGCAATTTTCCATCACTAAATCTAGGCTTTTTTTTCCCTTTTCAGTGTTTTCAGGAAGACTCATAATTCTCAGGTTGTCTCTTGGAACTATTCTTGAGTTATTCTGATGAGATATTTTTCATTTTCTTCTAATTTTTCTATTATGTTTTTTTAACATGTTCTTGCTGTCTCTATGTATGAAGTCATTAGTTTCCACAGACTACATTCTTTATTTTAGAGAATTTTATTCATTCACCTTTTGCAACTCCTTTTCCCATTGATCAGTCCTATTTTTGAAAGAATTTTCCATTTGATAAACCAAGGTTATGAAAGAATTATTTTCCTTTTGCATTTGTCCCATTCTATCTTCCGATGATTTGCTTACTTGTTGTATGGTGTTAATCTTCACTTGGCTTTCTTTTGCCAAATTTTCCAATTGATTTTTAAACCTCCTTATTTCTTCAAGGAGGTCTTTCTTTACTGACCAAATTATATTCTCCTCAGAAGTTCTAGTTCTCTCTGAGTTAGGGTCTTTTTCTTCCTAGAATTTTTCTATGTACCCTGCTTCCTGTTGACCTTTCTTCATTTTACTAAGGCCTTGTGTTGCAGAGGGGCTGGTTCACAGATGTTCAGTGTTGGGATTCCTTAGAAGCTTTACTCACTGTGTGTAATATCTCCAGTTGGCCATTAGTGGGTGCTAGAGGTTTTGCTCACTGAGTGTATTATCTCCAATTGGCCAGTAGTGTGTCTTAGTGGCTTTGCTTGCAGGGTGTAATATTTTGTGTTATCCTCTAGGTGGTGCTGTAGTGTCTGTGGCCTTGATTGGAGCCCTGTCCTTTGGCCTAGAATAAGTGGTTGAAGCTGTTAAATTCTTTTGTCTTCAGTCAATGGTGGTCTATATGCTGGGATGAGGTCATCACTCTCCCTATTGTCAGCTGAGGTGATTCTGCTGCTCACACACCTGCACCTGGCAGAAGTAGTCTATAATTGTGTTTCTTCTGGGAACAGGTTTCAGAAGAAATGGCCTTGTGGACTCACCAGAGGAGTACAGGAAATTATGTCTTTAACTCTCCTGATCCAGCTCCCCCCAGCCCTACCAGAAAGCTCCAGATTGTCAGCTCCACCAGCAATGCCTCTGATCCCTAGTTGACCTCCAAGCCCCTGTGGTCAATCAGGCTCTTGTCCTACTGATCAAGCCAGTCTGGTTCTCAGCCCTCAGATTCACGGTGCTCCAGCCCTGCTGCTAATCAGGCTAAGCCAGGGCTAATCTAGACTCCCAGGCTCTCACCAGTCAGTGGTCCTGGCAGTCTGCCCTCTGTGCCCACCTGGACTCACCCACAATTGTGCAAGGCAAATCCTGATGTATATACTCCTCTCCTGGCTTTTCATTATGTGTTTTGTTGATCAGATTTCTGTTAAGAAGTTTGTTTCATGTTATTTATAAGGGAAGATCAGGAGACTTTAGAACTCTGCCTGTATTCTCTCAGCCATATTGGCCAGAAGTCTCTAAAATGTTATTTTCTCAAAAATTAGCCTTGAGAAGAAAGATGGAAATTGCAAAATAATTACACATCTTAGTTTTGGTTGATTCTGTCTTAACATCAATTCAAAAGGCTGTGAGTATTCCTGCTAAGTGTTTGGTTGGTCATGTGGGGGTCAATCTAAACTTTGAAAAATCAAGTAATTATCTATTATGTGGCAAGCATTATACTAATAGCAGTGAATAC
Organism: Macrotis lagotis; assembly: GCF_037893015.1. NCBI lineage: Eukaryota > Metazoa > Chordata > Mammalia > Peramelemorphia > Peramelidae > Macrotis > Macrotis lagotis. Next base: position 532,812,778 of record NC_133658.1, read on the forward strand.
AGATACAATCAACAAATACAATGCTTATTCTCAATTGCTTAATGGAAAAAATTTCCTTAAGCATCTTATGTTTTTGACATTTTAATAAGTCCTAGTGAAATGCATGTATGTAGGGAACAGAACAGTCCCCATTTTGAGAAGTATATACTCTAATGGGGGAAAAGGATATACCTAAATTCTATATACATATATATATAATCTGAAAAGAAATGAATTAATCCATAAATATAGTTAAATTATGGATAGTTTCATAATAAAACCCTAACATTAGGAGGAAAAAGAAACTGCTTTATGTAAAAGACAGTATCTTAGCTGTGCCTCAAAGGAAGGGAGGAACTCTGGGAGGCAAACACAAGGAAAGAGTACATTTCAGGCATGTGGTATAACAAATGAAATTAGATAGATAGATAGATAGATAGATAAAAGATAAAATATCATAAGTGAGGGGTGAATAAGATAATTTGCATTGCAGTGTATACAGTTATGTCCATAGTGCCTTGAAGCTATCCACAGAAATCATGCACCAAAGAGAGATGCAAAGGAAGAGTTCTTAAACCTCTCTGTGAGAAATACAGTGGACTCTTATTGGGTAAGGAAAAAAATAATTAGACTTGAAGTTAAAGGACTTGTGTTTAAATACTGTCTATGCTACTAATTACATGTTTGAAACTGGAAAATAATAAGTAAATAAAAATGTTGTATTAGATTTCTCCTGAGGATACTTATAATTCTAAATCTTTAACCTTTTGAGACCAGAGGCAAAATTTTACACATAATTACCTATGACTTGTTGGTCCTAGGGAGCATATTATATTACCTCCAGTATGGATTAATCTTCAGAAACATATCTTTATTTACTTAAGGTATTAAAATTTATTTCCTCTAAATTAATATGTTTTTGGAAATAGCAAGAAAAGAATTTTTTTTAGATCTTTACAATGTGCCAAGTGGTTTTACATATGTTATCTCATTTGATTCTAATAACAGTACTGGAAAGAAGGTGTTATTACTTTCCCCATTATACAACTGCAAAATCTGAGACAATTAAGCTTTACATGACTTGTCCAGGATCACATACATTGTAATTGTCTGAATACAGATTTAAAACTTAGGTCTTCTTGATTCCAAGACCAGTGTGTAATTTAATTACCTTTGGATGAGCAGGAATAAGTCCCTCCGCTATGTAGAAAAAAAGTATACTTTGGAACACAAAGGAGCCTTTTGTTTCTGTTAAGCTGGATTTTGGGAATCTGAGAAGCTTTGATCTTCTCTGTAATGTTTCATACATTGCATTAATTTACTAAAAAATGCTTAATTATTATAATACTTTATTAAGCAAATGAATATAAGATCAAAGATGTTGGACATTGGTGCATTCTTCAAGAACAGGTGTGGACTGAATATCTGGGTAAACCAAATCAGTGCTATAATTTGAACATTATAATGGTATGTATGCATGGTTTGCTGCTATGTATATATATACTACCTGGACTAGAAAAGAGCGATCTCAATCCATCTCTGTCAATGATGCTTCCCTTCCATCTACAACAATGACACATTATTGGAATGTTTTCTTCAGTGCATACATAAGAACTCTCCCCTGACTACTCAGCTTATGCCTGCTTAACAGATAGCATCTGTTTAGTGATCCTGATGTCATCCATTCTCTGCATATGTGGTCTTTGAATTGTATTGAAGCAAATCTTACTGCACTAAAGTGAAAATTTGCTTTATTTTTGATGTTCCTCTGTTGTTGCAAATAAACTTTGGGAATTTCAAAAAACAACAACAAGAAAATACATCTCATTGAACCCTGGAAATCTCACAGAATTTATCCTTCCTTTCTTATAAGTTCATAGGCTATGACCATCCCTTCTCTCTGTGGAAGGATGCATTGATGTATGTTTTATATTTTCCATTCTATTTCAGTTTGTTTAAATTGGTATTCAGTAATTTAAATCCATAACTCATGGCCCTCATGTTTTGGAATTTACTACTTCTTTGTAGTCTTTCTGCAATTAAAATAATTCAAGCAAAGTGTGGTGACATTTAAAAACACTGTCTTTGTATAAAGAAATATTTAAATATGTTTATAAATGTACCAGAGTTTCCTCCAAAGCCTGGGACATTTATGTATATATATATATATATATATATATATATATATATATATATATATATATATATATATATATACATGTCTGTAGAGGGATATATAAATTCTGATTGGTGCATGGAATGGCAGAGAAAAAGTAGAGCCAGAATTTTCTCCCAAATTACTCCAAATAACTTATAACATGATACATGACAAATTCTAGAATAGCAGAACTCATAAAAAGTTGGAGTAAAATATTTTTTTAGCTTAAGGAAACATAGAGGATCAACAGGGATTGTCTGTTTATCAGGAGAGGAGCATAATGCAGCATAGGTTACACAAGCATAGAATCCCTCCCAGCAACCCTAAAACAACAAGTGGGGCAAGTGAATCCCTGGATGAAGTTGTGATTTTGGGTGGTTAGGTGGCACAGTGGATAAAGAATTGGCCCTGGAGTCAAGAGTACCTGACTTCAAATCTGGTCTCAGACACTTAATAATTACCTAGCTGTGTGGCCCTGGGCAAACTACTTAACTCCACTCGCCCTTCAAAAAATATACCTAAAAAAAAGAAGTTGTGATTTCCAGACAGCTTGGTTTGTATACAACAAAGATAACTGCTCAATAGGAAAGATCTGTGACATCAGAGAGAGTGTGGAGTCTGATCCAGCACAGACCATACCAGCATAGTACTAGATCCAGCAAACCAGGAACAGGCCTTGGGAGGATCTAATCAGGATGCAGCTGCTACTGCTACAATAATGCTCAGGACACAGACCATATTGTGGTCAGAGGAGATTACAGGGGTCTCTTCATTAGCACTAAGGGAGGACTCTAATGTTTTGCCCATACTCAGATTTGGGCCTTAGTCCTAGTCACAGTCACAGGAAGAAGAGGAAAAGTAGCACAACGTAGCTTACTGTAGCAGTTAAGTTGGAACCCTCTACAAAATTCCAGGCAGAAAGGACTGATTTTCTTCACTCACAGACCAGAGCATAGGGCCGGAGAGAAATCAGATAATTCTTTTCAGATCATAACAACTTGGAGGAAATGAAATCTTGCAGACTGATTTAAATATCTCTAAAAATGTTATCAACAAAACCCCAAAATCTTGGGGCAAAATACTCTCAACCCTGGAAGTAAGTTCTACCTTAACAAAGAATTAAAATCAAGTGATAGGCCAAGGAAATGAGTAGAAATGAAAAAAAGAAACAAAATTTTATCATAGAAGATTACTATGATGATAAGGAAAATCAAAACACACAAAAATATAATAAATTAAAATATTCTATATCCAAAGCCTCCAAGAAAATATAAAAAAATATGAATTGGTCTTCAATCATGGAGGAACTCAAAAGAATTTTTAAAATGAATGAGGGAAATAAAGGAAAAAATAGGAAGAAAAATGAGAGAGAGAGAGATGTGGGAAAATCATGAAAAACGTGTCAGAAGATTGCTGAAGGAGAAACAAAGATACTAAAGAAATAACAGCTTTAAAAGCAAACTAGGCCAAATGGAATAAAAGTTACAAAAACTCAATGAGGAAAATAATGACTTTAAATGCAGAATTGCCCACATGAAAACAAAGATTCAAAAACTTAATAAAGAAAAGCACTTTACAAAAATAGAATTGAGGCTTCCGGCCAAGATGGCATAGAGAAGACAGACATAGTTTTAAATTATCCTGATCTTTCCCCATATATGATATTAAATAAAACTGTTAAAAGAAATCTGATCAACAAAACTCAGAAAGAAAAGCCAGGAGAAAGAACAGCTACCTTATGATTTGTCTTCTGAAGTCCTGGATGGGTCTGGGCACAGAGATCAGCCTGATTAGCAAGAGGGTGGGAGCCCAGGAACCTGAAGACATGAGAAGAGGACCTGCTTGAATCAACGGTGGGGCTAGAGCCTGGTCAATCACCAGTGCTTGGGTCAACTGGCGATCAGAGGCATTGTTGCTGATGCTGACCATCTGGAGCTTGTTGCCAAGGCTGGAGGGAAAGCTCTGGAGCATGAGAGCTGAGGACAACATCCCTGCAATCCTATGATCTGACGGAACTTTGAGTTCATGCCTCCATTTAGGATGAGGCCTCTTCCCAGAACAAATACAATTACAGGCCTACTGCCTTGGGCACAGGTGTCCAAGCAGATGAGCTGACAATAGGGAGAGTGATGTCCGCACCCCAGGGTATAGCCCACCATTGATTGAAGACACAAGTTTTTATCAGCTTCAATCACTCTCTCCAGGTCAAGGGAGAAGGACACAATCAAGGTCACAGAAACTCCAGAGATAGCAACCAGCACCTCCTAGTAGCCAGCTGGAGAAATTACACTCAGTGAGCAAGTCCTCTAGCACCAGCTACTGACCAGCTAGAGATATTACACTCAGTGACTAAAGCCTCTAGGGATCCCAACACCAAACCTCTGTAAAAAGCCCCTCCCCAACTCAAGGTCTTAGCAAACTGAAGAAAGGTCAGTGGAAAGAGGGATCCATAGAAAAATTCTTGGAAGGAAAAGACTCTAAATCAGAGCGACCTAGAATCTCTGAGGAGAATATGATCTGGTCTCCAGCAGGGAACATGTTCCTTGAAGAAATAAGTAAGGTTTTTAAAAATCAATTGGAAAATTTGGGAAACGAAACCCAAGAGATGATTAACACCTTGCAACAAGAAAAGAAATCATTGGAAAATACAATTGTAGACATTCAAAAAGAGAAAAATTTTCTCAGATCCTCAATTAGACAAATGGAAAATGAGAGTGAATCTCTCAGATCCTCAATTGAAAAATACAAAAAAGGGTAATAATTCTCTCATATCACCAATTGGGCAAATGCAAAAAAAAAAAATAATTATGGAAAGCTCTTTAAAAGACAGAAATGACCAATTGGAAAAGGAGCTGCAAAGGTAAGTGAAGACCACTCTTCTGTTAAAAAAAAAGAATGGAGTCTGTGGAAAATAATGACTTCATGAGACAGCAAGAGTCATTAAACAAAACCAAAAAATAGAAAAAATGGAGAAAAATGTAAAATACCTCATCAGCAAAACCACTTAATATGAGAATGGATAGAGGAGGGGCAACCGGAGAATTATTGGACTTCCAGAAAACACTGAATAGGAAAAAAAAAAGTCTGGACTTAATATTAAAGAATCTAGTGATGGAAAATTGCCCTTATATCATGGAACCAGAGGACAAAATAGTTATTGAAAGAATACATCAATGTCCTCTGGAAAGAGATCCAAAAATGAAAACACCAAAGACTGCTGTAGCCAATTCCAGAATTATCAGACAAAAGAGAAAATCCTGAAATCAACCAAAGAGAAACAATATAGTTACTAAGTAGCAAGTAGCAACAGAAAGGATTACACACTATCTGGCTGCATCAAAATTAAGCTATCGAAGGACCTGGAACGAGATATTTAAAAGAGCAATGGAACTTGGAATGCAGCCAAGAATCTACTATTCCTCAAAGTTGTGCCTCCTTTTTTAGGGGAAAAGATGGATATTTAATGAATTGGAAGAATTCCTAAAATTCCTGATGAAAAGACCTTAACTTAATAGAAAATTTGGACATCAAACAGTAGCTTTAAAAGACACATGAAAAGGTTTAAAAAATGGTAAAGAAAAAAAAAGTACTATCCAATAAGATGGAACTGGCTATATCTTAAAATGGAAAAAAAAAAGATTCTCATAACAACTGAGAATTGTAACTCTTATGGAGAGAATATACCTATCCAGAACTAATGGACATTCATGACTTACCCATGAGACTACTATCCAATGGGATGAAACTGACTTTAACCCTACTTGGGAGAAAGAATCTAATAACTCTCAAAAATTGTAACTCTATTAGGTAGAGTATACTTAGCTAGAAGTAATGGATCCTCAGAATTTTCTATGACTCAGAATGATTTAAAAACATCACCTCCTTGAAAAGGGGGACAGGAAGGAGATGGGAGGAGGGAGGGTATTTAATGGAATAATTGTCATTATATTAGAAGATACAAAATACCTATAGGGAAGAAGGGAGGAGATGATAAACACCTAAATCTTCCTCCACTCAGACTTGGCTTCAAGATAACTTACATACATGCTCAATTAACTTAGAAAACATCTGACCTTGCAAGTAGTAAAAGGGGAAAAGGGGAGGGAAGAAGGAGACAGGGAAGGGGGAGAAAAGGGGAGCTAATAGAAGGGAGGAAAGGGAAAAGGGGAAAAGGGAAAGGGGTAGGAAAGGGAAGGGGTGGATATAGGATGGCAAACACATTTAAGGGGATGGTATTCAGAAAAAAATGTACTGGCTAATATGGATAAAGGGAAAAGGGGGGGAATACCAAGAGAAGGAAGAAAACATGGGGAATTAGTAATTATAACTTTGAATGTGAATGGCATGAGCTCTCCCTTAAAATGTAAGTGAATAGCAGAATGGATTAAAAATCAGAATCCTACAATAGACTGCTTACAATAAGCTCATTTGAAGCAGAGAGATACATGTAGAGTAAAGGTCAAAGTTTGGAGGAAAATATATTTTGCTTTATCTAAAGTGCAAAAACCAGGGGTAGCAGTCTCTATCTCATACAAAGAAGCTGCAAAAACTAGATAGCAATGAAAGAGATAAGGAAGGAAACTACATCCTCCTAAAAGGTACCATAGACAATAAAGTGATTTCAATATTGAATATATATATATATATATATATATATATATATATATATATATATATAAAATCACCCAAAGGGATAGCATCCAAAATCTTAGAGAATTTAGAGAATAAGCTGGAAGAACTACAAGTAGACATAGACAGCAAAACTCTACTAGTGGGAGACACCAACCTCCAATTCTCAGATCTAGAAAAATTGAATCATAAAATAAACAAGAAACAGGTTACAGAGATAATTAAGTGTTAGAAATAATAGATATGAAAGTCTTATGGAGGAAACTGAATGGAGTTAGAAAGGAATATACCTTTTTCTCTGCAGGAATGACACTTTTACAAAAATTAACCATGTACTAGACCATAAAAAAATTAATGATCAACTGCAGAAATGTAGACATAGTGAATACATCTTTCTCAGATCATAATGCAATAAAAATCATATGCAATATTGGGCCAGGGAGATATAGACTCAGAAGTAATTGGAAACTGTATCACCTCATTCTAAATAATGAGTGGATCAAACAACAAATTAAACAAAAATTTATTATTTTATCCAAGATAATGACAATAATAAAAACATACCAAAAATATGGAATTCATTCAAAGCAGCTGTCAGGGGATATATTATATCTTTAAATGCTTACATGAATAAATTAGAGAGAGAGGAAATCAATGAACTAAATATGCAACTAAAAAAATTGGAGAAAGAACAATTTTAAAATTCCCAATTAAATAACTTATTAGATAATCTAAAAATCAAATGAAATTTTAAAAAAAATGAAAGCAAAATAAATCTATTGAAATAATAAGTGAAACCAAGAGTTGGTTTTGTGAAAAAACAAATTAAATTTATATATCTCTGATCCATTTGATAGAAAAGAGAGAAGAAAATGAAATTCCCAATACCATAAAAGAAAAAGATGAACACCACTAATGAGGAGGAAATTAAAGTAATAATTCAGTGTTATTATTTTGCCCAATTCTAAGCCAATCAATTTGACAATCTAAGTGAAATGATTGAATATTTACAAAAATATAAGTTGCTTAGGTTAAATGAAGAGGAAATTAAATACCTAAACAACCCTATCTCAGAAAAAGAAATTCAATAAGCCATCATTGAACTCCCTAAGAAAAATGTCCAGGTCCTGATGGATTCATAAGTGAATTCTACAAAACTTTTGAGGAGCAATTAGTTTCAATTCTATATAAAAATAGGGGAAAGACAGAACTCTGCCTCACTATTATTATGATACTGATATGATGCTGATACCTAAATCAGGAAGAGATAAAACAGAGAAAGAAATTATAGATCTCTCTCCCTGATGAATATAGATGCAAAAATCTTAAATAAAATCTTAACAAAATGATTACCACAAGTTATCACTAGGTATAATGGATTTTGACCAAGTAAGATTCATCTTAGGAATACAGCATTGGTTCAATATTAGGAAAGCCATTAGAATATTTAATTGTATCAACTGCAAACCTATCAGAAATTATGTGATTATATCAATAAATGCTGAAAAAGCTTCTGGCAAAATACAGAACCCATTCTTATGAAAAACACTGGCGAATGTAGGAATAAAGAAACATCTATCTGTAACCATCTACAATCATTATATTCAATGGGGAGAGGCTAGAGGCATTCCCAATAAGATCAGGGGTGAAACAAGGAAGCTCATCATCACCACTACTATTCAATGTTGTATTAGAAATGTGAGCTTCAGCAATTAGAGAAGAAAAAGAAAAAATGAAGGAATTAGAATTGGGAAGGAAGAGACAAAACTCTTACTCTTTGAAGATGACATGATGGTATACCTAGAGAATCCTAAGTAATATCCAAAAAACTAATGGAAACAATAAGCATATAATATAATATATAATATATATATATATACACACATATAATATATATATATAATACATATAATATATTTATATATACATATAATAAAATATATTTTTTTCAGGATATAAAATAAACCATCATATATCTTCAACTTTTCAATATATGACTAACAAGTTACAGCACAAAGAGCTAGATGGAGACATCCCATTGAAAGCAACCTCAGACAACATAAAATACCAGGGAGTCTATTTGTCAAGGCAAACTCAGAAACTTTTTGAAAACAATTATAAAACACTTTTCACACAAATTAAATCAGATATAAATAACTGGGCAAACATCAACTGCTCATGGAAAGGTCAAGCTAATATAATATACATGAGAATCCTACCAAAATTAAACTACCTGTTTATTGCCCTACTGATCAAAATTTCAAAACATTACTTTTATGAGTTAGAAAAAGTTGTAAGTAAATTCATATGGAGAAATAACAAGGCAATGACATACAGGGATTTAATGAAAAAATTTCAGTAGAAAGTGGCTTAGCCTCACCTGATCTAAAATTATATTATATAGCATCAGTCATCAAAACTGTTTGGTATTGGCTAAGAAATAAAGTGGTGGGTCAGTGCAATAGACTAGGCACAATAGCAGAAAATGATTATAGTAATCAGCTGTTTGTTAAACTCAAAGAGTCCAGATATTGGTATAAAAACTGTCTCTTCAATAAAATTTGCTGGGAAAATAGGAAGTTAGTATGGAAGAAATTTAGATTAGACAAAAACCTAATCCCCTAAACCAAGATAAGATCCAAATGGATACAGGATTTAGATATCAAAATACAATACCAAAAGCAAATTAGAATATCCTGAACTAGTTTACCTGTCAGATCTTTGGAAAGGGTAGCAGTTTATGACTAAGAAAGAAATGGAAAACATCACTAAAAATAAACTAGATGATTACATTTGCATTAAATTAAAAAACCTTTGCACAGACAAAACCACTGTAACCAAAGTCAAAATAAATGTAGTAAAGTGGGAAACAATCTTTGCAACTAATGTTTCTGACAAAGACTCATTTCTAAAATATACAGAGAACTGTGTCAAAATTAAAAAAAATTCCTCAAAAGACAAATGGTCAAAGAATATGCATAGGCAATGTACAAATGAGAACATCAAAGCAATCCATACTCATTTTAAAAAAATTGTTGCAGATAATTACTTATTAGAGAATTGCAAATTAAATCTACTCTGAGGTACCACCTCACATCTCTCAGACTGGCCAATATGACTGGGAAGGATAATCATCAGTGTTGGAAGGGTTGTGGGAAATCTGTGTCACTGTTACATTGTTGGTGGAGCTGTGAACTCATCCAACCTTTCTGGAGAGAAATTTGGAACTAGACAAAAAATGCAACAAAAATCAGCAAACCTTTTGATCCATCAATACCAATACTGAGTCTTTACCCTGAAGAGATGATGAAAAAGGGTAAAAACATCACTTGTACAAAAATATTCAAAGCACCTCTGTTTGTGGTGGCAAAAAATCAGAAATCAAGTAAATATCTTCAATTGGTCAGTGGCTTAGCAAACTGTGCTACATGTATGTCATTGAACACAAGTGTTATATTAGAAACCAGGAGGGCTGTGAATTCAGTGAAGACTGGAGATATTTACATGAACTGATGCTGAGTGAGATGAGCAGAACCAGAAAAATACTGTACATCCTAACAGCAACATGGGAGCAATGATCAACCTTGATGAACTCGTTCATTCCATCAGTGCAACAATCAAGAACAATTTGGGGCACTCTGCAATGGAGAATACCATTAGTATCCAGAGAATGAACTGTGGAGTTTTAAAAAAAAAAAACGAGGACTATTACCTTTAATTCTGGAAAAAAAAAAACCCTGATATCTCATTTTCTATCTCTTATACTTAATGTTTCTTCCTGAAGGATATGATTTCTCTCTCATCACATTAAATTTGCATCAATGTATACCATGGAAACAGTGTTAAGACTGACAAATTGCCTTTTGTGGTGGGGGGGAGAGAAAGATTGGGGAAAAATTGTAAAGCTCAAAATAAATACAATCTTTAAAAAATATAAATGACCAAATGAAAGTTGATAAATTAATTAGAAATCAATATGCAATAATTTGCATGAAACAAATGAAAAACCAGAAGACAATTTGAAATATCTCATTGGGAAAAAAATCTCCAAAATAGATTGAGGAGTGATAATTTTAGAATTACCATGATTCCTAATATTTAAAAAAAACTAGCTGTCATCCTTCAAGTAATTTTCTTTCTTTTTTTTTAGAATTTTGCAAGGCAAATTGGGTTAAGTGTCTTGCCCAAGGCCACATAGCTGGGTAATTATTAAGTGTATGAAGCCATGTTTGAACCTAGGTGCTCCAGACTCCAGGGCCGGTGCTCTATCCACTGTTCCATATAGAATCCCCCTTTCATTCCAGTAAATAGGAGACTTCAAATTTTTCCTGATGAAAAACCCAGAGCTAAATAGAAAATTTGGACTTCAAACACAAGACTCAAGAGACACATGGAAAGGGAAACAAGGGAGGAAAAAAGAAATTGCTATTCATTAAAGTGAAACAGGATATATCCCCCCCAGGGAGAAAGATTCTCATAAGTCAAGAGAATTGTAACACCATTAGAGAGAACAGCCAGAAGTGATAGACATTCATGACTTATGCATGAGTCTGATAGAATGATTTAAAAACAGTATCTCCATAAAAGGAAGAGTTAGTAAAGAGACAAGAGGATGGAAGAGATTGAATGAGGTTAATTACAATACATGAAGAGGGGCAAAGTGCCTATTGCAATAGAGGGGAAGATGGGAGGAGGTGAAAACCCCCTGAATCTTACTCTTATTTGATTTGGCTCAAAGAAGGATTAACATACATATACTCAGTTAAGTTAAGAAGCTTAACTTCCCTTTCAAATATTAAAGGGGGAAAGGTGACTGGGGAGAAAAAGGATAACTAACAGAAGGAAGGGAAGGAAGAAGGAGCAAAAGGAAAGATGAAAATTTGTGGAAAGGATGGATATAAGGTAGAAAACACACTGAAGGTGGTAGTATTGAGAAGTAAAATACCAGGGGATATTGATAAAGTGAAAAAAAGGGAGAAAATATAAACAAGAGGGAAGACAACATGGAGGGCAGTAAAGAATAAGTCATTGCAACCTTGAATGTGAATGGGATGAAGTCTCCCATAAAACATAAGCAAATACCAGAGTGGATTAAAAACTCGAAACCTACAATAACTTCTTACAATAAAATCATCTGAAGCAGAAAGATATATAAAGAATTAAGGTGGAGGCAGAGCCAAGATGGCAACAAGAAGGGTTCCAGTCTTAGGAGCTCTCTGATAAAATTCATCAGCTAAGGACTCTAACTAAAATTTCGAGAGACAGAACCCACAAAGGGACCCAGTGAGGCAGTTCTCCTACTCAAGGTAACCAGGAAAAGTGCAGAAAGGCTCTGCTCCCCGGGATTGGAGAGGCAGCCTGCCAGAGGGGTGGCCCGCCAGAGCCAAAGAACCTCAGCCTCCTGGAGGCCACCCCAGGGTGCTGGGTGACTCAGCTCACAGCAGCAGGGGAGTCTCCTGAGCTGCACCCTGGGGAGCACCAGGCACAAAGTGGGGAAACAGTGGTGGACCTCTGCCAGAGCTAGCAAGTGGAGCCCAGCCCTCAGGGCACACAGCTAGCAGCATGGTCTTTCACCAGCCCTGATCCAGGAAACAGAAGCAGGCAGAGCCAATAAGCAGGAGCCCCCAGGGCATGAGCCCATTGAGCTGAGGGAGGGGAGTGAAGAGGGACTGTGAGCTCGGTCCTCTTCCTCTGGAACAGGACTCTGGGGCTCTGACAACATTCAGACCCTGATCCCAGTCTAGGCCCCCCATAGAACAGCAGCCCCCCCCACCTCAGCCCCATGGCAGAGGGGGGCACTTAAGGTCATTCATAGACCATGTCATTCACAGAACCTCACACACTGAGACCCTTGTGGGAGTGTCCCAAAACCTCAAGAAGCACCCCAAACCAGTCCCAGGCTGAGAAAATGAGCAAGCAGAGAAACAAAAAGAAGACTATTGAGAAATATTTTTCAAATGAGCCCAAGGAGGACAAAAATACTCAGTATGAAGATGAGGAAGCACAAACTCCTGCATCTAAAGACTCCAAGAAAAACAGAAATTGGGCACAGGCTATGATAGAGCTCAAAAAATACTTTGAAAATCAAATGAGGGAGTTGGAAGAAAACTGGGAAAAGAAAGGAGAGAGATGCAGGAAAAACATGAAAATGAAGTCACCAGCTTAGTCAAGGAAATCCAAAAAAAATGCTGAAGAAACTAGCATGCTAAAAACCAGCTTAGGTCAAATGGATAAAACAGTTCAAAAAGTTATTGAGGAGAAGAATGCTTTAAAAAGCAGAATGGGCCAGATGGAAAAAGAGATAAGAAAACTCTCTGAGGAGAACAAATCCTTCAGACAAAGAATAAAATTCAGGGAGATTGATGAATTTAACAGAAATCAGGAATCAATACTTCAAAACCAAAAAAATGAAAAAAATTAGAAGAAAATGTGAAATATCTCATTGAAAAAACAACTGATATGGAAAACAGACTTAGGAAAGATAATTTAAAAATGATTGGAATACCTGAAGGTCATGATCAGGAAAAGAGCCTTGACATCATTTTCAAAGAATTACTACAGGAAAATTGCCCTGATATTCTAGAAGCAGAGGGCAAATAGAAATGGAGAGAATCCATCGATCCCCCAGAGAAAGAGATCCCAAAAAACCAACCCCTAGGAATATTATAGCCAAGATCCAGAACTCGCAAGTCAAAAAGAAAATATTACAAGCAGCCAGAAGGACACAGTTCAAATATTGTGAAGCTGCAGTCAGGATCACACAGGGCTTAGCAGCAACTACATTGGGCTTGGAATACAATATACCAGAAGTCAAAAGAGCTTAGAATGCAGCCAAGAATGAACTACCCAGCAAGGCTGAATGTCCTCTTCCAGGGAAAAAGATGGACTTTCCATGAACCAAGGGAATTTGAAAGGTTCCTTTTGGAATGGCCAGAGCTGAACAGAAGGTTTGATCTTCAGATACAGGACTCAGGGGATGCATGGAGATTGGAGAGGGGGGAAATATGAGGGACTTAATGAGGATGAACTGCATGCATTCTTGCATAGAAAAATGACATTGATAATACTCATATGAACCGTCTCATTTAATAGAGAAGGTAGAGAGAGCTTTTATAGTTGAAGCACAGTAGAAAGCTGAATTCGAAGATAAAATATGGTGTAAAAATGGAGTCAATAGAAAAAAAGGGAAATGGAATGGGAGAAAGAAAAAGGAGAGGGGGGAATAGTCCAATATATTTCACATAAGATTTTTGTTATTACAATGAGCTATTGCAATGATATGGAAGGGGGGAGGGCAAGGGGGAGTGAGGGAAACTTTGTTCTCATCAGAGATGGCTAGGAGAGGAAACAGCAAATATACTCAATGGGATATAGACATCTGGAGTAAGCAGGAGGGGGGAGCAGGGGGAAGGGGTGGGGATGTGAATAAAGGAGGAAAGGATGGACCATGGGGGGAGAGTGGCCAGATATAACACATTTTCTTTCTTACTTCTTGCAAGGGGCTGGGAATGGAAGGCCTGCCCAGTACTACAGGGCCAGGTGGATTCTGGGCCTAAGGGGTGGTATGGGGGCTCAGGGCTTCTTGGCCTCAGGATCAGGGATCTGTCTGCTGTGCCACTCAGTGACCATACAGCAGAGTCATAGTGAAGGGAGAGAGAAAATAGAGTATATGGTAGTGGAGAAATAAGAAAGGAGGGAGTTGCGATCAGCAATGGCAAGGGTAGAAAAATATGGAAATAACTTTTGTGATGGACTTATCATAAAGAATGAGATCCACCCATGACAGAGTTGTTGGTGTTGGAACAAATACTCAAGCAAATTTTTTCTTATGATTATTTGGAGGAGGGTGCAGGGCAAGTGGGGCTGTATGGCCTGCCTGGGGCCACATAGCGGGGTGATCTTTGGGTGCCTGGTGCCGGATTTGGACCCAGGTGCTCCTGGCTCAAGGGCCAATGGTCTCTCTTCCACCCAGCCACCCCTACTATTATTACTATTTTATTTTATTTTGGGTCTTTTTTTCTTTCTTTTTTTTTTTTTTTTTTTTGTAGGGCAGTGGGGAACAGGTGGCTTGCATGTCACACGGCTGGGTGATTGTTGGGTTTACGAGGCTGGATGTGGACTCGGGTGCTCGTGGCTCCAAGGCTGTTGCTTCGTCCATTGCGCCACCTGGCCATACCTACAATTATTACTATTATTATTTTTTATTTTAATTTTTTTCTCTCCCCTTTACTTTTTTCGCCCAAACAAGTCTATCTATATTGATGGGGGAGGAGGGGTATTTTGTCTACTTGTAAACAAGAATAGTTTATTAATGTAAAAAAAACATTTGTACAAAATGAGAATGAAAAAATAAATTAAAAAAAAGAATTAAGGTGGGGATAGCTTGGTGGTGCATTGGACAGAGTATCTGAGTTCAAATCTGGCCTCAACCATGTAATAATTACCTAGCTGTGTGGCCTTGGGTAAGCCACTTAACCCCATTGCCTTGCAAGAAAACTAAAAAAAAAAAAGAATAAAGGTGAAAGGTTGGAGCAGAATGTATTTTGCTTCAGCCCAAGTGAAAACAGGCACGAGGAGAAATCTTTAACATAGACAAAGCTTCAATTAATGTAGATATCATTAAGAGAGTTAAGGAAGGAAACTATATCCTCTTAAAAGGTGCTATAGACAATGAAGGAATTTCAGTTTTAAAAATGTATGCACCAAGCAGTATAGCATCCATATTCTGAGAGAAGAAGCAGCTTAAGTCAAAGGAAGACATAAAAATCAAAACACTACAGATGGAAGATCTCAGCCCCCTTCTCAGATTTAGATAAATCTAACCATAAACTAAACAAGAAGGAAGTTAAGGAGGTAAATAGAATGCTAAAAATACATAGACACGAAACACTTTTGGAGAAAACTAAATGGGGATCGAAAGGAATATACGTTATTTTCTTCTGTACATGGCACACAAAAATTGACCATGTACAAGGGCACAAAAACCTTCTAATCAAATGCAGAAAGGCCAAAATAGTGAATATATCCTTTTCCGACCATAATGCAATAAAAATCACTTGTAATAATGGGCCATGGAGAGACAGACCTAAAACTAACTGGAAACTAAATGATCTAATTTTAAATAATGAATTAATCAAACAAAAAATTATAGAATGAATTAATAATTTCATCCCAGATAATGACAATGAGACATACCAAAACATATGAGATACAGCCAAAGCAGTTGTGATAGGATATATTATGCTTTTAAATGGTTACATGAATAAAATTGAGAAAGGGAAAATCAGTGGATTAAGCATGCAACTAAAAAAAATTAGAGAAAGAAGAAATCAAAACCCCCCAATTAAATATCAAATTAGTAATTCTAAAAATTAAAGGAGAAATTCATAAAAATGAAAGCAAGAAATGAACTAATAAATAAAAACAATAGTTGGTTTTATGGAAAAAAAACAATGAAATTGCTAAACCACTGGTCAATTTGATTTAACAAAAAGCAAAGAAGAGAATCAAATCATTAGTGTCATAAACAAAAAACCTGAATGCACTAGTAATGAGGAGGAAATTAAAATAATAATTCAGAATTAATTTTCCCAACTTTTTACCAATAAATTTGATAATCTAAGTGAAATGGATCGATATTTATGAAAATATAAGCTGCTCAGGCTAAATGCAGAGGAAAGCAAATACTTAAATAACCCTATCTCAGAAAAAAAAGAAATTCCACAAACTATCATTGATCTCCAAAGAAAAATTCACCAGGGCCAATTAGATTCACAAATTCTATCAAGGACTTAAGGAACACTTGGTTACAATTTTATATAAACTCTTTGGAAAATAGGTGAAGATAAAACTCTGCCTAACTCTTTCTATGACAGAATTATTGTGCTGATGCTTAAACCAAAGAGAATCAAAATCAGGGAAAGAAAATTTTAGACCTATTTCCCTAATGAATATGGAGGCAAAAATCTTAAATAAAATCCTCGGAAAGTACTTACAAGAAGTCATAACTAGGAGAACCCACTATGACCAACCAGGATTTGTCCCAGGAATGCTGTGTTGGTTCAGTATAAGGAAAACTGTTAATATAATTGACTATATCAATAACAAATGTAAGACAAATCATAAGATTATCTCGAGATGCTAAAAAAACCTCTGACAAATACAGCACCAATTCCTACTAAGAATACTAGAGAGTAAAGGAATAAATTGATTGTTCCTTAGAATGATAAGTACTATCTGAAAATATCAGCAAGCAATATATGCAATAGAGAAAGCTAGATGCATTACCAATAAGATCAGAAGTGAAACAAGGATGCCTATTATCACTAACACTATTCAGCATTGTATTAGAAATGTTCAGTAATAAGAGAAGAAAAAAATCAAGGAATTGGAATTGGTGAAAGAAGAAATAAAATTCTAACTCTTTGCAGATGACATGATGGTTCATCCAGAGAATCTTAAAAAATGATCTAAAAATTACTAGAAACAATTAGCAACTTTAGCAGAATTATAGGACATAAAACAAACCCACATAAATCCTTAATGTTTCTACATATTAGTAGCAAGTTACGGCAACAAGAGCTAAAAAGAGAAATCTCATTTAAAATAAATTCAGATAATATAAAATATTTGGGTGTCTATCTGCCAAGACAGACTCAGAAACTCTATGAAAACAACTATAAAATCATTTTACCACAAATAAAATCAGATTTAAATAATTGGGACAAATATCAACTTCTCATAGAGAAACCAAGTTATGATAATAAAAATGTCAATTCTACCAAAATTAATCCACATATTTAGTGCCTTAACTATCAAACTTCAAAAAATTATTTTAATAAGCTAGCAAAAAATGTAACTAAGTTCATATGGAGAACAAAAAAGTCAAGAATATTCAGGGATTTAATGGGAAAAAAAGTACAAAAGTAGGTGACTGCCCTAAAAGATCTAAAATTGTATTATAAAGCATCATTCATCAAAACTGTTTCATATTGGTTAAGAAATAGAGTGGTGGGTCAGTGGAATACTCTAAGGGAAATAGTAGGAAATGATTGTAGTACTCTCCTGTTTGATAAACCAGTTTTCGGGATAAAAAATTGCTCTTTGATGAAAAATGTTGGGGAAATTGGAAATTTTTATGGCAGCAACACCTCACACCCTATACCAAGATAAGATCAAAATGGATATAGGATCTAGTCATAAAAGATAATATTATAAGCAAACTAGGAGATCAAGGAATACTTTATCTGGGAAATCTATGGAACATTTATGACGAAGGAAGAGAACATATTAAACATCATTAACAACATTAAAATGAATTAGGTAATTCTGATTAAATTAAATTTAAAAGCTTTTGCACAGCAAAATCAGTGTAGCCAGGATCAAAAGAAATGTAGTAAACTGGAAAAGAATTTTTACAAGTAATATTTCTGAAAATGCACTCATTTCTAAAATATACAGAGAATTGATTCCAATATATAAAAAACAAAACAAAAAACAAACAAACAAAAAGCCATTCCCTAAGTGACAATCATCAAAGTATATGCAAGGGCAATTTACAGATGAAAAAACCAAGCTACTCATAGTTACATAAAAAATTGGTCCAAATTATGACTGATTAGAGAAATGCAAATTAGAGGGACTTCCGGCCAAGATGGCAGAGAGAAGACAGGCACAGTTCTAAAGTCTCCTGATCTCTTCCCCATCTATCACGTGAAACAAACCTTTTAAAAGAAATCCGAACCAGGAAAACTAGAAAGAAAAGCCAGGAGAAGAAAATCTACCTCAGGATTTATCTCCCACAGCAGCCTTGGCTGAGTACTGGCAGATGAGTCTGAGCTCCGAGGGAAGATCAGCCCAGGATCAGCCAGATCATCAGCTGAATCAGAACCAGGAGTCTGAGGGCCCGAGAGCCGGACCTGCTGGATCAGCAGTGGGGCTGGACGAAGGGGGCATGGGTCCGCGGGGAAGCGGAGGCGCTGGTGTTGGTGCTGTCCCCCTGGAGCTTGGGGAAGCGGCTGTGGGGAGATTCCTGGTGCAGGAGAGCTGTGGACGCCATCCCTGGGCTCCTCAGGTCTGAGAAACTCTGAGCCCATGCCTCCATTGCACTGAGGCCTCCTCCCAAACAAATGCAAATTACTTATGCCTCAGGCCCAGGTGTGTGAGCAGAAGAACCAGCCCAGCTGAGGAATGACCTCAGGCCAGGGTAAAGCCCACCATTGATTGAAGGCAAAAGAATTCAATAGCTCCAAATCCCTCCCTCAAGCAAAGGGAGAAAGCCTCCCAACCAAGGTCACAGACACTCCAGAGAGGGCAACCAGCACCTCCCACTGGCAAGCCAGAGAAACTGCAATCAGTAGAGCCTTTAGCGATCTCAAGCCCAGGTGAACCGCCCCCCCCCCAACTCAAGGTCTTAGCATAATGAAGAAGGGTCACTGGAAAGGTGGATCCATAGAAAAATTCCTGGAAGGGAAAGGCCCCAACCCAGAGAAACCTGGAAAATCTGAGGAGAATGCAATCTGGTCTCCAGCACTTAAAGACTTCATTGAAGAAATAAGGACGGAGTTTAAAAATCAACTGGAAAATTTGGGGGAGACAATTAATACCTTACAACAAGAAAACAAAACCTTAGAAAGCAGAATTGCACAATTCCAAAATGAGAACAATTCTCTCAGATCCGCAAATGAGCAAATGCAAAAGAAATTAATTCTCTCAAAACCTCAATTGGTCAAATGGAAAGCTCTTTCAAAAGTAGAATTGACAAACTGGAATAGGTTAATGAAGAAAACCCCTGCCCCCCAAAAAATAATGGAGTCTACAGAAACTAATGACTCCACGAGACAGCAAGAGTCAGTTAAACAAAATCAAAAAATAGAAAAAATAGAAGCAAATGTGAAATACCTCATCAACCAAACCACTGACCTTGAGAATAGATCGAGGAGGGGGAACCTGAAAATTATAGGACTTCCTAAAAACATTAAAGAGAAAAAAAGCCTGGACTTAATATTACAGGATCTAGTGATGGAAAACTGCCCTGACATCATCGAATCAGAGGGCAAATTAGTTATTGAAAGAGTACATCAATCCCCACCAGAAAAAGATCCTAAAAGGAAAAATCAAGGAATGTTGTGGCCAAACTCCAGAACTATCATATAAAAGAGAAAATACTGCAAGCAGCCAGAAAGAAACAATTTAAACATCAAGGAGCCACAGTAAGGATCACGCAAGACCTCGCTGCATCAACTTTAAGGGATCAAAGAGCCTGGAACGAGATATTTTGAAGAGCACGGGAGCTTGGAATGCAGCTAAGAATATACTTTCCTGCAAAGCTGAGCCTTCTCTTCCTAGGAAAAAGATGGACATTTAATGAAATGGAAGAATTCCAAAAATTTCTGATGAGAAGACCAGAGCTAAACAGAAAATTTGGATATCAAAGAGGACATTCAAGAGACACATGAAAAGGTAAAAAAGGGGGGGTGGTAAAAGGAAAAAATGCTTCGTAAAAGGAAAAAAATGCAATACAGCAAGTTGAAACTGGCTATATACCAGCATGGGGGGGGGGGGCTAGAGACTCTCATAAATCCTGAGAAATGTAACTCTAACAGAGAGAATATACCTCTCCAGAAAGACTCTAATAACTCTCAGGAATTTTGACTCTATTCAACAGAATATACTGAACTAGAAGGGACAGACACTCAGAATTTTCTTTGCCTTAAATAGAATGATCTAAAAATAATACACTACCTCCCTAAAAAGACTGACAGGAAAGAGACGGGAGGAGGGAGGGGATTGTATGGGACAAATATCATTACACTAAGAGGTACAAAAAACCTAAGGTAATAGAAGGGAAGAAGTGAGTAGAGGAGGAACACCTGAATCTTCTTCTCATCAGACGTGGCTTAAATTCAACCTACACATAATCAGCTAACTTATAAAACATCTAACCTTTCAAGAATTAAAAGGGGAAAAGGGGTGGGGGGACAGAGAAAGGGAAGGGGAGTGGAGGAAATAAGGGGAAATAACAAAAGGAAGGGAAGGGAACAGGGAAAGGGGAAAGAAAGGGGAGGGTGTGATATAGGAGGGCAAACACACTGAAGGGGGGTGGTATTCAAAAACAAAATACTGGGTAATATGGATAAAAGAGGGGAAAGGGGGAAAATACAAACAGAGGGAAGATAGCACAAAGGGCAATAAAGAATTAATAAACATAAACTTGAATGTGAATGGGATGAACTCTCCCTTAAAATGAAAGCAAATAGCAGAGTGGATTAAAAACCACAATCCTATAATATGCTGCTTACAAGAAACTCATTTGAAGCAGAGAGATACATATAGAGTAAAGGTAAAAGGTTGGAGCAAAATATATTTTGCTTCAGCTGAAGTAAAAAAAAGCAGGGGTAGCAATCCTTATCTCAGACAAAGAAGCAGCAAAAATAGGTAGCATTAAAAGAGATAAGGAAGGAAACTTTATCCTCGTAAAAGGTACCATAGACAATAAATTCATTTCAATACTGAATATATATGCACCCAGTGAGACAGCATCCAAATTCTTAGAGGAGAAGTTGAAAGAATTACAGGAAAACATAGACAGCAAAACTATTCTAGTGGGAGAATTCCTGCTATCAGATCTAGATAAATCAAATCATAAAACAAACAAGAAAGAAATTAGAGAAGTAAATGCATTGTTAGAAAAATTAGATATGGTAGACTTATCCAGGAAACTGAATGGGGATAGAAAGGAATATAGCTTTTTCTCTGCAGTACATGGAATTTATACAAAAATTGACCATGTACTAGGACATAAAAACCTAATGATCAAAAGCAGAAAGGCAGAAATAGTGAATTCATCTTTCTCAGATCACAATGCAATAAAAGTCATATGCAATAGTGGGCCAAGGAGTTATAGACCCAGAGAAAATTGGAAACTGAATAACCTCATCTTAAAAAATGAGTGGACCAAAAAACAAATTATAGAAAGAAATAACCATTTTACCCTAGATAATGATAATAATGAAACAACATACCAAAACCTATGGGATTCATTCAAAGCAACTCTCAGGGGATATATTATAGCTCTAAATGCTTATATGAATAAATTGGAGAAAGAGGAAATCAATGAACTAAACATGTAACTAAAAAAATTAGAGAAAGAACAAATCAAAAATCTTCAATCAAATACCATATTAGAAATTTTAAAAATTAAAGGAGAAATTAATAAAATTGAAAGCAAAACTATTGAATTAATAAATAAAACTTAAAGTTGGTTTTAAGAAAAAACCAGTAAATTGATAAACCTCTCATCAAATTGATTAAAAAAAAGAAAGTAGAAAACCAAATTGCTAGTATTATAAATGAAATTAAAGTAATAATTCGAAATTATTTTGCCCAGATATATGCCAATAAATTTGATAATCTAAGTGAGATGTATAAATATTTACAAAAATATAAGTTGCCTAGGTTAAATGAAGAATAGACTAAATACCTAAACAACCCTATCTCAGAAAAAGAAATTCAACAAGCCATTATTGAACTCCTTAAAAAAAATCTCCAGGACCTGATGGATTCACAAGTGACTTCTACCAAAATTTTAAGCAGCAATTGGTTCCAATCCTATATAAACTCTTTGGAAAAATAGGGAAAGATGGAACTGTGCCTAACACTTCCTATGAAACCAATATGGTACTGTTACCTAAACCAGGAAGAGTTAAAATAGAGAAAGAAAAATATAGACCTATTTCCCTGATGAATATAGATGCAAAAATCCTAAATAAAATCTTAGCAAACTGAATACAACAAGTCATCACTAGGATAATACATTATGATGAAGTAGGATTTATTCCAGGAATGCAGGGTTGGTTCAATATTAGTAAAACTGTTATTATACTCAATTATATCAATAACAAACCTATCAGAAAACATATGATCATATCAATAGATGCTGAAAAAGCTTTTGACAAAATATAGCATCCATTCCTATTAAAAACACTAGAGAGTGTAGGAATAAATGGACTGTTCCTTAAAATAATTAGCAGTATCTATCTGAAACCATCAACAAGCATTATATTCAATGGGGAGAGGCTAGAGGCATTCCCAATAAGATCAGGGGTTAAACAAGTGTAGCCACTTTCACCACTACTATTCAATATTGCATAAGAAATGATAGCATCAGCAATTAGAGAAGAAAAAGAAATTAAAGGAATTAGAATTGGGAAGGAAGTGACAAAACTCTCACTTTTCGCAGATGACATGATAGTGTACCTAGAGAATCCCAGGAAATCATCCAAAAAACCACAGGAAACAATTAGCAAATTTAGCAAAGTTGCAGGTTACAAAATAAACCCCCATGAATCCTCAACTTTCCTATATATGAACAGCATGAAACAGCAGGAAGAGCTAGAAAGAGAAATCCCATTCAAGGTAACCTCAAACAGTGTAAAATACATGGGAGTCTATTTGCCAAGACAGACTCAGAATCTTTTTGAAAACAACTATAAAAAACTTCTCACACAAATTAAATCAGATTTGTGTAACTGGGCAAATATCAACAGCTCATGGATAGGTAGAGCTAATAAAATAAAAATGACAATTCTACCAAAACTAAACTATCTGTTTAGTGCCCTACCAATCAAAATTCCAAAAAATTACTTTAATAAGTTAGAAAAAAAATTGTAAGTAAATTCATATGCAGAAATAAAAAGTCAAGAATTGCCAGGTGCTTAATGAACAAAATGCAAATAAAGGTAGCTTAGCACTGTCCGATTTAAATTTATATTATAAAGCATCAGTCATCAAAACTGTTTGGTATTGGCTAAGAAATAGAGTGGTGGCCCAGTGGAATAGACTAAGTGTAAAAGCAGGAGAGGATTATAGTAATCTGCTGTTTGATAAACCCAAAGAGTAAGGCCACTGGGATAAAACTTCCTCTTTGATAAAAACTGCTGGGATAATTGGAAGTTATTATGGAAGAAACTTAGATTAGACCAACACCTCACACACTTTACCAAGATAAGGTCCAAATGGTTACAAGACATAGACATAAAAAACAATACTATAAGCAAATTAGAAGATCAAGGACTAGTCTACCTGTCAGATCTATGGAAAGGGGAACAGTTTATGACTAAGGAAGAGTTGGAGAACATCACTAAAAACCAATTAGATGATTTTGATTACATTAAATTAAAAAGCTTTTGCACAGATAAAACCAATGTAATCAAGATCAAAAGAAAAGTAGTAAATTGGGAAACAATCTTTATAACTAATGATTCTGACAAAGGACTCATTTCTAAAATATACAGAGAACTGAGTCATATTTTTAAAACAAAAAGCCATTCCCCAATAAAAAATGGTCAAAGGATATGCAAAGGCAATTTACAGGTGAGGAGATCAAAGCAATCCATAGCCATATGAAAAAATGCTGTATATCATTAATTATTAGAGAAATGCAAATAAAAAGCTTCCCTGAGATACCACCTCACACCTCTCAGATTGCCCAGTATGACCAGGCAGGATAATGATCATTGTTGGAAAGGATGTGGGAAATCTGGGACACTATTACACTGTTGGTGGAGCTGTGAACTCATCCAACCCTTCTGGAGAGCTATTTGGTACTATGCCCAAAGGGCAACAAAAATGTGCATACCCTTTGATCCAGAAATACCACTACTGGGTCTATACCCTGAAGAGATGAGGAAAAAGGGTAAAAACATTACTTGTCCAAAAATATTTATAGTAGCCCTGTTTGTGGTGGCAAAGAATTCGAAATCCAGTAAATGTCCTTCAATTGGGGAATGGTTTAGCAAACTGTGGTATATGAATGTCATTGAATGCTATTGTTCTATTAGAAACCAGGAGGGAGCGGATTTCAGGGAAACCTGGAGAGATTTGCATGAGCTGATGCTGAGTGAGATGAGCAGAACCAGAAAAACACTGTGCACCCTAACAGCAACATGGGAGTGATGGTCAACCTTGAAGGACTTGCTCATTCCATCAGTGCAACAATTGGGAACAATTTTTGGCTGTCTGTAAAGGAGAGTACCATCTGTATCCAGATAAGGAGCTGTGGAGTTTGAACATAGTACAAGGACTATTCCCTTTAATTTGGAAAAAAAAAAACCCAGATGTCTTATTGTTTGATTTGGTTACCTCTGAGAATTCTCTTCTCTTTAAGGATATGATTTCTCTCTCATCATACCCAATTTGAATCATGGTACAGCATGGAAATAAAATAAAGACTAACAGAGTGCTATCTGTGGGGTTGGGGTGGGGGGAGGGAAGCAAGATTGGGCAAAAATTGTAAAACTCAAATAATATCATAAATAAAAATTTAAACAAATATAAAAGAAATGAAAATTAGAGTTCTGAGGTACCATCTCATACCTATCTGATTGGCCAATATGTTCAGAAATGATAATGTTCAATCTTGGAAGGGATCTGGGCAATCTGGGACACTAATACATTATTGGTACAGCTGTGAGTTTATCCCACATTTTTGGAGACCCCTCTGGAATTATTCCTATAGAGCAATAAAGATGTGTGTACCATTTGATCCAGCTATACAATTACTGGTTCTATACCCCCAAAGAGATCTTACAAAAGGCCAAACCATCACTCGTACAAAAATATTCGTAGCAGCCCTGGTTGTGGTAGTGAATAATTGTCAATCTAATGAATGTCCATCAGTAGGGGAATTGTTGAATAAATTGTGTTATATTTATATTATTGAGCACTATTGTTTTATTAGAATCCAAGAGGGAATAAAAAATAAAATAAAAAAAATAAATAAAAAGAAAACAAAAAAATGCATAGCCTTACTTTACAAAAAACTTGAAAGCAAGGAATAGACTTGGAAATTGAGTAAATAACAGTAAAAATTTCTGACCAAAAAGTACCATGTGACCAAAGTACATGCTGAAATGAAGATAAATTCAAAGCTTCCAAATGTAAAATGTCCAACAGGAAAAAAATATTAATTGGTATCAATACATAAATGAATTTGAAAAGGAATTTGAAAGCTAAGTAATGGAGGAAAAGGAAAATAAATATGGGAGGAGAAATTATTCTGAATTAAGAAAATCATGGAAAAAAGTAAACAGCTTGGTAAAGAAGACAGCAAAAAATATTGAAGCATTTAATACCTTAAAAAGAGAATTGCTCAAATTGCAGATGAGCTGCAAAAAAGATGAAGAGAAAAAAGATTTTGGTAGAATTGGCAAAATGGAAAAGGAAGCACACAAGATACTTGAAGAAAATAGTTCTTTATATTTAGAACTGAGTAAGTGTAAGTTAATAACTTTATGAAAAATCAAAAAGAAATAAAAATTAAGAAAAAAATGAAAAGTACAAAATAATGTAAATTATTTCTTTGGAGAAAATAAACAACTAACATATGAAAGAGATCCAGGAACCAAAAACCATGATCAAAAAACAGTTTAAATAACATCTTTCAAGAAATTATCAAGGAAAACTACCCTAAGGTTTAAAAACCAGAAGGTAAAAGAGAAATTGTAATAATTCATCAATTACCTCCTGAAATAGATCCCAAAATAAAAACTTCCCAGGAATTATGGTCAAATTACAGAATTGCCAAATTAAGTAGAAAATAATGCAAGCAGGAGTGGCTAGGTGGTGCAGTGAATAGAGCACAGGCCCTGGAGTCAGGAGTGCCTGAGTTCAAAACCAGCCTCAGACACTTCATAATTACCTAGCTGTGTGGCTTTGGGCAAGCCACTTAACCCCATTGCCTTGCAAAAAAATAGAAAATAGTGTAAGTAATTAGAAAGAAATAATTCAAGCTATGTAAAGCCATAGTCAGAATAATAAAATATTAAAATCCTAAGCAGTAAAGGATCAAAGGACCTAAAATGTGATATTCTCTAAAACAAAACAAATTTATTTATCAAAAAAGAATAGTCTAACCAGAAATTTGAGCATTATCTTTCAGAGGAAAAGAAGAGAGAGATTCAGAAAATTCAATGAGACTGTGAACTTTAAAACTTTCCTGAAGAGAAGATTAAAAATGAAAAGAAAATTTCATATTAAGGTAAAAGATTAAAGAGGTGCATTAAAAGGTCAACATGAAAGGGAAATAATAGAATTAAATTTGATACTAGAAACTCAAAAGAAGCTTTTATTTAATTATTAGGAGAGTTGAGAGTATCTATGGATGGAAAGCCCAGATGCCCGTTGTACATGAAGTTTATTAAAAAATAAACTTAATGGATGAGAGAAAGGCAAAGGGAGAGGTAGAATGAGAAAAAATATCAGACAGGAAAGAGGTAAGGAAAAAAACCTTCTAAAGGGAATGGGGAAAGGATGGAAGTTGGGAGGAGAGCACATGAATATTAATTGCATTGGAATTGACTTAAAGAGGGAATAACAAAATCAAGTGAATAAAAAAATCAATTTTACCATGAAGGGAAAGTAGAAGTGGAAAGAGGAGAGAGAAATGGGAGTTGTGGAAAGCAGTGCAGATTGAATGTACAAATAGAAGCAAAACACATTTGAGGAAAGAAAACATGAAAGAAGAGAGTGAAGAGAATAAATTGGGGAATAGGATGGAAGAAAATATAGTTACAAGTAGTGTGAAAAATTTCAACAATTTTATCTTTTAAAGATGTTATTATTCAATAATATAGAGTTCTGAAGCATTTTTAAAATTAGTTTTATTCTAATTTGATAAATAAAGTCTAGAAAAATAGAAGAAAAAACATAAAGTACTTCTTTAGGAAAAAAAAATACTCACCTGGAAAATAGATCCAGAAGAGACAATTTAATAATTTTTTGGTCTACCTGAAATACATAATCCAAAATAGACCTTGACAATGTCTCTCAGGAAATTATCAAGAAAATTTTCTCTATTATACTTGAACAATCAGGCAAAATAATCCTTCAAGAAATCAAACAATCACCTTCAGAAAGATATCTTAAAATTAAAAACTCCATGGAATATTTTAGCCATGTTTCAGAATTACCAATTAAAAGAGAAAATATCTTCAATATTCAAAAAAATAAAGAATCAAATACCAAGGAACCACAGTGAAGAATATGGAGGATTTGTTTGCTTTAACATTAAGAGATCAGAGGTTCAGGGAAGCTAGTTGGTGCAGTGGATAGAGCACTGGGCCTGAAGTCAGGAGGCTCTGAGTTCAAATATGACCTCATACACTTAATAATTACCTAGTTTTGTGACCTTGGACAAGTCACCCAACTACAAAAACAAAATAAATAAGAAAAAAAAAGATCAGAGGGTCTAGACTTCTATTTTAACCAAGATCAACAACCATGCAAAATTCAGGATATTGTTTCAGAGGAAAAAGAAGATTATTCAATGAAATAGATTTTCAAATTTAGCTAATAAAATAACCTGTATTGAACTGAAAATTTCACTTTCAAATAGGAGATTAAAGAGATATGTAAAAATATAAACAGAAGGAGAAAAAATGTTAGCTAATAAAACCAAACTGCTTATGATACTTGCTATTCTTGAGACTTTTATTTCACTCAGGACAGTTGAAAGGATCATACTTAAAGTATGTGGTTTTAAATGGAGTATGCAGTAATGATATATCTCTTGAGAATTGTATTTCCATTAGGATACCTTAAAAGAGTATAATTAGAAATTACAGGTATAAATTACTTATGATGTGATGATATTTGCAATTTGATAATTGTATTTTTATTAGTACAATTTGAAGGAGTATACTTAGTCAAAGGCTGTGGTTATAAGAAAGGTAGAAAGGGGGCAGAACCAAGATTGCAGAATGAGAATAGCCTTTTCTAGGAGCTCTCACCAAAATAATTCATCAACCTTAAAATTTTTACACTAACTAAATTTTCCAGAGACATAACCCACAGAAAGATCCAGTGAGGGAATTCTCCATCCCAAGGCAACCTGGAAAATAGTGGGGAAACTGTTCCACAGATTTGGAGAGTGACAGTGCACCTGAATGAAGGAACTTCAGCCTCCCTGGGAAGCCCTAGGGCACCTGAGAGTCCTGATTCCCATCAGACAATGCAGTTTCCTGACATGTATCCCAGGGAGACCAAGCATAACTTGGAAGATCAGCAGGGAGATCTTTGACAGAGCAAGTGCGAAGCCCGGGTCCTCAGAGTGGCCACGGAACTCAGGACTGCTAAGATCCCAAGAAATGGAAGCAGGCCTGGTGTAGTCACACATCAGGACCCTCCAGGCAGCTGCACCCTGAGTGCTCAGCCCACTGAAAGTAAGGGAGTGGAGGGAAACTGCCTAGGTCTGTCCTCTGTCCCTGGAACTTGGGCTTTGACCACATTCAGACTCTGTTCACTGTCTATGCTCCAAATAGAGCAGGGACCACCCTCACAGCCCTGGGGAAAAAGGGTGCCCTTGTGGTCATTCACAGACCAGGAGATCAGACAGAGCCTCACAATTGAGGTCCTTGGGGTGGTGTCCCAACAATACTGAAAATCTCAGAAACACCCCAAAGTCAGTCACAGGCTGAGGAAATGAGTAGGCAGAAAAAAAGGAACCAGACCATAGACAATTACTGTGGTCCCATGAAAGAACAAACTACACAATCAGATGATGAGAAAGTCTAAGCTTCTCATCTAAACTCCAAGAATTATAGATGTTGGGCTCAGGCTATGACAGTACTCAAAAATGATTTGAAAATCAAGAAAGGGAGATAGAAAAATTGGGAAAGGAAATGAGAGAGATGCAGGAAAAAAACATGAAAATGATGTCAGCAGCTTATTCAAGGAGAATAAAAAAACACTGAAGAATATAGCATGTTAAAAACCAGCTTAGGTCAATTTGATGAAACAGTTTAAAAGGTTATTGAGGAGAAAAATGCTTTAAAAAGCAGAACTGGCCAGATGGAAAAGGAGATGAGAAAGTTCTCTAGGGAAAACAAATCATTCAGATGTGGAATGGAGGTAAAGGAAGTTGATAACTTTGCAAGAAATCAGGTCATAATAGTTGAACAACAAAAGAATGAAAAATTATAAGAAAATGTGAAATATCTCATTGAAAAAGCAACTGATCTGGAAAACAGATACAGAAAATATAATTAAAAATTTTGGGGCTACCTGAAAGTCACGATCCAGAAAAGAGCCTTGACCTCATTTTTAAAGAATATCTAAAGGAAAATTGATATCTTAGAAGAAGAGGTTAAATTAGAAAATGAGAGAATCCACCTATCTATCCCAGAAAGATATCCAAATAAAACAACCCCCAGGAATATTATAACCAAGTTCCATAATTCCCAAGTCAAAGAGAAATATTCCAAGCAGCCAGAAGTACATAATTCAAATATCGTGGAGATGCAGTCAGGATCATTTTCAATGAGAGAGGGGAATTTCAAATATTCCTGGTGAAGCAACCAGAGCTGAAAAGAAAGTATGACATTCAAGAAGAGCACTCAGGTTAAGCATAGATAGTGAATGAGAGGGGTAAATTATGAGTAACTTAATGATGATGAACTGCATAGTATTCTTGCTTGGAAAAATGATACTGATAATACTGAAATGAACCTTCTCATTTAATAGAGCAGGTAGCAGTAACTTTTATAGAAAGGAAAGAGCTGAAATTACAGTTTGTATTTAATCTTTCCAAAGTATTGATCCAGTAGTGGTATTGCTGGATCAAAGGTTATGCACATTTTTGCTGTCCTTTGGGGAAATTCCAAATTGCTCTTAAAATTTTGGATAAGTTCACAGCACCACCTGCAATGTATTAGAGTCCTATGTTTCCCACATCCCTTCCAACATGGATCTTTGTCCTTTCTAGTCATATTGACCAGTCTGAGAGGTGTGAGGTGGTACCTCAGAGATGCTTTAATTTTCATTTCTCTAATAAGTAGAGATATACAGCAATTTTTCTTATGACTAAGGGTCATTTGATTTCCTCATCTGTAAATTGCATTTGCATATCCTTTATCAATTGGGGAACAGCTTGGGTTTTTTTAGAAAATTTGACTCAGTTCTCTGAATAATTTATAAATGAATCCTTTGTCAGAAATACTAGTTGTAAAATGGTTTCCCAATTTACTTCATTTCTTTTGATCTTGGTTACAGTGTTTTTATTGTACAAAAGCTTATTAATTTAATGTAATAATCAAATTATCTAATTTATTTTTATTTTCTTTAAGGGTTTTTTTTGGAAGGAAAATGGGATTAAGTGACTTGCTCAAGGCCACACAGTTAGTTAATTATTAAGTGTCTGAGGTAGGATTTGAACTCAGGTACTCCTGACTCCAGGGCCGGTGCTCTATCCACTGTGCCACCTAGCCTCCCCTGTCTAGTTTAGTTTAATGATGTTCTCCATCTCTTCCTTGGTCATAAACTGCTTCCCTTTCCATTGACCTGACTTGATCCTCTGATCCGATTTTAATATTGCTTTTATTATTTAAATTATGTATCCATTTTGATTTTGGAATAGAATGTGAGGTATTGGTCTAATTCAAGTTTCTGCCATACTAACTTAAAATTTTCCCAACATTTTTTTTTTATCGGAGAGAGTTTTTATTTCAATAACGGGACTTTTTGGGTTTATTGAAAAGAAGTTTGCTATAAACATTTCCTGCTATTGCATGAAAATTATTCCACTAAACCACCACTCTCTTTCTTAGCCAATAGCAGACAGTTTTGATGACTGATACTTTATAATATAATTTTAGAACTGGTAAGGCTAAGCAATTTCTTTTGCACTTTTTTTCATTGAATTGCTGGAAATTATTGTCTTTTTATATCTCCATATTAATCTACTTACAATTTTTTGTAATTCATAAATGTAAATTTTTTCTAATTTTGATTTGTTGGGGACTAAAATAGTAGTTTAGTTTTTGTGGGATTGTCATTTTTATTATATGAGCTTGACCTATCCATGAGAAGTTGATGTTTACCCAATTATTCAAACCTCCTTTTATTTCTGTGAGACATATGTTTTAATTGTTTTCAAAAATTTTTGAGTCTGCCTTGGCAGGTGGACTCCCAGGTATTTTACATTGTCTGAGGATATTTTGACTGCGATTTCTTGTTCTAGATGTTTCTGCTATATCTTGCTAGTCATATATATATATATATATATATATATATATATATATATATATATATAAATGTTGAGGATTTATGAGGGTTTACTTTATACCCTGTGACACTGTGACATGGCACTTAAATCAAGTGCCATGTATCCTGTTAATTATTTCTAGTAGGTATTTTAAGATGATTGTTTTCTGGATTGTTTAGGTATAGCATCAAGTCATCTACAAAGAATGAGAGTTTTGTCTCTTCCTTCCCAGTTCTAATTCCATCAGTTTATTTTTCATCTCTTATTGCTGAATCTAATGTTTTTTAATACAATATTGAATATTACATGTGATAATAGGCATCCTTGTTTCACCCCTGATCTTATTGGTAATTCCTCTAGTCTATCACTTTGCATATGATGACCTCCGTATATTCCCACAATCTCTAGTGTTTTAGTAGGAATGTGGGATGTATTTTGTTAGAAACTAATTCAGCATCTATTGAAATAATAATATGATGTCTGATAGGTTCATTATTGATTCAATTAATCAAACTAACCATTTTCCTAATCCTGCATTCCTGGGAAAAATCATTCTTGGTTCTAATTAATCCTTGTGATAATTTATTGTAATTAATTTGATGAGATTGTATTTTAGACTTTTGCATCTATATTCATAGGGGAGATAGGTCTATAATTTTCTTTCTCTGTTTTAACTCTTCTTGGTTTACGTATCAGCACAATATTGGTATCATAGAAATAAGCAGAGTTCCATCTTCACTTGTTTTTCCAAAGAGTTTATATAGAATTCGAACCAATTGTTTCTTAATTTTTTGATAGAATTCACTTGTGAATCCATCTGGCCATGAAGAATTTTTTCTTACGGAGTTCAGTAATGTCTTGTTGAATTTCATTTTCTGAGATAGGACTATTTAGGCATTTAATATCCTCTTCATTTAATCTAGGGAATTTATTATTTTTTGTAAATATTTGTCCATTTCACTTAGATTGTCAAATTTATTGTCATAGAATTGGGCAAAATAATTTGAAATTATTACTTAAATTCCCTCTAATTGGTGGTGAGTTCATCTTTTTTTAATTATGATACTAGCAATTTGGTTTTCTTATTTTTTTAATCAAATTGACCAGAGGTTTATCAATTTTATTGGCTTTTTTAATAAAACCAACTCTAAAATTTTTTATTAGTTTAACAGTTTTCTTACTTTCAATTTAAATAATTCCTTCTTTAATATTTAGAATTTCTAATTTGCTATTAAATTGGGGGTTTTAAATTTTTTCTTTCTCTAAATTTTTGGTTGCATATTTAGGTCATTTATTTCTTCTTTCTCTAATGCATTCATTTAAGCATTTAAAAATATTAAATATCCTCCAAAAGGTGCCTTGAGTGAATCCCATAGGTTATGGTATGTTGTTTCATTGGTGTCATTCTGTAGGATGAAATAATTCTTTCTATAATTTGTTGTTTCATCCACTCATTCTTTAAAATGAGACTATTCAATTGCAAATTAGTTTTGGGTCTATATATCCCTGGCCCAATAATTAATATGATTTTTATTGCATTATGATCTGTGAAAGATATATGCACTATTTCTACCTTTCTTCAATTATTTATACAGTATTTATGCCTTAGTACATGGTCAATTTTGGTTTAAGTGCCATGTACTGCAGAAAAAATTATATTCCTTTCAATTCCCATCAATTTCCTCCAATTTTCTATCATATCTAGGTTTTCCAATAATCTCTTTATAACCTTAACTTCCTTCCTGTTTATTTTATGATTATATTCATCTATGTCTGAGATTTTGAAGTCTCCTGCTAGGAGAGTTTTGCCGTCCATGTCTTCCTGTATCTCGTTAAACCTCTTCTCTAAGAATATGGATGCTGTCCCAATGGGTGCATACATATTTAGTATTGACATTTCTTTATTGTCTATGATAAATTTTAAGAGAATATATTTTCATTCCTATCTTTTTTATTTAATGATATCTACTTTAGCAGCAGCTTTGTCTATGTTAAGGATTGCTCCCCCTGTGTTTTTCACTTAAGATAAAACAAAATATATTCTGCTCTAACCTTTTACCTTACTCTTTATGTATCTCTCAGTTTCAGATGATTTCTGTAAGCAGCATATTCTAGGATTCTGTTTTAAATCCACTCAGCTATTTGCTTCTGTTCTTTGGAAGACTTTATCCCATTCACATTCAAAGTTGTAATTATGAACTCTTTATTGCCCTCCATGCTATCCTCTCTCTGTTTATAATTTTCCCCTTTTTGCATGTTTTTCATATTCCCTAGTATTTTACTTACAAATACTGCCACCTTCAGTGTTTTGCCCCCCTATATCAACCCCCACTTTCTTTCCCCTTTTCCCTTTACCCCGTCTTCCCTTCCTTTTGTTAGTTCAACTTTTTCTCGGCTCTCCAATCCCTTCCTCCATTTTTTCCCTTTTGATATTTACAAGGTTAGATCAGTTTCTTACCTTAACTGAAGGTGTGTATTTTAACTTTAAGCTGAAACTGATGAGAGCAATGTTCTCACCTCCTCCCATCTACCCCTCTGTTATAATAGGACCTTTGTACCTCTTAACATGAGATTTACCCCATTCAATCTCCTCCATTCTGCCATCTCCTTACTGTCTCCCTTTTTAAGGAGGTATTGTTTTTAAATAATTCTATCTGAGCCACAGAAAAGTTGTAAGTGTCCATCACATCTAGCCAAGTATATTCTCTCTAATAGAGTTAAAATTCTCAAGAGTTTTTAGAGTGTTTCTCCCAGGCAGGGATTTAGCCAGTTTCATCTTATTGGATAGCAGTTTCTTTTGTTCTTTTCCCTTTTTTTAAAACCTTTTCCTGTGTTTCTTGTGTCTCCTAATTAATGTACATATTTTCTATTTTTCTGTGGTCTTTTCATCAGAAAATGTTGGAAGTCTCCCATTTCATTAAATTTTCATCTTTTCCTCTGGAAGAGAAGGCTCAGCTTTGCCTGGTAGTGGATTCTCGGGTGTATTTCAAGCTCCCTTGCTCTTTGGAATATCTCATTCCAGGCCCTTCTATCCCTTGATGTTGATATAACCAGGTCCTGTGTTATCCTTACTATGGCTCCTTGGTATTTAAATTACTTAATTCCAGATGCTTGCAGGATTTTCTCTTTTATCTGATAGCTTTGGAATGTGCCATGGCATTCCTTGGTGTGTTCATTTTAGGAACCATTTACTGAGGGGATTGATGTATTCTTTCAACAATTATTTTGCCCTCTGGTTCCATGATATCAGGGCATTTTTCCATTTCTAAATCCTTTAATATTAGGTCCAGGCTTTATCAATTATAAGACCTCTAATTCTCAGGTTGTCTCTTCATGATCTATTGTCAAAGTCAATGGTTTTGCCGATGAAGTATTTTGCATTTTCTTCTATTTTTTGATCTTTTGATTTTGTTTCACAGAAACTTGTTGTCTAATGAAGTCATTAATTTCCATAAATTTAATTCTTTTTTAGCCAAGAATTTTCTTCATTTACCCTTTCCAACATCTTTTCCAGTTGGTCAATTCCATTTTTGAAGGATTTTTCTGTTTTCCCTAGTGGAGTTTTGAATGAATTCTTTCCTTTTCTTATCTGTCTAATTGTATTTTCTAAGGATTTCTTTTCTTGTTGTGAGATTTAAATTTTCTCTTGCAACATGTTAATTTTCTCTTGAGTTTCTTTTCCAAATTTTCCCAATTAATGTTTAAACTCCTTCCTGATTTCTTCAAGGAATTCTTTCTGGCCTGAAGACCAATTGATATGCTCCTCAGAAGTTCTAGATCTCACTTTGTTAGGATCTATTTTCAAAGTAGTTTTTAATGGAGCCCCCTCCTGCTGGACTTTCTTCTTTTTCCTAGGATTTTATGTTTTGGGGGTGTAGCTGGCTTACAGGGGTTAACTTTTGAAAACTTTAGAGGCTTTGTTTACTTGGTTTAATAATTCCAAGTGCACTGGCTAGTATTTATTCAGAAAAAAATTGGGCATGGGAGTGAGGAGATCAGTTGAAGACAAACTTTGTAAATCTTTTGTTTGTATTATAAGAGGAATCTTCCTTTATCT
Source organism: Macrotis lagotis (assembly GCF_037893015.1). Taxonomy (NCBI): domain Eukaryota; kingdom Metazoa; phylum Chordata; class Mammalia; order Peramelemorphia; family Peramelidae; genus Macrotis; species Macrotis lagotis. The sequence goes on from NC_133658.1 coordinate 532,848,640, forward strand.
TCTAATTTAGTTCACACCTCAGGGCCTGACCTTCAATCTGTATTGCATTCTTTTTCTGGGGCAGCCAGGGAGCACAGGCCCTGGAAGGCCACCCATAAGAGACCCTTCCTCTAGAGGTAAAATCTCCAATGAGGGACTTGGATCACTCCCAGGTCCTAACCCTCTCTCATGTACTCTGGAAGAGAACTTAAGTTGAAAGAAAGACCTGCTTTGCTCTCTTTGACCTTCCAGTCTCCTGTGTAACTCTGGCCAGCTTGCCTGGTTAAAATTCAACCAGGAATCCATGTGATTTTCTCCTAAAACTCTTTCTTACTTTTCTATCCCTTTCTTAATATGCAGTAACTTCCTTTAATAAATCTATATTTTCTTTCCAAAACCTGTATTCCCAATTCTGAGTCATGATTCATTGTGGGGCAGATATGAACCCAAGAAACAAATCAGTGGCTACAGTAGGCAGCAATGGTTGCTTTTTCTGGATATTTTAAGACCATCTCTCTAATCCTGAAAGGAGTGAGGAAGGCAACAGGGTCTGAGATGACCTTGAAAAATGGGCTTCACCCTGAGGGAGGTAGTCAATCTCCCTTTCAGCTGAGTGAGCTCTGCTTCCCACACCTGAAGCTGGGGAGGGAGTTGGGGGCAGAAAGATAGTGTTTGTTTTGGAAGAATGTTCTAGTAAAAATGTAGAGTTCAGGTCCCATGGCCAGCTGGTCAATTTCCAGGCATGCTCTCCAACTGTCTGTGCTGGAACTTGCACCTCTGTCTGACTGGAACTCCCCAGAACTCCTCTTCCCCAGTCAAAGATTCCACAGTTAAAGTTGGTCCTTAGTCCCAGCATTCACTAAAGTCTCCAGGGTCTTAGGTACTCTGGCTTCACCCTACTGCTTTCCCTTCACTCGCCCTCTTCTCTCTGTTTCTGGTTGACCCATGGTCCCCTGACACAGATTTTGTTTGTACATGTTCTTCTCCTAGTTTCATTTTTTGGGTTTAGTCAATCAAATTTCTCTTAAGAGGTTTCCTTCATGCTATTTTTGAGGGGAAACCAGGAGAACTTAGTACAGTGCCTGTCTTCTCTCTGCCATCTTGGCTGGAAGTCTCTATTACTTATCTTTTAATGTCTTCTTCTATTGGTAAGTCTCTTATTCATGACTTAATAGCTTTATATCTATCTTGTCTCCTCACCCTTTGTCAAAGTATACTCCTTTCAAATGTCCTGATAGAAGTGTAATTCTCTAGATCACAAAATATCCTCACATCATAATCAATTTAATTGCAAATCTTTTCATGGACATTTCTTTCAATTGTCCAAATATAAATACCTCTCTCAAGAGCTAAGAGTTTCATCACATCACTATATTTTTCTATTTTTCCTTGGTAAGAAAATGTTATTTTTATGACTGTGAAAAGATATATAACAAAATGAGGAAATGTTGGAAAATATTATAAGTTTATCTGCTCACAATAAAAGAACTTTCTTTTTCTTCATGTAAAATTACATAGACATTCACAACATGAATAATATGTATTCATGTTTTATATATAGTTATTCATGTAAAACCTATCTTAGATTGCTTTTTGTCAGTGGAAGGGAAAATGGGAGAAAAATGTGAAACTCAAAACTGTAAATATTAATTGTTGAAAACAATTGTTGCATAAAGGGAAAAATAAATAAATTAAATATCAAAAATGACAAACGAAACTATGAAACAAATTGTCAGTGAGAGCCTCAAAACAACTATTTAAAAGGTTTGTACTTTGAACAACGTTACAATTTTAAAATTTTATATCATTTCCTTTTATGATGAAGAACATTTTGTTTGACTCTTTCACTAGAGTCTTTTCCTTCCAGTGTATGTAAATTATTGTGTTCAAGAATTCAAATGGCAAAAGTCAGAAATACTAGTTTTTGTTTTAATTCAAATGCACATAATTGTCTCAGTATTTCTTGAATGCTGCTAAAAAGGGGGAAAAAATCCATGTTCAGCACCTAACCCCCACCATACTAGCACATATTCTACAAAATAGTAGCAACGTAAAAACAAATTCAAATGCTGCTTACATATTGGTTCATTTTCATAGAAAAGAATACACAATGGGGTGGCTAGGTGGCGTAGTGGATAAAGCACTGGCTCTGGGTTCAAATCTGGTCTCAGACACTTAATAATTACCTAGCTGTTTGGCCTTGGGCAAGCCACTTAACCCCGTTTGCCTTACAAAAAAAAAGAAAAGAATACACAAGAAGGTGGTCTATCTCATTAGTTAAACAGAAATTTGAAAGAAAAATGAGCCAATGATTGCCACAGTTTGTCTCCCTCTAAAGAGAAGATCTCATTTTGTCCATTTGTAATTCTGAAACCAGTTTAGTATTAGTGTAGTCTTCCATCTTTGATCAGTTTAGAAAAAATGAAATCACGTCCCTAACACCTTATTTTTTCTCCAGGATTTCTGCCTTAGAAAACAATTATATAATATTTGTTAAGATTCAGACTCTGAGGAAATATCCTTATTAATTCTTTCTAATGAAATTTAAATACTTTAACCTTGTTCTGTTCTTTCTTTTTAAAAATTATTTTATATAATTGTTTTTTCCAAATATATGTTATGGCAGATTTTTACCCAATTGTTTTTGCAATATTTTGAATTTTTCATTTTTTTCTTTTCCCTCCATTCCTTCCTCCCCCATTTCAGAAAGCAATCTGATATGGGTTCTACATTGATAACTTTGTTAAATAAGTTGTGAAAGAACAAACAAATCTAAATGGCAGAAAGAAAACAGATTTAAAAATTACATAATGCATAAATCAACTTTTTAAAAAACTTTTTACAAGGCAATGGGGTTAAGTAGATTGGCCAAGGCCACGCAGCTAGGTAATTATTAAGTGTCTGAGACCAGATTTGAAGTCAGGTACTCCTGACTCCCAGGCCAGTGCTCTCTCCACTGTGTCCCCTAGCTGCCCCCCCCCCCCAAACAGCTTTTAAAAATTAAACATAATTAGTTCTGGCCTTCATTAAATTCAAGTGATCCTTCTCTGGATAAGGATAGCATTTTTCATCATGAATCTTTTAAAATTTTCTTTGATTGTTGTAGGTTTTTTGTTAATGTAAATGTTCCTCTGGTAATGCTCATTTTACTCTGCATCAATATATGAAAGTTTTTTCAGGTTTTGCTAAAGCTGGGTCCCTCTTGACATTTTATGGAACACTAAAGACTGATCACATACTTATACATCAATTTTTTTCAGCCATTACCCAATTGATGACCATCCTCTCAATTTCCAATTGTTTGTTGTTGCAAAAAAGAGCTTCTATGAATATTTTTGTGCCTGTGGCATATTTACCCTTTTACATGATCTCTTCAGGATACAGATCCAGTGGTGGTATTGTTGGATGAAAGGGTATGCACATTTTTCTTACCATTTGGGTATAATTCCGAATTGTTATCTAGAAAATCTGGATCAGTTTACAAAGATAGTTGTGAAGTCATAACTCAGAGATCTTTTAATATGCATTTCTCTAATCAATAATGATTTAGATAATTTTATATGACTATTGATAACCTTTATTTCCTCATCTGAGAATTTTCTTCCCATATATTTTGACCATTTATCAATTTTTAATAAATTTTATTTTTTAATAAATTTGACTCAGATCTCTATAAATTTTAGAAATGAAATCTTTGTCAGCAATGCTAGCTGTCATTTTGCAGTGGCAAAGAATTGGAAATTAAGGGAGTGTCCATCAATTTGGGAATGGTTAAACAAGTTATCTTATATGAATGCTATGGAATACTATTGTTCTATAAGAGACCATAAATGATCAAACTCTTAGATCAAAATGGAATGAATCACAGACCTGATACTGAGCAAAGGGTGCAGAACCAAGAGTCCATTCTACACATTAAAAACAACATTCTAAGTTGATCAACATTTTTGGATGCAGTTCTTCCCAGCTTTTCAGAGAGCTAGAATAGGCCTATTAGATCTGTTATGGACAATATCACCCCATCCAGAGGAAGAAAAACAAAACAAAACAAAAATCCTTTAGAATCTGATGAGCACTACACTCACATTATTAAAAACATATCTTATGTATTCCTTTCCCATAATACAAATTCCTTATGCCAAAAATGGATAATCTGTAAACATGTTTAACAGAAACATCTGTGTATAATATTAACCTGTCTGTTCACTGCTGAAGGGATGGGGGATGGGAAGGGAGGGTGGAAGCATAGTACAGAACTTAAAAATACATAAATGCATATGGATTAATGTTAAAAAATGTATAACATTTATTTGGAAAAATAAAATATCAAATTTAAGAAAAGATATTAGTGACCTATAAAAATGGATTCACAAATTAATATATTCCTTTAAGCTTGGTTGCAGCATTTTAGTTTGTACAAAATCTTTTTTTAATTTAATATACTAAAAATTACCTAGTTTTTTAATAATATTGTTTATATCTATTTTAGTCAAAAACTGACATCCTTTCCATAGAACTGACAGGTAAATAATTCCTTGTTCTACTACTTGGCTTATAATATTTCCTTTTATGCTTAAATGCTTGTCACTTTTTTACCTTATCTTGTTATGATATATGAGATGTTGATCTATGCCTAGTTTCTGCCATATTATGTTCCGCTTTTCCCAGTGGTTTTAAATCAGAATGTGAGTTCTTATCCTCAAAGTTGAAATCTTTGGATTTATAGATTATTATAATAATTTACTGCTATTTCTTTTGCATTTTATCCATTCCACTGATGCTACACTTTATTTCGTAGCCAGTACCAAATAACTTTGATGACTGATACTTTAAAATATGATTTTAGATTTGGTATAGTTAGGTTGCCTTCCTTGGCATTTTTTTTATTAATTCTATTGATATTCTTGGCATTTTGTTCCTCCACATGAATTTTGTTACTTTATTCTAGCTCACTGAAGTTTTTTTTAGAAGTTTGGTTGTTATGGCACTGAATAATTTAATTTAGGTAGAACTGGGATTTTTATTACATGAACTTGGTCTGCCCAATTATTTAAATCTTTTTTTATTTGTGTGAAAAGCATTTTATAGCTGTTTTTATATAGTTTCTGAGACCTTTTAGCATTGCTTGCTGTTATTTTTAATGAGATTTCTCTTTCTTTCTCTTGCTGCTGCACTTTGTAATATATAGAAATACTGAGGATTTTTGTTGCTTTTTAATAACCTTAGACTTTGCTAAAGTTGCTAATTTTTTCCTCTAGATTTTTAGAAGATTTTCTAGGATGTTCTAGGCATAGAATCATCTATTGTTCAAAAACTGTGTGTTTTGTCTCTTAATTAATGATTCAAATTTATTTAATTACTTTTTCTTCTCTTATTGATAAAGCTAACGTTTATAACACCAAATTGAATAATAGTGATGACAATGTCCATCCCTGTTTCACACTAATTTATTGGGAATGTTTCTAGCTTATCCCAATTACATATAACACTTGCTGATGGTTTTAGATAGGTACTGCTTATCATTTCAAAGAATATTCCAGGAAGTTAATATGTTGGCATGAAGTCAGGAATTCCCAGAAGCTTTTCCCCAGAAAACTCCAAATACTGCAAAATTATGACCCACTGTTTCTATGACATCAACAAAATTTCACTGGAGAATTTCTTGAAATCAAAGTCAAGATTCGTTTCTTAGTCATGACTTTCAGGTAGCCCATTAATTTTTATATTATCTCTTCTGATCTGTTTTTCTAGGTCAGTTCTTTTTCCAATGAGATATTACATATTTTATTCGAGTTTTTCATTCTTTTGGTTATGTTTTATTGTTTCTTGATTTCTCACAAAGTCACCAGGTTGCTTTAGTTCCATTCTGCACTTGATGGAGTTAATTTCTTCAGAGAGCATTCTCATCTCCTTTTCCATCTGGCTACATGTTCTTTTTAAAGCATTCTTCTTATTGATCTTTTGCACTGTTTTTCCATCTGATCTATAATAATTTTTTTAAAGTTTTTTTCTTTGCTATATTTTAGTATCTCATTTGCCAAGCTGCTGACTTAATTTTAATTATTTTATGGCATTACTCTCATTTCTCTTCCCAATTTTTCCTCTACTTCATTTGCTTGCTTTTCAAAGTCATTTTGAGCACTTTCACAGCTTGTGACAAATTTCTATTTTTATGATTCTTTGAATTCAGAAGCTTTGACTTCTTCATCTTCTGAGTGTATATTTTGATCATCTTTGGTACCAAATTATCTATCATTAGATCCTTTTCTCTTCTGTTGGTACCTAATTTCCTCAGCCTGATTTTAACATACTATTGAAGCTTTTAGGTGTTTTGCCCCCCTCCCCAGAGTATTCAGTTCCTTCTGGGTCTTATGAGAGACTCTGACTGCTCTCCTGGCTTGTACTCTGTTCTGTGGATGACCACAAGCACTCCCCTATTCCCTGCTACTGTGAGGAGGGCCCCTGCACCACTGTGGTTGTATGGGGCAATCTGGCACTGAGTAGAAGCAAAACAACAAAGTCCTACTGAAGGAATAATAGAGAGACCTTAGCAGTCTCTCCAAATACCCTTACATCTATAGACTGAGCTCTCTAGAAGCAGCTTCTGGAAGGTTTCAAAGATTCCTAAGGCAGGGCAATCCTGAGGTCTGAGCTGGTCTTAGCTTCATGATTACTCTGGTTCAGGACAGTTTTCCCACTGAACTATCTTTGGAGATCCCTTGGCTAAGAGGTCTGGAAACCATTCCCAATGCCAGGGACTCAGGAACTCAGGGACCCAGGTGCCCTTTGGGTTGTTCCTGTAAGATTTAAGCTCCTTTGCTGTAGCATGGCATGGGTGTGGCCCAGTCTGTGCTACAACTCTTTCTAGCCCTCCTGGGATGCATCTTTCTCAACTTGTGGGTTCTCTTGGGATGGGAAATTGATTCATTCAGTCTTACTGTGGCTTCTGCCACTCTAGAATTTGGATAGTGTCATAATTTTGTTTAGCACTACAATGATCCAAGACAATACTCAAAGAATCATGACAGAAAATATTATGCCTTTCTAGAGAAAGAACTGATTTAAAAGGCTATATACCATCAGAATATAGTATTTTCACTTTTTATTGTTTACTTTTCCCTTTACAAACAGTTTTCTCCCCAAATTATTTCTCCTTTCACCACATTATTTATAAAGAAATACATTTTCCATGATGTATAACTTTTTAAAATTTATTTTCCATCTTAAAATTTTAGGAGGGAAACAGAAGAGGAGAAAATTTGGAATTTAAAATGTTAATGAACAAGTGTTTTAAACATGTATTCATGTAATTGGAAAAAATAAATACAATAAAAAAATGAGGCAGCATACTCAGAAAAATCTAGGAAGTGTTTTATAAACTGATATACAATAAAATGAGACAGAATGAAAAAAATGTACATAGTGACAATAGTAGTGTGCAATTAAGGCAGACAAGGGAGTCGAGAGGTCAGGAATTTTTTAAGCTCTCCTGGGTTTTACTCAGAAACAATATCAATAAAACATCTAAATGGACTATGGAGCGACTGGGTGCACAGATTAGAACATTTTCCAACAATTATTTAAGGGGAAAAGAAATGTGAACAAGTCAGGGAACTCATACCCACATTGTCTGTAATGATAGGGAATGATAGGAATGGGTTGGGAGTTCTTAGTGTCAGGAGAGATTTACAGTGAAGGTGCTTGGAGTCCTGACTCAACAGACCAGCTGCAGAGCAGGCCAGGTGTGAGGTACCCCAGTGCAGATACCTCAGATTTCTAGTTCAGTCAACTCAGCTGGACTGAATGGTCCAGTTCAGATTTTCCAGTCACTAGTATTCCCCCTGGCAAAGCCTTAACTCATTGAACAAATCCCCTCACACAATATAAGAAGCTTTGGACAGCATCTTAAGAAAACTCAGAATGAATAATAAAGATCAGAGAAAACTTGGGACTATTAAATGTTATCTTGTGCAAAACACAATCTCAGAAAAGGATAGCAGAAAAAAAAATACTATATGTGAAACTGTAGAGGAGCGTATTTATTGCTCTCCATTCCATAAGGAAATCTTGGAAGAGTTCAAAAGAGTTTTTAAAATGAATAAGAAAAATGAGGAAAATAAATTCAAGAGAAATTGAATATCTTGTGGAAGGAAGAACAAAAATTGACTGGAGTAAATAAATACTTATAATACAATTGGTCAAATGCAAAAGCAAAAGGAAAAGGATAGCTGTTCTTTGAAACATATAATTCACCAAAAGGAATAGAAGGTGCAAAAATTAACCAAATAATTTACTTTGGAATGAAACTGGGGCAAGTGGAGGCTAAAGAGTCTGAGATATGAAGAATCAGTCAAACTAAAATTTAAAAAAATGAAAAAAATGGAAGAAAATAAGAAAATTTTAATTAGAAAAACAACTGAGACTTCCGGCCAAGATGGCGGATAGAAGACAGGCACAGCTCTAAAGTCTCCTGATCTCTTCCCCATCTACCACATGAAACAAACCTCTTAAAAGAAATCCGACTCAAAAAAAAAAAAAAAAAACAGAAAGAAAAGCCAGAAGAAAGAACATCTACCTCGGGATTTGTCTCCAGCAGGAGCTGTGGCTGAATTCCGGCGAGTGAGACTGGGCCCAGAGGGAAGATCAGCCCTGAGCAACCAAACTAGCAGCTGAATTGGAACCGGGAGTCTGAGGGCCGGAGAGCTGGACCTGCTGGATCAGAGGTGGGGCTGGACCACAAGGGCGTGAGTCTGCAGGGGAGAAGATGCACTGGTGTTGCAGCTGTCCCCTTGGAGATCCCAGACAGGGCTAGGGGGGAGAATTCTGGAGCAGGGGAGCAGCAGACACCATCCCTGGGCTCCTCTAGTCTGAGTCCCATTACAACTCAGACTTCTCCCCTAAAAAACAAATGCAAACTACTTCTGTGTCAGGCACAGGTGTGTGAGCAGAAGAACCAGCCCAGCTGAGGAATGACCTCAGGCCAGGGTAAAGCCCATCATTGATTGAAAGCAAAAGAATACAATACCTCCAATTCCTCCCTTCAAGGAAAAGGAGAGGGCCTCAACCAAAGTCACAAACACTCCAGAGAAAGCAACCAGCACCTCCTACTGGCCAGCCAGAGAAACCGCAATCAGTGAGTAAAGCCTTTAGCCATCCCAAGACCCTGTGAACCAGCCTCTCCAAAACTCAGGTCTCAGCAAGGAGGAGGGAGGGAATTGAATGGGGTAAATATTACACTGAGAGGTACAAAAAAAACTATGGTAATAGTGGGGAAGAAGGGAACAGAGGAGAAACACCTTAATCTTCTTCTCATCAGACTTGGCTTAAAGTCAACCAACACATACCCAGTTAACTTATAAAACATCTAAACTTTCAAGTATTAAAAGGGGAAAGGGGAGGGGGATGGAGAAAGGGAAAGGGAGTGAGGGAAATAAGGGGAAACAACAAAACAAAGGGAAGGGAAAAGGGAAAAAGGGAAAGGGGAAAGAAAGGGGACTGTGTGAATTAGGAGGGCAACAACACTGAAGGGGTGGGTTTCAGAAAAAAAGACTGGGGAATATGGATAAAAGGGGGGAAAGGGGGAAAAATACAAACAGAGGGAAGATAGCATGGAGGGCAATAAAGGATTAGTAATCATAACCTTGAAAAAACGTAAGCAAATAGCAGAGTGGATTAAAAACCAGAATCCTACAATATGCTGCTTACAAGAAATTCATTTGAAGCAGAGAGATACAAATACAGTAAAGGTAAAAGGCTAGAGCACAATATATTTTGCTTCAGCTGAAGTAAAAAAGGCATGGGTAGCAATCATCTCAGACAAAGCAGCAGCAAAAATAGATAGCGATAAAAGAGATAAGGAAGGAAACTTTACCCTCATAAAAGGTACCATAGACAATTAAGTCATTTCAATATTGAATATATATGCACCCAGTGGGACAGCACCCAATTCTTAGAGGAGAAGCTGAAAGAACTACAGGAAGACATAGCAAAACTCTATTAGTGGGAGAGCTCAACTTCCCACTCTCAGATCTAGATAAATCAAATCATAAAATAAACAAGAAAGAAATTAGGGAGGTAAATAGATTGTTGGAAAAATTAGATATGGTAGATTTATGGAGGAAACTGAACAGGGATAGAAAGTAATATACCGTTTCCTCTGCAGTACATGGAACTTATACAAAAACTGACCATGCACTAGGACATTAATACCTAATGATCAACTGAAGAAAGGCAGAAATAGTGAATACATCTTTCTCAGATCACAATGCAATAAAAGTCATATGCAATACATGGCCAGGGAGATTTAGACCCAGAACTAATTGGAAACTGAATAACCTCATTTTAAAAAATGAGTGGGATAGAGGGCAGAGCCAAGATGGCAAAAAGAAGGGATCAAGTCTTAGCTCTCTGATAAAATTCATCAGCTAAGGACTCTAACTAAACTTTCACGAGGCAGAACCCACAAAGGGACCCAGTGAGGCAGTTCTGCTACTCAAGGTAACCTGGAAAAGAGCAGAAAGGCTCTGCTCCCCATGGTCAGAGGGACGGCCTGCCTGAGGGGTGGCCCACCAGAGCCAAAGAACTTCAGCTTCCCAGAGGCAGCCCCAGAGTGCTGGGGGTCTCAGCTCACAGCAGCAGGGGAGTCTCCTGTGCTGCACCCCGAGGAGCACCAGCACAAAGTGGGGGAACAGTGGGGGACCTCTGCCAGAGCGAGCACGTGGAGCCCAGCCCTGGGGCACACAGGGAGCAGCTTGGTGTTTCTGCAGCCCAGAGCCAGAAACAGAAGCAGGCAGAGCCAGTAAGCAGGAGCCCCCAGGGCATGAGCCCATTGAGCTGAGGGAGGGGAGTAAAGAGAAACTGGGTGCTCTGTCCTCTGACCCTAGAACAGGACTCTGGGGCTCTGAACACATTCAGATACTGATCCCAGTCTAGGACCCCCATAGAACACCAGCCCCCCCCCACCTCAGCCCCATAGCAGAGGGGGCTGCTTATGGTCATTCACAGACCAGGAGAGAGGACAGAGCCTCACACACTGAAACCCTTGTAGGAGTGTCCCAAAAGCTCAGGAAGCACCCCCAAACCAGGCCCAGGCTGGGAAACTGAGCAAGCAGAGAAACAAAAGGAAGACTATTGAGAAATATTTTGCAAATGAGTCCTAGAAGGATCAAAATTTTCAGTCTGAAGATGAGGAAGCACAAAATCCTGCATCTAAAGACTCCAAGAAAAACAGAAATTGGGCTCAAAAAGACTTTGAAAATCAAATGAGGGAGTTGGAAGAAAAAGTGGGAAAAGAAAGGAGAGAGATGCAGGAAAAACATGAAAATGAAGTCAGCAGCTTAATCAAGGAAATCCAAAAAATTGCTGAAGAAAATAGCATGCTAAAAACCAGATTAGGTCAAATGGGTAAAACAGTTCAAAAAGTTATTGAGGATAAGAATTGTTTAAAAAGCAAAATTGGCCAGATGGAAAAAAGAGATAAGAAAACTCTCTGAGGAGAACAAATCCTTCAGACAAAGAATAGAATTCAGGGAGATTGATGAATTTAACAGAAATCAGGAATCAGTACTTCAAAACCAAAAAAATGAAAAATTAGAAGAAAATGTGAAATATCTCATTGAAAAAACAACTGATATGGAAAACAGACTTAGGAAAGATAATTTAAAAATGATTGGAATACCTGAAGGTCATGATCAGGAAAAGAGCCTTGACATCATTTTTAAAGAATTACTACAGGAAAATTGCCCTGATATTCTAGAAGCAGAGGGCACAATAGAAATGGAGAGAATCCACCGATCCCCCAGAGAAAGAGATCCCAAAAAACCAACCCCTAGGAATATTATAGCCAAGTTAAAGAACTCCCAAGTCAAAGAGAAGATATTACAAGCAGCCAGAAGGACACAGTTCAAATATCGTGGAGCTGCAGTCAGGATCACACATGACTTAGCAGCAACTACATTGGAAGCTCGTAGGGCTTGGAATACAATATACCTGAAGGCAAGAGAGCTTAGAATGCAGCCAAGAATGAACTACCCAGCAAGGCTGAATGTCCTCTTCCAGGTAAAAAGATGGACTTTCAATGAACCAGGGGAATTTCAAATGTTCCTTTTGGAATGACCAGAGCTGAACAGAAGGTTTGATCTTCAGATACAGGACTCAGGGGAAGAATGGAGATTAGAGGAGAGGGGGGAAATATGAGGGACTTAATGAGGATAAACTGCATGTATTCCTTCATAGAAAAATGACATTGATAATACTCATATGAACCTTTTCAGTTAATAGAGCAGGTAGAGAGAGCCTTTATAATTGAAGCACAGGAGAAAGCTGAATTTGAAGATAAAATATGGTGTGAAAATGCAGTCAATAGGAAAAAAAAGTGAAATGGAATGGGAGAAAGAAAAAGGAGAGGGGGAATAGTCCAAGATATTTCACATAAGATTTTTTTTTATTACAATGACCTATTGCAATGATATGGAAGTGGGGAGGCAAGGGAGAATGAGTGAACCTTTGCTCTCATCAGAGATGGCTAGGAGAGGAAACACCACATATACTCAATTGGGTACAGACATCTGGAATAAGAAGTAGCGGGGAGCAGGTTGAAAGGGTGGTGATGTGAATAAAGGAGGAGAGGATGGACCATGGGGGGAGAGTGGCCAGGTATAACCCATTTTCTTTCTTACTTCTTGCAAGGGGCTGGGAATGGAAGGCCTGCCTAAGATCACAGGGCTAGGTGGATTCTGGGCCTAAGGGGTGGTATGGGGGTTCAGGGCTTCTTGGCCCCAGGACCAGGGATCTGTATGCTGAGCCAGTCAACGACCCTACAGCAGAGTCAGAGTGAAAGGAGAGAGAAAATAGAGTACATGGTAGTGGAGAAACAAGAAAGGAGGAAGTTGCGATCAGCAATGGCAACAGTTTGAAAATATGGAAATAAATTTTTTGATGGACTTATCATAAATAATGAGATCCACCCATGACAGAGTTGTTGGTGTTGGAACAAAGACTCAAGCACATTTTTTGTTATTATTATTTGGGGGAGGGTGCAGGGCAAGTGGGGCTGGTTGGCCTGCCTGGGGTCACATAGTGGGGTGATATTTGGGTGTCTCAGGCCGGATTTGGCCCAAGGTGCTCCTGGCTCAAGGGCCAATATTCTGTCTACCACCCAGCCACCCCTACTATTATTACTATTTTATTTTGTTTTGGGTCTTTTTTTGCTTTTTTTTTTTTGGTTTTTGCAGGTCAGTGGGGATCGGGTGGCTTGCATGTCACACAGCTGCGTGATTATTGGGTTTACGAGGCTGGATATGGACTGGAGTGCTCGTGGCTCCAGGGCTTGTGCTTCGTCCATTGCACCACCTGTCCATACCTACAATTATTACTACTATTTTTTTTAATTTTTATTTTTTTCTCTCCTCTTTACTTTTTTGGCTCAAGAAAGTCTATCTATATTCATGGGGGAGGAGGGTTATTTTATTTACTTGTAAACAAGAATATTTTATTAATGTAAAAAAAAAAATTTGTACAAAATAAGAATAAAAGATACATTTAAAAAATGAGTGGACCAAAAAACAAATTATAGAAAGAATTAACCATTTTATCCTAGATAATGATAATAATGAAACTACCAAAATCTATGGGATTCATTCAAAGCCACTCTCAGGAGATATATTATAGCTCTAAATGCTTATATGAATAAATTGGAGTCAGAGGAAATCAATGAACTAAACATGCAACTAAAAAAATTAGAGAAAGAACAAATCAAAAATCCCCAATTAAGTACCAAATTAGAAAATCTAAAAATTAAAGGATAAATTAATAAAATTGAAAGCAAAAACCAATTGAATTAATAAATAAAACCAAAAGTTGGTATTATGAAAAAATCAATAAAATTGATTAACCTCTGGTCAATTTGATTAAAAAAAGAAAGAAGAAAACCAAATTGCTGGTATCATAAATGAAAAAGGTGAACTCACCACCAATGAGGAGGAAATTAAAGTAATAATTCAAAATTATTTTGCCCAGCTCTGTGCCAATAAATTTGATAATCTAAATGAAATGGATGAATATTTACAAATACATAAGTTGCTCAGGTTAAATGAAGAAGAGATTAAATACCTAAACAACCCTATCTCAGAAAAAGAAATTCAACAAGCCATCACTGAACTCCCTAAAAGAAAAAATCTCCAGCACCTGATGGATTCACAAGTGAATTCTACCGAACATTTAAGGAACAATTGGTTTCTATCCCATATAAACTCTTTGGAAAAATAGGGAAAGATGGAACTCTGCCTAACTCTTTCTATGAAACCAATATGGTACTGTTACCTAAACCAGGAAGAATTAAAATAGAGAAAGAAAATTATAGACCTATCTTCCTGATGAATATAGATGCAAAAATCCTAAACAAAATCTTAGCAAAACAATTACAACAAGTCATGACTAGGATAACACATTATGATGAAGTAGGATTTATTCCAGGAATGCAGTGTTGGTTCAATATAAGGAAAACTGTTAGTATGCTCAATTATGTAAACAAAGAAACTATCAGAAATCATATGATCATATCAATAGATGCTGAAAAAGCTCTTAACAAAATACAGCTTCCATTCCTTTTAAAAACACTAGAGAGTGTAGGAATAAATGGAGTGTTTCTTAAAATAATTAGCAGTAGCTATCTGAAACCATCAACAAGCATTATATTCAATGGGGAGAGGTTAGAGGCCTTATCAATAAGATCAGGGGTGAAACAAGGGTGCCCATTATCAACACTACTGTTCAATATTGTATTAGAAATATTACCATCAGCAATTACAGAAGAAAAAGAAATTAAAGGAATTAGAATTGGGAAGGAAGAGACAAAACTCTCACTCTTTGCAGATGTCATGATGTTCTACGTAGAGACTATGAAGAAATCATCTAAAAAACTACTAGAAACATTTAGCAATTTTAGCAATGTTGCAGGGTATAAAATAAGCCCTCATAAATCCTCAATTTTTCTATGTATGTCTAGCAAGAAACAGCAGGAATAGCTAGAAAAAGTAATCCCATTCAAAGTAACCTCAGACAATATAAAATATTTCGAAGTCTATTTGCCAAAAAAGACTCAGAATCTTTTTGAAAACAATTATAAATCACTTCTCACACAAATTAAATCAGATTTAAATAACTGGGCAAATATCAACTGCCAATGGATAGGTAGAGCTAATATATTAAAAATGACAATTCTACCAACACTTAACTATCAGTTTAGTGTCCTACCAATCAAAATTCAAAAAAAATTACTTTAACGATTTAGAAAAAATTGTAAGTAAATTCACATAGAGAAATAAAAAGTCAAGAATTGACAGGAGCTTAATGGAAAAAAGTGCAAGAGAAGGTGGCTTAGCCCTACCAGATCCAAAATTATGTTATAAAGCATCACTCATCAAAACTGTTGGGTACTGGCTAAAAATAGAGTGGTGTACCAGTGGAATAGACTAGGTGTAAAAGCAGGAGATGATTATAGTAATGTGCTGTTTGATAAACCCAAAGAGTCTGGCCATTGGGATAAAAACACCTCTTTGATAAAAATTGCTGGGAAAATTGGAAGTTAGTATGGAAGAAACTTAGATTAGACCAACACCTCACACCCTTTAGCAAGATAAGATCCAAATAGTTACAGGACACAGACATAAAAAACAATACTATAAGCAAATTAGAAGATCAAGGACTAGTCTACCTGTCAGATCTATGAAAAGGGGAACAGTTTATGACTAAGGAAGAGTTGGAGAACATCATCAAAATCCAATTAGATGATTTCTATTACATTAAACTAAAAAGCTTTTTCACAGATAAAAGCAATGTAACCAAGATCAAAAGAAATTCAGTAAATTGGGAAAAGATATTTACAACTAATGATTCTGACAAAGGACTCATTTCTAAAATATATGGAGAACTGAGTCATATTTTTAAAACAAAAAGCCATTCCCCAATTGACAAATGGTCAAAGGATATGCAAAGGCAATTTATAGATGAGGAGATCAAAGCAATACATAGCCATATGAAAAATGCTCTAAATCATTAATTATTAGAGAAATGCAAATTAAAGCTTCCCTGAGGTACCACCTCACACCTCTCAGATTGGCCAGTATGACCCGGAAGGATAATGATCATTGTTGGAAGGGATGTGGGAAATCTGGGATACTATTTTAACTGTTGGTGGAGCTGTGAACCCTTTTGGAGAGCTATTTGGAACTATGCCCAAAGGGCAACAAAAATGCACCTACCCTTTCCCCCAGCAATACCACTACTGGGTCTATATCCTGAAGAGATGAGGAAAAAGAGTAAAATCATTACTTGTACAAAAATATTTATAGCAGCCCTGTTTGTGGTGGCAAATAATTAGAAATCCATTAAATGTCCCTCAATTGGGGAATGCCTTAGCAAACTGTGGTATATGTATGTCATGGAACACTATTGTTCTATTAGAAACCAGAGGGGACTAGATTTCAGGGAAAGCTGGAGAGATTTGCATGAACTGCTGCTGAGTGAGATGAGCAGAACCAGAAAAACACTGTACACCCTAACAACAACATGGGAGTGATGTTCAACTTTGAAGGATTTGCCTCATTCCATCAGTGCAACAATCAGGAGTAATTTTGGGCTCTCTGCAAAGGAGAGTACAATCTGTATCCAGATAAGGAACTGTGGAGTTTGAACAAAGTACAAGGACTATTCCCTTTAATTTAGAAAAAAAAAACAACAGATAGCTTATTGTCTGATCTTGTTACCTCTTAGACTTCTCTTTAAGGATATGATTTCTCTTTCATCACACCCAATTTGGATCAAGGTACAACATGGAAAAAAAGTAAAGACTGACCGAGTGCATTCTGTGTGGGAGAGGGGGAAGTGAAGCAGGATTTGGGGGGGAAATGTAAAACTCAAATAATATTTTAAATAAAAAATAAATTTAAATTAAAAAAAAACAGTAGAAAA
This sequence comes from Macrotis lagotis, assembly GCF_037893015.1. Lineage (NCBI taxonomy): Eukaryota > Metazoa > Chordata > Mammalia > Peramelemorphia > Peramelidae > Macrotis > Macrotis lagotis. Next base: position 532,865,587 of record NC_133658.1, read on the forward strand.
ACAACTTACCCTGAAAATAGATTCAGGATAGATGATTTAAGAAATACTGCAAGAATGAGTAGTTAGGTGACATAGTGGATAGAGAGTCAGCCATGGCTTCAAGAGGACTTGAATTCAAATCTGGCTTCACACAGACTTAATATCTCCATAGCTATGTGACCTTGGGCAAATCACTCAACTACATTGCCCCCCCCCCAAAAAAAAAACAAGCAAAAAAAGAAACTATAGAATTCCTGGAATGGAATATTGGTGGCACAATGGAGAAAGCACTAACCCTAAAATCAGGAGGATCTGAGTTTAAACTTGGTCAGACATGTAATATCAACATAGCTTAGTAACTTAAACCTATTGTGCTGCAAAAACAAAGAAAGAAAAAAAAAACAAACAAGGAAAAAACAATTATTGAACTTCCTGAAAGCCATGATCTAAAAAAAAAAGCCTCAGCAGCATCATACAAAACATCATGGAGGAAAACTGCCCTGATAGCCTACAATCAGAGGGGAAAATAATAATTGAATGAAACCTCTGATCACCTCTTGAAAGGGAAAGGAAGGGAGTACTTAAGAAAAGGAAGGAAAAAGGAAAAAAGGAAAAGGAAAATCAAAGTTAGAGGGGTTGAGAGAAGCAGGACAGATTCATTTTTTCTTTGTCCTCAGGTATGTTTATTTATTTATTTGTTTGTTTGTTTGTTTGTTTAATTTTTACAAGGCAAATGGCGTTAATGGCTTGCCCAAGGCCACACAGCTAGGTAATTGTTAAGTGCTTGGGGCCAGATTTGAACTCAGGTACTCCTGGTTCCAGGGCTGGTGTTCTATCCAATATGCCAACTAGCTGCCCCTATTTGTTTTTAAACTTTAAAATTTATTTACTTATTTCCATCTATTTGTAAATGCATATTTCTTAATTACAAAATTTCCCTCCACTCTGCCTTCTCATCATCCTCTGATCAGTAGCGAACAATCAGGTAAATATTTTACATATATATTTTATTAAACATACTTACAAAGTAATAATTTTTGGCATGGGGAATTAGGATTGAGGGAAAGAAATAAGAAATGATTTTTATAACGTGTTCATAAAATTCCAAAAGGTTGATTTTTTTTCTGTGTATTTTGTTTTCTTTCCTTTTCCTTTCTTTTCCTTCCTCAGGTTGAGGATAATATAGTCAATAATGAGCCAAATTCAGCTGTCCTCACTCTCTGGACTGACGAAAGGAGCTGCTTCCATCACGGTTATGCCTGTCAGAATGGTGATGTGTACATTGTTCTCTTAAGTTTACTTCCTTCACTCAGCATCAGATCCCATAAGCCATTCCATGCTTCTCTAGCATCTGACCATTTATGGTTTCTTATAAAACAATAATAGCCCATAGTATTCATGTACCATATTTTGTTTAGCTATTCCCAAATTGATGGGCATCCTCTGAATTTCATGTTCGTTGCCACTCCAAAAAAAAGCCACTATGAATATATTGTAACATATAGGAATTTTCTCATTTTTTTTCAATTCCTTCTAGATGTAGATCTAATATTAGAATTATTAGGTCAAATGTTATGAAGAGTCTTGTTGCTCTTTGGGCATAGTTCCATATTGCTCTCAAGAAAGTTTGGATCCCTTCACAACTCCAATAGCAATGCATCAATATCCCAGTTCTCCCACAAAATTTTCAACACTGATCATCTTCCTTTTTCTTAGTTTGGTTAATCTAATATGTGTGAGATGATAGCTCTTGATATTTTAATTTGCATTATTTTAATAAAGTAATTTGGAGAATTTTTAAAAATATTATAAAAAGCTTTAAAAGCTGTCTGTCCATATCATTTGGCCATTTATCAATTGGGGAATGATTTTGGATTTTATGAATCTCATGCAATTCTCTATATATTTTAGAAATGAGACATTTACCAGAACTCCTGGTTGTGAAGATTGTTTCCCAGCTTTCTGCTTTCCTTTTAACTTTGGCAGCATTGATTTTATTAGTGCAATTATTTTAAAAATTTAATATAGTAAAAATCATTCATTTCACAGTTTATGTGCTCTAAATCTTGTTGGTAAAAAATTCATCCCTTTTTCCATAAATCATATAGAAAGAGAATTTTTGGTATACTACTTAATTTAAGGTATCACTCTTTATGCCTAAATCCCAAATCCATTCTGATCTTTTTTGGTATAGGGTGAGATATGGAGACCTATGCCTAGTTTTTACCATACTATATTCCAATTTTCCCAACAAATTTTTGTCAATAGTGAGTTCTTATCCCAAAGGTTTACGACCTTCCTTGGGTTTTTCAAATAGGAGATTGCTGTAGGCATTTACTGCAGTTTTTTTAAGAAGGTTTTTTTTTATTTTGAATTTTATAAATATTCCCCCATTCTTGCTTTGTTCCCCCCACCTACACAGAAGGCATTCTGTTAAGTCTTTATCTTGGTTTTCCTAATATTGAACCATTCCTATAAAAAATCCTAATTGATTATAATGTATTATGCTAGTTATAACTTGTAATAATTTTGCTAAGATTTTATTTAATATTTTTCATGTATATTCATCAGTGAGATAGGTGTATAATTTTCTTTCTCTTTTTTTTACTCTTCCTGATTTAGGTATCAGCATCATATTGGTGTCATAGAAAGAGTTAGGCAGAATTCCATCATCACCCATTTTCACAAAAAGTTTATATAGAATTGGAAACAACTATTCCTTAAATGTTTGATAGAATCCACTTGTGAATCCATCTGGCCCTGGAGATATTTTTGTAGGGAGTTCAATAAAGGCATTTTGAATTTCTTTTTGTGGACATAGGGCTATTTAGGAATTTTAATTTCCTCTTCATTTTAATATGGGCAACTAATATTTTAGTAAATATTCATTGATTTCACTTAGATTGTCAAATTTATTGTCATAGATTTGGGCAAATTAATTCCAAATTCTTACTTTAATTTCCTCCTTTTTGTGGTGAATTCAACTTTTTCATTTATGTTACTAGCAGTTTGGTTTTCTTTTTTTAATCAAATTGACCAGAGATTTTTAAATTATATTGTTTTTTTTCATGAAACCAGCTCTTGCTTTTATTTATTAGTTCAGTAGTTTTCTTCCCTTCAATTTTATTTATTTCTCCTTTAATTTTTATCATTTCTAATTTTGCTTTAAATTGTTTTTTTTAATTTGTTACTTCTCTAATTTCTTTAGTTGCATATTTTCTTCATTGACTTTTCCTTTCTCTAATTTATTCATGAAAGTATTTAAAGATATAATATATGCCCTAACAGCTGCCTTGTATGTATCCCATAGGTTTTGGTAGGTTGCATCAATATTGTCATTATCTAGGATAAAATAATTCTTTCTATAATTTGTTGCTTGATCCACTGATTCTTTAAAATGAAGTTGTTTAGTGTCCAACTAGTGGTTGGTCTATCTCTCCCTGGCCCTGTATTGCATATGATTTTTATTGCATTTATTGCATTATGATATGAGAAAGATGTATTCACTATTTTGGCCTTTCTTGCAATACATCATTAGGTTTTTATCTCATAGTACATGGTCAAATTTTCTGTAAGTGCCATGGACTGCAGTAAAAAAAGGTATAATTCTTTCTATCCCCATTCAATTTCCTCCATAGGTCTATCATATCTGGGTTTTCTAACAATCTATTTACCTCCTCAAATTCCTTCTTGTTTATTTTATGATTTGATTAATCTAAACCCGAGAGCTGGAGATTGAGGTCCCCCACTAGTAGAGTTTTGCATTGTATGTTTTTCTATTTCTTTCATTGTCTCCTCTAAGAATTTGGATGCATACATATTTAGTATTGAAATTACTCTCTAGCCTTTGGTAAATTTCGTAGAATTTAGTTTCCTTCCTTATCTCTTTTATCTCTATCTATTTTTGCAGCTGCTTTCTCTGAGATAAGGTTTGCTATGCATGCTTTTTTTCTCTTCAGCTGAAGCAAAATATAATTTTCTCCAGCCTTTTACCTTACTCTATATGTATCTCTCTGCTTCAAATGAGTTTCTTGTAAAGAGTATATTTTAGGATTCAGGTTTTTTATACACTCTGCTATCCACTTACATCTTTTTTTAAGGTTTTAAATTTACTTTTATTAAAGATATTATATGAGTTTTACAATTTTTCCCCAATCTTGCTTCTCTCCCCCCACCCTCCCACAGAAAGCACTCTGTCACTCTTTACTTTGTTTCTATGTTGTACCTTGATCCAAATTGGGTGTGATGAGAGAAATATCTTATCCTTAAAGAGAAGGGAATTCTAACAGGTAACAAGATCAGACAATAAGATATCTGTTTTTTTCCTAAATTAAAGGGAATAGTCCTTGCACTTTGTTCAAACTCCACAGCTCCTTATCTGGATACAAATGGTACTCTCCTTTGCAGACAGCCCAAAATTGTTCCCAATTGTTGCACAGTTGGAATGAGCAAGTCCTTCAAGCTTGAACATCACTCCCATGTTGCTGTTAGGGTGTACAGTGTTTTTCTGCTTCTGCTCAGGTCACTCAGCATCATTTCATGCAAATCCCTCCAGGTTTCCCTGAAATCCCATCCCTCCTGGTTTCTAATAGAACAAATGTGTTCCATTACATACACATACCACAGTTAGCTAAGCCATTCCCCAATTGTAGGACATTTATTGGATTTCCAGTTCTTTGCCACCACAAACAGGGCTGCTATAAATATTTTTGTACAAGTAAAGTTTTTACCCTCATTCCTCATCTCTTCAAGGTATATATCCAGTAGTGGTATTGCTGGGTCAAAGGGTATGCACATTTTTGTTGCCCTTTGGGCATAGTACCAAATAGCTCTCCAGAAAGGTTGAATGAGTTCACAGCTCCACCAGCAGTGTAATAGTGTCCCAAATTTCCCACATCCCTTCCAACAATGATCATTTTCCTTCCTGGTTATAATGGCCAATCTGAGAGGTGTGAGGTGGTACCCCAGAGAAGCTTTAATTTGCATTTCTCTAATAATTAATGATTTAGAGCATTTTTTCATATGGCTATGGATTACTTTGATCTCCTCATCTATAAATTGCCTTTGCATATCCTTTGACCATTTGTCAATTGGGGAAAAGATTTTTGTTTTAAAAATATGACTCAGTTCTCTGTATATTTTAGAAATGTGTCCTTTGTCAGAATCATTAATTGTAAAATTTTTTTCCCAATTTACTACCTTTCTTTTGATCTTGGTTACATTGATTTTATCTGTGCAAAAGCATTTTAATTTAGTGTAATCGCAATCATCTAATTGGTTTTGGTGATGTTCTCCAATTCTTCCTTAGTAATAAACTTTTCCCCTTTCCAGAGATCTGACAGGTAGACTAGTCCTTGATCTTCTAATTTGCTTATAGTATTGCTTTCTTTATGTCTATGTCCTGTAACCATTTGAATTTTATCTTGGTGAAGGGTGTGAGGTGTTGGTCTAATCTAAGTTTCTTCCATACTACCAATTCTCCCAGTAATTTTTTATCAAAGAGGGAGTTTTTATCCCAGTGGCTGGACTCTTTGGGTTTATCATACAGCAGATTACTATAATCACCTCCTGCTTTTATACCTAGTCTATTCCATTCGTCCACCACTATATTTCTTAGCCAATACCAAACAGTTTTGATGACTGATGCTTTATAATATAATTTTAGATCGGGTAAGGCTAAGCCACTTTTTTTTTAGCTTATTTTTTTTGCAAGGCAAATGGGGTTAAGTGGCTTGCCCAAGGCCACACAGCTAGGTAATTAGTAAGTGTCTGAGACTGGATTTGAACCCAGATACTCCTCACTCCAAGGCCTGTGCTTTATCCACTACACCACCTAGCTGCCCCTGCACTTTTTTTCATTAAGCTCCTGGCAATTCTTGACTTTTTGTTTCTCCATATGAATTTACTTAATTTTTTTTTTCTCGTTAAAGTAATTTTTTGGAATTTTGATTGGTTGGGCACTAAACAGATAGTTTAGTTTTGGTAGAGTTGTCATTTTTTATTATATTAGCTCTACCTATCCATGAGCAGTTGATATTTGCCCAATTATTTAAATCTGATTTTATTTGTGTGAGAAGTGATTTATAATTGTTTTCAAAAAAATTATGAGTCTGTCTTGGCAAATAGACTCCCAAGTATTTTATATTGTCTGAGGTTACTTTGAATGGGATTTCTCTTTCTAGCTCTTCGTGCTGTTTCTTTTTAGACAAATATAGAAAAGTTGAGGATTTATGAGGGTTTGTTTTATAACCTGCAACTTTGCTAAAATCGCTAATTGTTTCCAGTAGTTTTTTCAATGACTTCTTAGGATTCTCAAGATAGACCATCATGTCATCTGCAAAGAGTGAGAATTTTGTCTCTTCCTTCCCAATTCTAATTCCTTTAATTTCTTTTCTTCTCTAATTGCTGATGCTAACATTTCTAATACAATATTCAAAAGTAGTGGTGATATTGCGCACCCTTGTTTCACCCCTGATCTTATTGGGAATACTTCTAGCCTCTCCCCATTAAATATAATGCTTGTTGATGGTTTCAGATAGATACTGATAATTATTTTAAGAAAAAGTCCATTCATTCCTACACTCTCTATTGTTTTTATTAGGAATGGATGCTGTAGTTTGACAAAAGCTTTTTCATCCTCTATTGAAATGATCATATGATTTCTGATAGGTTTGTTATTGATATAGATGAGTATACTAACAGTTTTCCTTTTATTGAACAAACCCTGCATTCCTGGAGTGAATCCTAATTTATCATAATGTATTATCCTAGTGATGACTTGTTGTAATCGTTTTGCTATGATTTTATTTAGGATTTTTCCATCTGTATTCATCAGGGAAATAGGTCTATAATTTTCTTTCTCTGTTTTAACTCTTCCTGGTTTAGGTAAGAATACCATGTTGGTTTCATAGAAAGAGGTAGCAGAGTTCCATCTTTCCCTATTTTTCTAAAGAGTTTATATAGGATTGGAACCAATTGTTCCTTAAATGTTTGGTAGAATTCACTTGTGAATCCATCAGGCCCTGGAGATATTTTTAGGGAGTTCAGTAATGGCTTGTTGAATTTCTTTTTCTGAGACAGCGTTGTTTAGGTATTTAAACTCTTCTTCATCTAACCCCGGCAACTTATATTTTTGTAAATATTTATCCATTTCATCTAGATTATCAAATTTATTGGCATAGAGTTGGGCAAAATAATTTCAAATTATTACTTTAATTTCCCCCTGATTGTTGGTGAGTTCACCTTTTTCATTTATGGTACTATCCACTTACACCTTCAGGGATAGTTCATCACATTTACATTCAAAGTTGTACTTACATACTTTTCATTGTCCTCCATGCTATCTACCTTCTGTTTGTATTTTCCCCCCCTTTTCCTTTTATCCATGTTCCCCAGTGTTTCTTTTTTCTTAATACCATCACCTTCAGTGTGTTTGCCCACTTAAATCAATCCCCTTGCCCCCTTTTTCCCTTTCCCTTTTAATGCTTGAAAGGTAAGATAAGTTTCCTAACTTGATTCAGTGTTTCTAAATTAACTTTAATCCAAGTCTGATGAGATGAAGATTCAGGTGGGTCTCACCTCCTCCCTTCTTCCCCTCAATAACAATAGCTCTTTCAGACCTTTGATGTAAGTAGATGTACCCCATTCACTTTCCCTCCAACATCCCTTCTTCTTTCTGCACCCCTTTTTAAGGAGGTATTGTTTTTAAATCATTCTATCTGAGTCACATGAAAGTTATGAGTGTCTATCACTTATGGCTATGTATATTCTCTCTAACAGAATCTCAGTTCTGGACAGTTATGAGATTCTTTCTCCCATGTGGGTATATAACCAGTTTCATCTTATTGGATAGCAGTGTTTTTTTTAACTTTTCATGTGTCTCTTGAGCCTCCTTTTTGATGTCCATATTTTCTATTTAGCTCTGGTCTTTTCATTATGAAGTCTTGGAAGTCTTCCATTTCATTATATGTTCATCTTTTTCCCTGGAAGAAAAGGCTCTGCTTTGTAGGGTAGAGGATTCTTGATTGCATTCCAAGTTACCTTGCTCTTAGAAATATCTCATTCCTGGCCCTTTGATCCATTAAATTTGCTGTGGTCAGGTTCTGCATAATCCTTGCTGTGGCTCCTTGGTATTTAATTTTTTTACTTTCTGACTGCTTGCAAGATTTTTTCTTTTATCTGATAGTACTGGAATTTGAACACAACATTCTTTGATGTTTTCATTTTAGCATCTCTTTCTGTAGGGGATCAATGCATTCTTTCAATAACTTTTTTGACCTCTGGTTCCATGATATCAGCCCAATTTTCCATCACTAAATCCTGTAATATTAAATACAGAGTTTTCCTCTCTTCAATGTTTTCAGGAAGACCAATAATTCTCAGATTCTCCCTTCTTGACCCATTTCTGAGGTCCTTGGTTTGGCTAATGAGACATTTTACATATGTTTTCTTTTTTTAGAGGTTTTGGTTTTGCTTAACACAATCATGTTGTCTCATGAAGTCATTAGTTTCTGATGATTCCATTTTTTTTTTTTGTTTAGAGAAAAAGATTTTTCTTCATTTATCTTTTCCAGTAGGGACATTCTAATTTTGAAAGACTTTTCTGTTTGCCCAAATGTAGGTTTGAGAGAATCATTCCCTTTTTGCATTTGCCTAATTGAGAGTTTGAGAGAGTCATTTTCTTTTTTTGCATTTGCCCAATTGAAAATTTGAGTTAGTCTAATTTTGTATTTGTCCAATTCTACTTTCCAAGGATTTGTTTTCTTGTTCCATGATTTTAATTTTCTCTTGCAATGTGTTATTTTTCTTTTGAGTTTTTTCCCAATTTTTCCAATTGATATTTAAACTCCTTCCTCATTTCTTCAAAGACGTTTTTCTGGGAGGGAGACCAATTCCTATTCTCCTCAGCAGTATTAGATCTCTCTGGGTTAGAATCTATCTGTTCTAAGAATTTCTCCATGGGCTCTCTTATTTCTGAACTTTTTCATCTTGTTTTGGAAGGAAGCAAGCTCTCAGAGGTTTGCTTTTGAAGATCCTAGATGCTTTGTTCACTCATTTTAGTAATTCCAAGGGCCAGTTAGTATGGGGTGCTGCTTACTTTCTCTGGAGTAAGGTCCTCAGCAGTAGGGTCTGAGTTGACCTTGAACACTGTTCTTGTCCCTGTGGGAGGAAGTTAATCTCTTTCTATTCTGTTAACTTTGCTGCCCTGAGAGGTTAGGGGGTTTATTGTTTGTTCTGGCAAAAAGCTTTGCTTAAAGCATGGAGTTCAAGGCCCCAGACCAGCTGACTGTTCTCCAGGCATGCTCTGAAACTCTTTGCTGGAACTCACCCTCTTGTAGCTCTTTTCCAACCCCTACTGCCAAAGACTCCACAGCTAAAGTTGGATCTCAAATCTCACACACACCGAAGTTTCTTTGGTTGAGGCTGGCCCTCTGGTTTCCTTCAGCTTCTGACCCTGAACTGATCCTCTGTTCTCATCTCCGGGTTCACACATGGTCCCCTGAGACAGTCCTTCTTGGTAGGTATTCTTCTCCTAGCTTCTCTTTCTGTATTTGTTGACTGAATATCTGTTAAGAGGTTTCTTTCATATTATTTCTGAGGTGAAATAGAGAGCACCTATCACAGTACCTGTCTTCTTTCTGCCATTTTGCCTAATAGTTGCAGTTTCTTTTGAACCTATCATAACCCACTGATCCATTACTCTATTTCTTAACCAGTAGCAGGCAGTTTTGATGACTTCTGCCTTGTAGTATAGTTTGAGATCTGGTACAACTAGGCCACTTTTCTTTCCATTTTTTAAAATGAATTTCCTTGGTATTCTTGACCTTTTGTTGCTCCAGATGAATTTTGTTACAATTTTTTTTTCTAGCTCAATGAAGTAGTTTTTGGTAGTTTGAGTGGTTTGGCACTGAATAAGTAATTTAATTTGGTTAGAATTGTCATTTTATCATATAAGTTAGACCTAACCATGAGCATTTGACATTTCTTTTTCAATTATTTGCTTCTCATTTTATTTGTTTGAAGATTTATTTATAATTGTGTTCATATAGTTTCTGGGTTTGTCTTGGGACATAGATTCCCATGTATTTAACATTGTTTACAACTATTTTAAATGAAATTTCTCCTTCTATCTCTTGCTCATGGGCTTTCTTGTTTGTAAATAGATATGTTGAAGAATTATATGGCTTTATTTTTATATCAAGCTACTTTGCTGAATTTGTTAATTGTCTCAAGGATTTTTGTGATGATTTTTTGGGGGTTTGTTAGGTATACTCCCTTCTTTCCATCTAAAATTAGAAATCTTTGTGCCTCTCTCCTTGGTTTTATTTATTTCTCTAACATCATTTATCAATTATCATCAATCAGTTTGATTATTTGATTGTTTAATAAGTCCTAATGTTATGAAGATATCATCACATATTGTTTTCTTTATTCTTGATATCCAGCATTGATTCAAATTGCTTTAAATTGTAATTATAATCATTTTTACCTTACCATCATTTCAAGTATCTTTCAAGTACACACAATCCTACTCTTTAGCCAAAGCATCATCCAAAGCCATATCATTCCTTGAACTATTTGTGCCCCTACCTCAAGCCTATATTCTTTCATAGTTTACCTCCCCCAAACCCCACCCAGGGAGCTTCACCACTTGTTAAGTGAAGCATCATTTAAGTCACACCCTGATGTAGTCATCTGTAAGTATCTTGAAGATTTCTACATGCTGGGAGGTTCTGGAGGTCTCACCTGAGAAGTTTACACATCGTTATAAGTAACAGAGACATGGTCTGATGTCCTGGCATTTTTTTTTGATGCCCTCATTAGACAAGGTACTTAGCAACTTGTGATTAAAGTGATCAAAATATAATGAGTCACAAAAGTTAAAGTTAACTCCTCTATTTTTCCTTTGCTTTGTCTCTCAAATATAGTGATATCATCTTGTACCTCTTCAACTGAGAGGCAACACCCAATTATACCCCTATTCATTAGGTTCATTCTCTTCAATTTTATTCTACCCTCTAATTATCCTTATAAAAGTAAAGTTCTAAAGAAATAGAAGAGTTATTGCTTCTCTTTTAGGCATGCAAACCATTTGATAGTTGACCAACATTTGTCTAAAACAATTTTGTATTTTTCAAACCCTTTTCATTTACTTTTTTATGCAATTCTTTAGTCCTGTATTTGACAATTGAATTCTGTGTTCAGTTCTACTCTTTTAATCAGGAAATTCTGGAAATCCTGTCTGTCATTGAACATTCATGTTTTTCCCTAATAGTAAATCCTGAATTTCACAGGGTAGTACATTTTTGGTTGCAATCCCAACTGTTTTACTGTCTGAAGTATGCTTTTCCAATTCTTTGCATCCTTCAGTCTTGAGGCTAAAAGGTCCTGTGTTAGTCTGTGTTCTCTTTGTATTTGAATTGGGTATTTTTGATGCTTGCCATATTCTCTCTTTTATTTGGGGGTTCTGGAATTTGATTGTGACAGTCTTTGGAGCTTTTATCCTGCAGTCACTTTCTAGAGGAGTTGTGAGGAACCTTTCAGTGGTTATATTGTTATCTTATTCTAGTAGATTTGGACAGTTTTCCCTTATAATTTTCTACATGATGTTTTTTAGATTCTTTTGTTGGTCCAGACTTTCTGGTAGTATAATCATTTGTAGATTGTCTCTCCTGGATCTATTTTTCAGGTCATTTGTTTTCCCTAAAAATTAATTTACATTCAAGTTGTTCAGCCTATTTATTTTGTTTGAGGGAATTTTGTAGTCTTGTAGATGGTTTCTATTTGTTCAATTCTAATTTTTAGGATTTTTTCTTCAATTAACTTCTTTGTTTCCTTTTCCACTTGGTAATTTTTACTTTTAACAGTGTTGATTTCTTTGGTCAACTTTTTCACAATTTTCCAACATATCTTTCCACTTCTTTTTATCCATTTTTCTTCATCATTTCTTTTTTCTTATATTCTTTTTAAGCTCTTCAATATGTATTTTATTTGAGTCCAATTTATAGACTGTCTTGATACTTCCCCTGAGTGACTTTTCACTGTTTTCTTTTTCAGACATGGCATTGATGTCATCTTTGTAAAGTAGTTTTCTATAGTGAGTGCTCATTTAGCTTTTTTGTTTATCTCTTTTTTTTGGCTCTGCAACTGGTGTATATAGAATATAGATCCAAGCTTTTATTTTGCTTTGGCTGAAGTCTGATCCCTGACTTGTTCTTAGCCAACACATTGCCTATATAGTCCAGACCTTTCCTTTACAGGGATCTTTCCCACTCTGTTATGTCCAGGTTCTCACTTAACAGTGGATTTTTCCTAACCCAGTCCTGTATTTTACCCCAGTGTTTTCAATGTTTAGATTGCTTTTGGGGTGTGTGACTTCCTATGATGTTCCTGAAACCTCTGTTGTTATTAAGCTGTCAGGACCTGAATTGCATTGTGGCTAAAAGCCTCCTGCTGACCCTCCTGCTTCCCCGACTCCTAGACTTCATCTTTTCCCCAAAAAGGATGGCCCTTCACTGAATTGCCCCCATGATGTCTACAGTTGACAAATTCTTTAAATCTTATCTTTTTTCTTGGTGGTATGTGTAATGTGAATGTCAGAGTAGAGACTTCATTTATCTTTGATAGGAAAAGATGGGAGCATGTTATCTTCACCCCTCCCCCCCCCACCTTGGCTCTTAAAGATGAAGTTATTGACAAGAAAGGAATATACTGGGAGAAAGAGAAAGGAGAGGTAGAATGGATTAAGTTAAGAGGCCAAAATAAGTTTTGCAATTGAGAGGAACAGGGGGAAGGTGAAAGGCAATGAGTAATATTTCATTCTTATTAGAATTGGTTTGACAAGAACTAACATTCACACTCAATTGAATAGAAAAAAAAACTATTTTAACCTAGAGGAAAATAAGAGAAGGAAAGGATGGGAGGAAGGGGAAACAGGAGGGAAGGAGGTATGTACAGAATAGAAGAGAGGGAAGATTATGAATGAGGGTAGCCAGATACAACACATTTTAGAATGGACAAAGTGATAGGAGAGTTAGAACAGAATTAATCAGAGTCTGGAGGATTTGGATTGCAAGACAAGTTTTTGGAAAAATATTGTAGCCCTTTCTTTGATAAAATTATGATAATGTATGCTATCCATCCCAAAGAGACAGAAAGTAGTATCTAATTAGATTGAAGCACACTTTTTTCTTTCATTTTATTTCTCTTGAGGTTTATTTTTTATTGGGGGGCAGTATTGAATTACTTTCAGAATATGACTATTTTAGTAATTTTAAAACTAACAAAATAAAAAAATATATATAATCAAAAATTTTAAAAAGACAGGCTAAATAAACCAAAGGTTTCAAAATTAAAGTGAATTATGGTATATTTATCTGTGGGTTCACATGAATACATGCTCAGAATATAGTATGTATGCATATATTTGCATATCATACACATATTAAAGTGTATGTTTGCAGATCTCTATCTATTCATACATTTATCCATATTTACATATGCATTTTGTCATATCATATGTTTTTAAAAGCCTTTTCTTTTTAGTCTATTTCTTTTAAATATCCTTAAGAAATTCTTGAAAATTCTTTTACAGTTTAAAGATTATTATTATTGGTTTTCTGGGATAGAACCAAGATGACAATGTGAAGTTAACATGTATTTGGAGCTTTTCCCTACACAAAACTAAATTAAGTCTTTGCACTGACATTAAAACTACAGATACCACCAAAAATAAAACACAAGATACAAAGTATTTTTCAACAGTACACACCATGAAGGATTTTCAGTGTACGTCTGCCTCACTAGGGGAAAAAGACGAAGTAAAGAGCAGCTAGTTGGGAAAATTGGAAAGCCAGGAGAAGGTTTTCAGTCACAGTGTAGTCTATATCCTGACAGCTTGTCAGTAGCTTATGTCTCAGAAGCTAGATATTAAGCCTGGAGGGAGGACCCAGCCCCCCCCAAAAGTCTTACCCTTGGGAACACCAGGACAGAAGACTGGACAGTGTTGGGAGCAAACCACTGCATAGGCAGAACCTGGAGATAAAGATGGAAAGATACCTTTGCAAAGACAAGGCCTGCACTCCTCAGGCAGCATCTTCATCAAAAACAAACCAGTGATCAGATTCCAGGCATAGAATAAAAAAGCTTTGGGCTATATTGCCTATACCCTGGATAAGAGTACAGACATTTCAACATAAGCAAAAAAGCTAAAAGAATGCTCAGCGAAGAAAATTATTTTTCAAATAAAGATGATAAAAATACTACATCAGAAGAAGAAATATGTGAAAAATTACTTACAATGGAAGTCTCAATAGAACCTATGAATTTGATTCAAATCCAAGAGTTAATTAAAAAGATTAAAAAGTATTTAAGAATGAAAGACTAGAGGTAGAAGAAAAATGGAAAAAAATTGAGTTTCATGCAGAGAAATTATGAAAATTGACCAAAGAAATCACCTCTGTTAAAAATAAAAAAAAAACAATTTGAAAAATAATGTAACACTTAAAAATAATAAAACAATGTTATTAAAGTGTGTCTCCCAGGTAGGGATATAGCCTGTTTCATCTTATTGGATACCAGATTTTTTTTCTTTACCTTGTTTAAAAACTTTTAATGTGTCCCTTGAATCTCCTGTTGGATGTTCAAATTTTCTCTTTAGTTCTTATCTGTTCATCAGGAAAAGCTGGAAGTCTTCTCTATCATTAAATGTCCATCTTTTCCCCTTGAAAAGAAGGCTCAGTTTTGCCAGATAGTATATTCTTGACTGCATTCCAAGCTCCCTTGGTCTTTGGAATAGCACATTCCAGGTCCTTTGATCCCTTGATATTGATGCAGCCAGGTGCTCTTTAATCCTTACTGTATCTCCTTGGTATCTATATGGGTTATTTCTGGTTGCTTACAGGATTTTCTCTTTTATCAGATAGTTCTGGAATTTGGCCACAATATTCCTTGATATTTTCATTTAGGATCCTTTTCCAGAGGGGATCAATCTATTTTTTCACTATTTTTCCCTCTGGTTCCATGATATCAGGGCTGTTTCCCATGTCTAAATCCTGCAGTATTAGGTCCAGGCTTCTTTTTTCCTCTACAATATTTTCAGGAAGCCCAATGATTCTTAGATTGTCTCTCCTTGCTCTATTCTCAAGGTCAGTGGTTTTTGCCAATGAGGTACTTTTACATTTTCTTCTATTTTTTTCAAAAACAATATTTGGAAGAGGAAGAAAGCTTAGAATGTTGCCAAGAATTCACTATCTGGCGAAACTGAGCCTTTTCTTCCAGGGGAAAAGATGGATATTTAATGAAATAGGGTATATGAATATTACACAATACTATTTTTTAAGAAAGCATGAATGGACTTCCAGCCAAGAAATTGGAGAGAAAACAGACAACATTTTATGCTTTTCTGGCTTTTCCTCAGAAATAACATGAACCAAGCCTCTTAACAGATTTTGGTTCCACAGCACCAATAGAAGAATGATAGGAAAAATCCTGCAGAAAGATTTGTCACAGAGTAGTATATGTGCAAACAAAAGTCAGAGGGGCAGAAATCAGAGACACAGCACATAGGCTGTGGGGCCTGAGGAACTAGCCGAGAACAGCATGAAAGCATTTTCTGTGTGCATGTGAGGTGGGAGAGCTTCACTTTGGAGCACCCAGATATATATCCAATCAGTTTACCTGATCTGGAAGACCCAGGTCTGAATATTCTGTTTTCAGTTGAGCTCCTCCTCAATTCTTGTGGGACTTTCTCAAGAATAAACACAAGGACAGTAAATGGGTGTTTGTACATTGGTCTAAGCCTCAGGTGTTGGAGGCAGATCACTTCCAGCACTGATTACTAATTAATTAGATTAAGTGTCTAGTATGAGTGTCCAGTGCACTGTAAGACCCAGATCTCTACACTTCCCCCAACCCCCACTCCAGCCTTAGGGAATGGACATCTAATCAATATCCTATATAATCCAGAGAATGCTTCTATTATCCCTTACATCTCAGACCAATGAGTAATTCCCTGGAGTGGAAAAGGCTTCTGGAGATCTCAACCAGATCTGTGCTTGTCTATGGTACAAGGTCTGTGAGACAGCAACCCCCCCCCCCAAAAAAAAAAAAAAACCCAAAACCTAGGAAAGGGCCCAAATGAAGAAAAAAATAGCTCAAAGTTGGGTCCATTGAATGTCCTTGAAGACATGGTTATTAATTCAGAGAGAACTAGAGGTTCAGAGGAGATTATAAATTGATCCAGAAAGACTGCTTAGAATATATCAGAAAGGAATTTAAAAACAAATGGAAAAATTGGAAAAGAAAAGCAAAAAAGTTATCATTTCACAACAAGAAAACAAATCCTTTGAAAATAAAATTGCACAAGTGCAAAAAAGAAAATAATTCTCTCAAAAATAAAATTGGGAAAATGGACAAAAATAAAAAACTCCTTCAAAATTACAATTAATTAATTGGAAAAGAAGATGAAAAATATAAATGAAGAAAACTTCTCTTAAAATGATTTGTATCTGTGGACATTAATGATTTCATGAGACATAAAGAATGTGTTAAACAACATCTTTTTTTATTTTTAGGCAGTGGGGTTACGTGACTTTCCCAAAGTCACACAGCTAGGCAATTATTAAGTATCTGAGGCCAGATTTGAACTCAAATCTAACCAAAAATTAACCATGAAGGAAATTAAAATGTTAAATAGAATGTTAAAAAAAACATACACATGATAGACATTTCAAGAAAATTGAATGGGGAAAAAAAAAAGAATAAATCTATTTTCTGCAGTACATGTAACCTCTCCCAAAATTGATCATGTACTGTTATATAAAAACCTCATAATCAAAGGCAGAAAAGCAGAAATCATAAATAATTTTGAGACCACAATGTAATAAAAATCACCTGCAAGGGCAATGGAGAGTTCTACTCAATACTAATCAGAAACTAAATAATCTCATTTTAAAGAATAAGTGAATCAAATAACAAATTATAGAAATAATTAATGACTTTATGAAAGACAATGACAATAATGAGACAATGTGCCAAATTTATGGGATACAGTTAAAGCAGTTATTAGGTTATATGTTATATCCCTAAATGCTTACATAATAAAATAGAGAGAATGGAAATCAATACAATGTGTATGCACCCAAAAAGTTGAGAAAGGAGAAATTAAAAGCTGGTAATTAAATACCAAATTAGAAGTTTTAAATATTAGAGAAGTTAATAAACTTGAAAACAGAAAGCTATTGAATGAATAAATAAAATCATGAGTTCATTTTATGAAAAAATCAATTTTTTAATCAAATTAAACAAAGTTGTATCAATAACATAGATACAACTTTGTTTAATTTGATTAAAAAATGAAAGAAGAAAACCAAATTACTAATATCAAAAGTGAAAAAAGATGAACTCCCTACCAATGAGGAGGAAATTAAAGTTATACTTCTGAACTATTTTTCGCAACTATATGTCAATAACATTGATAATCTCATTGACACAGTTAAATATTTACAAAAATATAAAGTGCCCAAGATAATGAAGAATAATTTAAATCACTCATTAATCCTATCACAGAAAAAGAACTCAACAAGACAATAATGATCTCTTTAAGAAAAAATCTCCAAGCCAGATCGATTCACAAGTTAATTATATCAAAAATTTAAGGAACAATTAGTTCCAATTGTATATAAACCTTATCGAAAAATAGGTGAAGATGAAACTCTGCCTAATTCCTTCTATGACAACAATATTGTGCTTATACCTAACTCAGGGAGAGTTAAAACAGAGAATGAAAATTATAGACCAATTTTACTAATGAGTAAGTCTTAAATAATATGTTAATAGTTACAGTTATCATTATGATAATACACTATGACCAAGCTGGATTCATTCCAGGAATTCAAGGTTGGGTCAAAATTAGAACTAAGTTCTTATGGAGAAACAAAATGGCAAGAACATGAATGGATTTAATGAAAAAAAAATTCAAAAGAAGGTAGTCTAGCCTTGTCAGATCTAAACTTATATTATCAAGCATCAGTCAACAAAATTGTCTGGTACTGGCTGACAAACAGAGTGGTGGATCAATGTAATAGATTAGGCATAAAATAGATAAGAAGAAATGATTACAATAATCTGCTTCTTAATAAACCCAAAGACTCCAGTTTCTGGGGTAAGAACTCACTCTTCATTAAAAACTGCTGGGGAAAACTTGGAAGATAGTATGGCAGAAATGAGAATTAAGAAAACATCTTACACCCTACACCAGGTAGAGATCAAAATGGGTTCTGGATTTAATCATAAAAGACAATATTATAAGCAAATTAGGAGAGCAAGGAATAATTTTACCTCTCAATCAATGGAAAGGGGAGCAGTTTATGAACAAGGAAGAATTGGAAAACATCATTAAAAACAAAATGGATAATTTTGATTACATTAAATTACAAAGCTTTTGCACAAACAAAGCCACTCTAATGAAGCTACAAAATTTGTGAGAAATTGAAAAACAAGTTTTACAATTGGTGTTTCTGACAAAGAACTCATTTGTAAAATATATAGAGAGGTGAGTCAAATTTGTATTAAAAATAACTATTCCCAATTGACAAATATCCAAAGGATATGCAAAGGCAATTTGCAGACAGGGAAATCAAAGCTATCTATAATTATATGAAAAATTGTTCTAAATCTTTACAGATTGGAGAAATTAAAATTAAACATCTCACACCTCTCAGATTGCGCAATGTGACAAGGATGGATAATGATCAATGTTGGTAGGGATGTGGGAAATCTGGGACAATGATGCATTTTTGGTAGAGCTGTGAACTGAACCAACCTTTCTGGAGAGTAACTTGTAATTATGCCCAAAGGGCAGTAATAATGTGGATACTTTTTGATCCAAGAATACTACTACTGCTCTACTGAAGAGATCATGAAAAATGGTAAAAATCCCACATATACAAAAATACTATAGCAGCTTTGTTTGTGGTGGCAAAGAATTGGAAATCAAATGGCGTTTGTCAATTGGAAAATGCTTGAAAAAATTGTACATGTATGTGATGGAACACTATTGTTTAATTATAAATCAGGAGAGATTCAAATTCAAAGAAGTCTGGAAAAACTTGAATGGACTGATGCCAAGTGAGATGAAGAGAACTAGGAGAACATTGTAGACCCTAATAGCAAAATAGGGGTAATGATCAACCTTAATATACTTTATCACTCCATCAGTGCAATGAAGAAGCACAATTTTAGGAGATCCATGATATAGAATACCATCTATATCCAGAGAAGGAACTATGGAATATAAACAAAGGCTGAAGATTATTATCTCCAATTTTTAAGAAACTATATTATATAATATGATATATATCACATTATTTTGCTATCTCTAATATCTTCTTTCTTTAATGATATATTTTTTCCTCTCATTATATTCAATGTTAATCTATTCATATCATGGAAACAAATGTAAGGATTGCAGGAGATTGCCTTCTGCTGGAGGCAGACAGGGGGAGAAATCCCAAAACTTGCAAAAATGACTGGAAGAAACTGCTAGTGTATACAATTGAAAACACATAAATTATTTATATAATTTAAAAAAGAAACCATTAAAGAAGCACTCTAGAGAAGCATTGAATGAATTACAGGACCTGATGCTAAGCAAAGGGCACAGTACCAAGAGAATATTTTGCACGTTAGCAACAACATTGTAAGGTGATTTGCCTTGATAGATGCAGCTCCTCTCAGTAGTTGACAGAGCTCTGACTACCCTATTAGACCAATTATGGACAATGCTATCCCAAAAAGAAGAATGACAAACAAAACAAACAGGCAAGAAAATAAAACCTTCATGATCTGATGAACACTACGGTGACGTAAAAAAAATTTCTTAAGAATTTCTTTCCCATTACATGATTTTCTTTCTTTTCCATTAATCCTAATTCCTCATCACAAAAATGATTAATCTGGAGTCATGTTCAACAGAAATTTGTATGTATAATATTCACCTGATTTTTCCACTGCTGAAGGGAGGTGAGTGGGAAGGGAGAGTGGAAGGAAATTATGTAACTTAAAAATATGCATAGGCATATGAATGAGTGTTGAAAAATGTCCCTATCATATATCTGGAAAAATGAAATATCAATAAAAGACGAAGCAAGCAAACAAGAGATAGAATGTTACTGCTGATTTCTACAGTATATTTTTGGATGAGATTATAACTTTTCCTGACTCCTTTTATAATACTTTTTTTTTATTTTTGACATTTTTTAATAAGAGAGCATTGATGTGTTTTGCTCAGAGAACATAAGCAAATGTGAATTATTTTATTTCTCTACATTAAAGAAAATTTGATTGACAGCTCTTCCTTACCTTAATGTTATTCATTTTCTTTCAACTCAATAGTTTGACATCTTTTAGAAGAGAATGTGGATTAAAAGCACTGTTTAGTATCAGTTTCCTCATCAACCTTGTGTGATTTTGCATATTATAATCTAATTTTAAGACAAATTATTCTCACTCAAATTTTTTAAGACTTCCTGCTTAAGAATCCTGGGAATCACAAAATAGAAGTGCTGTCAGGATGTTAAATAGCAATTATTTTCTTCTAAACTTGTTTGATGAGTAATTATGGACTTGTCATTCATTGAGTGGTTTATATAATGGGCTATGCTGCTAAATGTGAATCTCAGAGAAATAAAACAAATGATCAGAGGAAACTGGAACTTAAATGGGAACAGATACCAAATAAAGAAAATTTAATTGAAATAACAAGATCATCTTAGCAAAAGCATCACAAGCAGAACTATGGCAAATAGAATATACAAATATGATGCAAATTAGAATTTCAAAAAATTTAGGAAGAATTTAGGAAACGTCCTGTAATGGACTGTCAAAGTAATAAATCTTCAGTTGTGTTCCAAACAGCAAACTGCATATAAAATATTGAAAGTACTAATTTTAGTTTTCCTTAAGTAACATTGAGGTTTTTCAGTTCTTATATCATACACTTGTGCTAGACAATCTTTTACCCTAATATATTTATTAATACATTATTCTATGTAGAACCCTGCTATTATTGGGAAATTATAATTTTTTTATGTTTTATCATAATTTTAATGCCCTTCCTATTTCACAGTGTTTAAACCCAAGTAATTTCTTTTTTTTATTTTTTATTTTTTATTTTTTATTTTTCAGGTTTTTGCAAGGCAATGGGGTTAAGTGGCTTGCCAAAAGCCATACAGCTAGGTAATTACTAAGTGTCTGAGACCAGATTTGAACTCAGGTACTCCTGACTCCAAGGCTGGTGCTCTATCCACTGCACCACCTAGCTGCCCCAAAGTAATTTCTTTTCAAAATTCAATTAATCATAAAATGGCAAATCAGTTTCACCAGGTACTGAATCCATTTCACACCTGTAGTCCCATATATCTCTGTAGTAGCTATAGCAACACTGAAAAAATGTGCCAGTGGTTCTCTATTTTACTTCACTCCAAAATTACCTTTTATAAACTTTTGCAACTTATTACCATGAGCTGAAATCTTGGGTTTGTCATTTACATTATTCTTACAGGAAAAGTGTTGCAGTTTCACCTAGTAAATATTTGCATTTCTTTGAAAGAATTTTTTCCCTTGTATCATTGACTAACATCAATATTCAGCTAATTTTGAAATATAAGTTAATATTTAGATAATATTTAGCTCCTTCTCTAAAGGAATTTGTAGTCTAATAGAGAAGAAAATCATATCAGTGAATATAATACACTGTATACTATGGCAAATGCCTAAAAATGTTGAAAAAATGTTCTGAGTTACGAGAAGAAAAGGGGTTATTGATAAGGAAACACGGAAGAAAAGGGCATTTGAATTGAACTTTAGAGAATGGGGAGAAAATAAGAAAGCCATGAGAAGAAGGAAAGACATTTAGGGTAAAAGAAAAAAAAATGAACAAAGTCAATGAAGTTCAGCTAGTACAAGACATATTTTACAAACAGTATTTCAGTTCAACAGAAATGGCCATGAAAGTTTAATATATTCTGAAGTCAGAGGATCAGATTCAAATCACATTTTTATCATATTATGACTAAGCAATTTCTTCCTTTTGAGAATTCTAAGCTCCTTCCACCTACAAAATTTAATCACTTAATCCAATGACTATGAAATAAAAATATTTTAGAAAGACATTGGAGATGATTGTATTATAGACAAAAGAAAAGTTCCCAAGACTGGTTTATTTAAACTCTTGGGGAAAAGGTCCAATAAATGTCGAGAAAATATAGTATATTCTATGCTTGACCTGAAAGACAGTAAGGGGTAGAGCAGATAGGTTTTAGTAAAAATCATTATTTGTGGGGGTGGAGACAAGAAGGGGGAGTGGAGGTAGGATCTCTGCTATTTCTCTCCAAATCACTCCAAATACACTTTTGTTTGCCATGCAAGAAAAATTTTATTTATGTTGAGTTTTACAGTTTTTAGCCTAATCTTACTTCCCCTCCCCCACCCCAAAGAAGACATTTTCTTAGTCTTTACAAAGTTTCCATGAGGGGCGGCTAGGTGGCATAGTGGATAAATCACCGGCCTTGACTTGGGATCAAATCCGGTCTCAGACATTTAATAATTACCTAGCTGTGTGGCCTTGGGCAAGCCACTTAACCCCATTTGCCTTGCAAAAAAAACCTAAAAAAAAGTTTCCATGGAATACACTGATCTAAGTTGAATGTGATGAGAGAGAAATCATATGCTTAAGGAAGAAAAATAATGTATAAGAGATAGCAAAATTACATAAAACGATAACAGCTTTTTTCTAAGTTAAAGGTAATAGTCTTTGGTCTTTGTTTAAGCTCCATAAGTATTTCTCTGGATACAGATAGTATTCTCCATCGCAGATAGCCCAAAATTGACCTTAATTGTTGTTGCACTGATGGAATGAGCAAGTTCATCAAGGATGAACATCCCTCCCATTTTGCTTTTAGGGTGTACAATATCTTTGTGGTTCTTCTCATCTTGCTCAGCATCAGTTCATGAAAATTCCTCCAGGCTTCCCTGAATTTCCATCCCACCTGGATTCTAATAGAACAATAATGGTCCATGTCATGCATATACCACAGTTTGTTAAAGCCATTCCCCAATTGAAGGACAATCACTTAACCAATTCCCAATTTTTTGCCACCACAGAGATGCTATAAATATTTTTGAACAAGTGATGTTTTTCCCTTTTCCATTATCCAGTGTGAGGTGTGCATTTCTCTAATAAGGAATGATTTAGAGCAATTTTTCATATGACAATGGACCATTTTTGTTCCCTCATCTGTAAATTTCCTTTGCATATCCTTGACAATTTGTCATTGGGGGATGGATTATTTGGTGAAAATTTGACTCAGTTCTCTGTATTTTAGAAATGAGTCCTTTGTCTGAAATAATAGCTGCAAATTTGTGTACAGCGGTTTTGTCTATCCAAACGCTTTTTAATTTAATGTGATCAAAATTATCTAGTTTTCATTTAATGATGTTCTTCATCTCTTCCTTGGTCATGAACTGCTTCCCTTTCCAGAGATCTGACAGGTAAACTACTCCTTGATCTTCTATATTACTTGTAATGTTGTTTTTATATCTAGATAATATATCCATTTTGATCTTGGTATTGGGTGTGAAGTATTTGTCTAATCCACATTTCTTTCATACTAACTTGCAAATTTCCCAACAGTTTTTTCAGACAGTTTTTATCCCAATAGCTAGACTCTTTTGGTTTATAAAAGAACAGATTACTATAATAATTTCCTCCTATTGAACCTAGGCTATTCCAATGATCCACCACTCTATTTCTTGGCCAATACCAGGAAATTTTGATGGTTGATGCTTTCTAATATAATTTTAGATCTGGTAAGGCTAAAGCCACCGTCTTTTGCACCTTTTTTCATTGAATCCCTGAAAATTCTTGACTTTTTATTTCTCCATATGAATTCACTTGTAACTTTTGGTAATTCATATGAATAATTTTTTGACTTTTGATTGGTAGGCTGCTAAACAAGTAATCTAGTTTTTGTAGAATTGTCATTTTTATTATGTTAACTCAACCTATCCAGGAGTAATTGATGTTTGCTCAGTTATTTAAATCTGATTTTATTTTTGTGAGAAGTGTTTTGTAATTGGTTGCAAAATGTCTTTGAGTCTGCTTTGTCAGATATCTCAGGTATTTTACATTGCCTGAGGTTACATTGAATGGGATTTCTCTTTCAAGCACTTTCTGCTGTATCTCCCTAGTCATATATAGAAATGTTGAGGATTTATGTGGATTTATTTTATTTCCTGTGAATTTACTAAAGTTTCTAATTATTTCTTGTAGTTTAAAAGATAATATTTTGAAATTTTCAAGGTACACCATCATATCATCTGCAAAGAGTAAGAGTTTTGTCTCTTCCTTCACAATTCTAATTCCTTCAATTTCTTTGCTCTTCTCTTATTGTTGAAGCTAAAATTCCTAATACAATATTCAATAGTAGTGGTGATACCGGGCATCTTTGTTTAACCCCTGATCTTTTTGGGAATCCCTCTAACCTATCCCCAAAGCAAATAATATTTGATGATATTTTCAGATAGATATTGCTTATGACTCTAAGGAATAATCCATTTATTCCTACACTCCATAGTGTTTTCAGTAGGACTGGGTGCTGTACTTTGTCAAAAGCTTTTTCAGCATCTATTGATATAATCATATGATATCTGATAGGTTTGTTATTGTACTATTTAGTTAGTACAATTAATTGTAGTAACAGTTCTCCTAATATTAAGCCATCCCTGAATTCCTGGGATAAACCATACTCAGTCATAGTGTATTTTCCTAGTGATAACTTGTAATAATTTTGCTAAGATTTTATTTAAGATTTTTGCATCTATATTCATCAAGGAGATAGGGCTATAACTTTCTTTTTCTGTTTTAACTCTTCATGGTATAGGTATCAGCGCCATATTGGTGTCATAGAAAGTGGTAGGCAGAGTTCTGATTTCTCCTATTTTTCCAAAGAGTTTATATAGAATTAGAACCAAATGGTCCCTAAATGTTTGAGAGAATTCACTTGTGAATACATCTGGCCCTGGAGATTTTTTTTAGGGAGTTCTATAATTATTTGCTGAATTTCTTTTTCTGAAATAGGATACTTTTGGTATTTAATTTCCTCCTCATTTCACCAGGGCAACTTATACTTTTGTAAATATTCATCAATGTCATTTAGGTTGCCAAATTTATTGTCCTAGATTTGGGCAAAATAATTCTGAATTATCACTCTAATTTCCTCCTCATTGGTGGTGAGTTCACCTTTTTCATTAATGACACTAGTAATTTGTTTTTCTTAATTATTTTTTTAAATCAACTTGACCAGAGGTTTATAAATTTTATTGCTTTTTTCATTAAATCAAGTCTTGGTTTTAATTATTAGCCTAATAGTTTTCTTGCTTTCAATTTTATGAATTTCTCAGAAAACAGCAGAATTTAGATAAAAATTCCATCTTCAGTATTTAAAGAAAATAAAATAAATGGATTATAATTTTGAAAAGAGAAGACAAATTGATTCAAAATGGAAATTGGGAAATGAACTTTATATTTTTAAACAATTGTATATCATCTAATAAGGCCTACAAAGCATATTAATATGGATAAAACTCAACATGGTTTTTGAAAATAATATTAATACTTAAGCTTTTTGAGCAACAATTTTGCTAACCCTTGTTTTTAATCACATCAAGCATTTCATAATTTAACAACAAAATTTTATTGTTAGAAGTGGAGCAATAAAAATGAGGCAATTCAGTAAAATATTTCAGTACTGATGATCCTATAATACTGTACTGGAAGACAAAGAACAATGACTGATATTCCTTTCAATTGTAATCCATCATCATGTGTAATGTCATAAAGAGGTTAGAAAGTTTGAGGGTATATATAGATAGATAGATAGATAGATAGATAGATAGATAGATAGATAGATGTATAAAGGTGTAGATATAAAGCCTCTGTGCATAATGATAAAAACATCATTAGTTTACTTTTGGGGCATTAGTTTGTTTTAAATTTATTAATATGAATATGAATTGTACAAATATGAAATGAATGTTCATTTGCAAATAAATGAAATAAAAACTGGTTTGTATGTTAATCTTCAAATATCTATCTTGTGCAGTGATGTAAAACAACATCAATGCCAACATACAAGATAAATTAAATCATGAACTTTTGTCATGTGAAATTGCTCCTGAAGAATTAAAGAAAATTGAGAATGAAAGGGAGGATAGACTTCTTATAATGGCTGGATAAATCTGCTCAAAGATTTATGTCATAGAGAATGTGCTTTGAGGGGCATCTAAAAGGTCTAGGTGTAATGTATAAGTACACATAGGAAGAAATCCTCATTTAGAATTTTCTTTATGTGTTCTATGAACAAATATGCAGAATATGGTTGAGGTACAACATCCAAAATACATATTGTCACAGCTATTCTATGGAAGTAGTAATAATAACTTTAGGCATTATTTATTTATCAGTTTCTTTATTTAATTTATTTAGTATGAATTTTACAATTTTTCCCCTAATCTTGCTTCCCTCCCTCCAGCCCCCCAAAGAAGGTATTCTATTAGTCTTTACATTGTTTCCATGGTATACATTGATCAAAATTGAATGTGCTGAGGGAGAAATCATATCCTTGAGGAAAAAATAAAGTACAAGAGATAGCAAAATTACATGTTACATTTTTTAAAAAAAAATAAACGGTAATAGTCTTTAGTCTTTGATTTAAACTCCACAAAGTTTTCTTTGGACACAGATGGTATCCACCATCACAGATACCTTAAAATTGTTCCTGATTATTACATTGAGGAAATGAGAAAGTCCATTAAGTTTGATTATCATTCTCATGTTGCTGTTATGGTGTACAATGTTCTTCTGGTTCTGCTCATCTTGCTCAGCATCAGTTCATGCAAATCCTTCCTGTCTTCTATGAATTCCCATCCCTCTTGGTTTCTTGTTTTTCTGTAAGTTATTTATTTATGTATTTTGAATTTTACAAACTTTCCCCTAATCGTGCCTCTCCACCACCCCACAAAGAAAGCAGTCTTATTTTTTTGCATTGTTTCCATGGCATGTATTGATTTAACCTGAAGGTGATAAGAGAGAAATCATATCCTTAAAGGAGAAAAAATAAAGTATAGGTGAAAGCAAAATTATATAATAAGATAACAAGTTTTTGTTTTTAAATTAAAGATAGTAGTCTTTGGTTTATATTCAAACTCCACAATTATTTCTCTGGTTATAGATGGTATACTCCTTTGCAGATACCCCCAAATTGTACATGATTGTTGCACTGATGTAATGAGCAAGTCCATTAAGATTGATCATCAACTCCAGGTTGCTGTGTATCATTTCCTTCTGGTTCTTCTCATCTCACTCAGCATCAGTTCATGCAAATCATTCCAGACTTCCATGAATTCCCATCTCTACTGGATTCTAATAGAACAATAGTGTTCCATCAAATATATATATATATATGTATGTATATCACAGATCATTAAGCCATTCCCCAATTGATGGACATCCCCTCAATTTCCAATTCTTTGCCACCATAAACAGAGCTGCAATGAATGTTTTTGTACTAGTGTTGTTTTTACCATTTTTCATGATCTCTTCAGGGTATAACCCCAGTAGTGGTATTGTTGGATCAAATGGTATGCACCTTTTTATTGCTCTTTGGGCATAATTCAAAATTGCTCTCCAGAAAGTTTGGAAGAGTTCAAAGTTCCACCAACAATGTATTAAAATCTCAGTTTTCCCCAAACCATTTTAACATTGATCATTGTCCTTTCTATTTTTATTGGCCAATCTGAGAGGTGTGAGTTGGTACCTCAGAGATGTTTTAATTTGCATTGCTCCAATCAGTAATTATTTCAAGCAATATTTTATGACTATGGATCATTTTGATTGCCTCATCTGTAAATTGCCTCTCCTTATCCTTTGGCCATTTATCAGTTGGGGAATGACTTTTTTTTTGTAAAAAGAAGATTTTTTAATTAATCCTAGTTGCAGTAATAAAGAATAGAATTTTCTGGAGTGATACTGATCAGGAGTCAGTCCTGATCATTTCTGTTTACTAGCTTTTCTTTATAATGTCATTATCTTTGTTTGTATCTAGTAGTCTTATACCTGTGATCCTGAGCAAACTACTTAACTTCTGTATTTTTCATTATTCATGCTTTTATCCAATTATGATAAAATTTTATTAGAATATTGTTATTTTCAGCAGTATGTAGTTTAAAATTATTGAAATCATGACCTAATATCTCATGTTACTTACTCTGCTCTCTTCTTCCTTTCAAATACTGGAATCATCTTATTGTTTATACACAACTCAACTATATTATAGCATAAAATATATTAGAAAAAAGTTATATTTTGACCAGCCTGAATAATTAAATATCTCACATCACTATTTGATCTAAAGGCAATAAAATTAGTTTCCGTTCAATCAAGTAAATGCCCTGCAATTTGGGAATGGCTTAGTAAACTGTGGTATGTCTGTCATGGAACATTATTGTTCTATTAAAAACCAGTAGGGATGGGAATTCAGGGAACCCTAGAGGAATTTGCATGAACTGATGCTGAGTGAGATGAGCAGAACCAGAAAAACACTGTGCAACCTAACAGCAACTGTACACCCTAACAGCAACATGGGGGTGATTATTAACCTTGATGG
The DNA here is from genome assembly GCF_037893015.1 of Macrotis lagotis. NCBI lineage: Eukaryota > Metazoa > Chordata > Mammalia > Peramelemorphia > Peramelidae > Macrotis > Macrotis lagotis. The sequence goes on from NC_133658.1 coordinate 532,894,290, forward strand.
ACACACTTATTTCCTCAGTGAAAAAATCAAGGATAATTTGAGGCTATCTGAAATGGAGAATACCATCTGTATCCAGATAAAGGATTGTAGAGGTTCAACAAAGTACAAGGACTATTCCCTTTAATTTAGAAAAAACTGCTATCTTATTGTGTGATCTATTTATCTCTTATACTTTTTGTTTCTTCTTTAAGGATATGATTTCTCTCTCATCACACTCAATTTGGATCAATGGAAAACATGGAAACACTGTAAAGGCTAACAAATTGCTTTCTTTGGGGTTGGGGGAGAGAAGTAAGGTTGCAGGATAATTGTTAAACTCAAAATAAATAAAATATTTAATTAGAAAAAAATTAAGGGGTTGGAGCCAAGATGGAAACAGGAGAGGATCCGCTCTTAGGTGCTCTCTCTCAAAACTTATAAACTAAGCACTCTAACTAAATTTTTGAGAGACAGAATCAACAGAGGGATCCAGTGAGGCAATTCTATACCCCAAGGTAACCTGGAAAAGAGTGGAAAGACTCAGTTCCACTGGTTTGGATGGGTAGCCCACCAGAGGGGTAGCCTATGAGAGTGAAGTTACTTCAGCCTCCTGGAGGCAGCCCAGGGTGCTGTAAGCCTCACCTCACCACAGCGGGAGAAGTTTCCTGACCTACACTTGGGGAGCACCAGGCACAACTTGGGGGATCAGCAGGGGGACCTCAGCCAGAGAGATCTTGTGAAACCCAGCCCTCAGGGCACTCAGCAGGCAGTATGGCCACTGCAACCAATATCCAGGAACTGGAAGCAGGGGCTGTTAAGCAGGATCCCCCAGAACTTAAGTGCTGAGCCTAAGGAGGGGAGTGGCAAGAGACTGCCATACTCTGCCCTCTTTCCCTGGAAAAAGAGTCTGGGGCTCTGATGACATTCATATCCTTACCTCAGTCTAAGCCCCCCAGAATACTTTAGCTGCCCCACACACCTCAGCCCCATGGCAGAGGGGTACACATGTGGTCATTCACAGACCAGGAGTGAAGACGGAGCCTCACACACAGAGATGCTTGTGGATGGGTGTCCCAATAATACTCAAAAGCACAGGAATCACCCCAAAACCAGGCATAGGCTGGAAAAATAATTAGAAAAGAGAAAAGAGGAACAACATTGAAAAATACTTTGTGTATGATCCCAAGAAGGATCAAAACACTCAATCTGAAGATGAGGAAGTACAAATTCTTGCATTTAAACACTCCAAGAAAAACAGAAATTGGACTATGACAGGGCTTAAGAAAGACATTGAAAATCAAGTAAGGTAGATAGAAGAAAAATTCAGAAAAGAAATGAGAGAGATGCAGGAAAAACATGAAAATGAAGTCAGCAGCTTAGTCAAGGAGATACCAAAAAAATGCTGAAGAAAATAGCATGTTAAAAATCAGCATATGTCAAATGGATAAAACTGTCCAAAAAGTTATTGATGAGAAGAATGCTTTAAATAGAAGAATTTTCCAGATGGAAAAAGAGATAAGAAAGCTCTCTGAGAAAACAAATCCTTCAGATAGAGAATAGAACTGAGGGAGGCTGCTGATTTTATGAGAAATGAAGATACAAGACCAAACAACAAGAATGAAAAATTAGAAGAAAATGTGAAACATCTCATTGGAAAAACAAATGATGTGGAAGACAGATTTAGGAAAGCTACTTTAAAAATTATTGGGATAACTGAAAGTCAAGATCAGGAAAAGAGCTTTTACATCATTTTCAAAGAATTACTACAGTACAATTGGCCTGATATCCTAGAAGCAGAGGGAAAAATAGAAATTGAGAGAATCCATCAATCTCCTTGAGAAAGAGATCCAAAATAACAACCCCCAGAAATATTATCGCCAACTTCCAGAACTCCCAAGTCAAAGAGAAAATATTACAAGCAGCCAGAATGACACAATTAAAATATCAGGGAGCTGCAGTCAAGATCACACAGGACATAGCAGCCACTACATTAAAAGCTCATAGGGTTTGGAATATAATATTCTGGAAAGCAAAAGAGCTCAGAATGCAACTGAGAATCAACTACTCTGTCCTCTTCCAGGGAAAAAGATGGACGTTCAATGAACTAGGAAAATTTCAAATGTTCCTGGTGAAATGGCCAGAGCTCAAAAAAAGGTCTGATCTTCACATGAAGAACTCAGGTGGAGCATCAAGAGTAGAGGAGAAGGGTAAAATATGATGATGAAGTACATGTATTCCTGCATAAAAAAAATGATACTGATAATACTCATATGAACTTTCTCATTTAATAGAGCAGGGAGAAGGAGCTTTTATAGATGAAGCACAGGAGAGAGATGAATTTGAAAATATAATTTAGTGTAAAAATGGAGTCAATGGCTAAAATGGAAATGTAATGGGGGAAAGCAAAAAGACAGGTGGAATAGGCTAAGATATTTCATATAATAAGACTTTTTTATTACAATGAGTCATTGCAATGATATGGAAGAGGGAAAGACAAGGGGGAATGAGGGAATCTTCACTCTCATCAGCAGTGGCTAGGAGAGGAAATAGCATGTATACTCAATGGGGTACCGAAATCTGGATTAAGAAGGAGAGAAGGGGGACAGGGGAAAGGGTGGGATGTGAGTGATGGAGTAGAGAATGGACTGTGGGGGGAAGTGTGGTCATATATAACACATTTTATTTTTTACTTCTTGCAAGGGACTGGGATTGATGGCCTCTCTGGGACCACAGGTCCAGGTGGATCCTGGGCCTAAGGGGTGGTATGTTGGCTTGGGACCTCTTGGCCCCAGGGCAGGGGATTTGTCTGATGTACCACTTAGGTGCCCTACAGCAGAGGCAGAGTGAAAGAAGAGAGAGAAAATATAGTATATGGTAGTGGAGAAGTACAAATGGAGGGAGTTGCAATTAGTAATGGCAATGTTAGAAAAATATGAGAGTAGTTTTTGTGATAGACTTATCATAAAGAATGTCCTCCACATGTGACAGAGTTGGAGGTGTTGTGACACAGAATGAAAGACATTTTTATTATTATTATTTTTGTGGGGGGGTTGCAGGGCAAATGGGCTGGGTTGCTTGCCTGGGCCCACATTGCTGGGTGATTATTGGGTGTCTGAGGCTGGATTAGTACCCGGGTGCTCCTTGCTCCAGGGATGGTGCTCTGTCTGCCACCAGGCTGCCCCTATTACTACTACTACTACTACTACTATTATTATTATTATTATTATTACTATTTTATTTTATGTATTTTTGTGGGGGTTTTTGCATGGCAATGGGGTTGGGGTGGTTTGCCAGGGGTCACACAGATTGGTGATTGTTAGGTGTCTGGGGCAGGATTTGGGCTCAGGTGCTCCTGGATCCAGTGCTGGTGCTCTGTCCACTGTGCCACCTGGCCATACCTACTACTGCTATTATTATTATTATTATTATTATTATTATTATTAATTTTAATTTTTCTCTCTCCTTCACTTTATTGCTAATGTGGCTCTATATTTGTTTTGGGGGAGGGATTATTATGTTTACTCTTAAACAAGAATATTTTAGTAATGTATAAAAGTATCATTTGTACAAAATAAGAATAAATAATTAAATATTTTTTTAAAAAAAGAAAAAAATTATTTTCCATTTGATGATGGATTTGGTTATGCTACAATATTCACCATATCATTCTCAACCACAAACACTTATGTGGCATATATCATAAATATACTTGAATTCTCTAGGACTATACATTTTTCAGCTTTCATTTCTCATGAGCAAATGGGGCCAATTGAATAGCAATCATATTCTAAAAGGATGATACTCTATTATACAACATAATGGAGAAATCAAGCAGACCCATTTTAATATCCATATGTTTCACTTTTTATTCATTATCCTAGACAAAAATTAACTACTCTTACATATAGTTAAACTCACATCTAAAAACACAAGCTCTGTCAATTTCCCACTAAGTCCTATTAAATAAAATATTGATGGAATATTATATTCCAATGTGGTTTATTATAAAAGGAAAAAATATCATTTCTCATTTTCCATACATTGGAGCCCCTCAACTGGATGATTAAATTTCATTGGAAAACTATGAAACTATTGAATATACCTAAAAGTTTATCAAGTTAAGACCATTTGCTTCATAGCTGTGGAACCTGAATTTAATATTTAGTCTATTTAGTCTGAAAATCATCTAACTATAAATAAATGAGTCATTATTTTTTCTATATCTGAAAGTTCTTTCCACTTCATGATGGGAAGTATAGAGATAATGATGGTAATGGCCATAATTTACATATTTTATTATAATATATGGAAACTAAGCAATTTACACATGTTTTAATTTGATCCTCACAATTAATCTATGAAATCATAAATAACATAAATGTTAAAGTGGTGTTGTTATCATTTTTGTTGTTGTTTTTGAAGAGGAAAAAGAAGACTAGAAAGAAAATTTAGCTAATTACTCTATCTGGCCCCGACACACATATGAGTAGAATAACTGATTGTCAAGTTCTCCCTTCACATATTTTGTAGTTGTTATTCAGTTTTATCCAATTCTTCATGCCATTAGCAATTTTTTGGCAAAGATACTGAAGGGATTTACCTTTCTCCAGATTATTGTACAGATGTGGAAAGTAAAGAGTGTTAAGTTTCTGACTCAGGTTCACATAATCAGTAAGTGTCTGAGACTTGAACTGTGAAAGATGAGTCTTCCTGACTTCAGGATTTATGTCACCTGGTGGCCCCCATTAATACACTAATCTCTCACAAATCAGATCTTTTCAATTTCAATAGGGTGAAGTTTTCTTGGACTTGCAATTGATTTGGGGAAAATTGTCCCAGGTAACCTGTATGAGATTAGTTTTATGTAGAAACAAACCTCTTCAATCAATCTTGACATATTCTTCTATCAAAGAAATTTCAGATAATTAAGAATAAGTTATAGATGAAGCACAGGGGAGAGCTGAATTTGAAGATATGATGTGGTGTAAAAAATGGAGTCAATGGCTAAAATGGAAATGTAATGGGAGAAAGCAAAAGGAGAGGTGAAACTATTTGGATATTTAATGGTAAAAATATTTGCTTAATAATTTGATGAAAAATATCAGAAAATACCATGCCCTATGAGACTTTAGCATGAGTGTGTTTGTGTATGAGAGACAGAAAGATAGAGAGACAAAGACAGAGGTAGGGAGAGAAAGAGACAGAGATACACAGAGAGAAAAAAATAGAGTAAAACAAGAATGTGAAAGAAGAAAACTTGTTCAATAATAAACTGTTAACCTCCAAATCTGAGGAAGGAGAATCAGGGAAAATAGATTTAAATTTTATTTCCTGAAAATAGAGCAGTATGAAAGTGAAATATAAAAACTGAGCAAGTAGTAGAAAATTCTACCTCAAAATCTCTCAGAGAAAAGGGATTGGGGAGTAAACATTCAATCACAGTTATCTTCCTTTATTCATAGATAGAAATTTAAATATCTACTGTAGAAGTGGACATTTCAGATCTTCTTTTTCTAAACAAATCCTTATAAAATGGATCTTTGTGGGCTAAAACACTTGTTTCCACATTACAAGAGGAAGCATTTCTCCTTTCTAGATTTATACAACCATATTCTTTTTTGAAAATGCTGTACAAGGGACAGCTGGATGGTGCAGTGAATTGAGCACCAGCCCTGGAGACTGGAAGACATGAGTTCAAATCCAGCCTCAGACTGTTGATAATTGCCTAGCTGTGTGACCTTGGGCAAGTCACTTAACCCCATTGTCTTGCAAAAAAAAACAAAACAAAGAAGAATGCTGTAAAGTAGAATTAAAATATGAAACACTTATCCATTGTGTTTATCTTAGCCAGTCTCATGACAAAAATTTGTTAATTATCTTTTAATGACTGTGAATTGTTATGCTAAGTAATTATGTAAAATACAAACAATAAACTTTTTTTAAAATGTTCTGTCTTTCTAGGAGGGAGAAGGAAGTTTCACCATTGACATTTTTTAGCAATTAATACTGCCAAATAATATTTAACAAGTGACTCTAAGTGGTTTCTCATATCAATATGGGTTTTTGTCAGCCAAAGCAATAGCAGCTTTAGCAGACAAATATTTCTGTTCATCCCTGTTACTTGTATCTTTTGGGCAATGAGGTGAAGATAGAGATTTCTCCTTTACTCATGTGCAATTAAACATAAGATCTCTGTGTTTTCTTGTTTGGCCAACTAACTTTTGAGGCACTTCATAAAACCCTCAGGGTAATTTTTCTAAGGTATTCCATTTGTCTCCTCTTTCAAATTGAATAAGAAGTCTTACTGGCCAAGCACAATTTGTTCCTGCAAGTATGTGTGAGGGTTAATCCTTTGACTGGTATTGACCTTGAAGGTCAATGCAAAAAATACTTTTAATTTCTGCCCCAGCCAATGGACCTATATCATATATACATATCTTTGGTAGACAAATGAATGCTACAAAGGTATCATAAACCTAATTTATTCTGTGACAAGTCTGAAAATCAGAATATATACCTACCTGAAAATCACACACACACACACACACATACACACACACACACACACACACACACACACACACACACACGAAAGTGCTATGTAAATTACTTATATTCTGGTTCAAAGTAATATAAATCTGTTATCTGTATCATCATAATCTGAGATCAATATTCTTTGTTTATGTGAATCTGAGCATGGATTAGCGTATTTGAGCATATGTGAATTTGTGTGCACACACATATGTATATATCTGCATATCTACATGTCCAACATGATCAGGTGACAACTACCGTCATCTTGTGATACTTTAGTGGAGATTCCCCATGTTTGGACCAATTCTAGATCCCAATGAAAATGTACCATTTCTAGATGATTCATCATTTTTGTCTTTTAAATGATTTATTTATTTTCTCATTTTGCAATAATCTTGTTGTGAAAGTAGAGAAATAGAGAGACCTCAAGAGAAATGATGCGTGAAGAAAAAAAATTGTATTTCAGTCTGTGTTCAAATACCTTTGGGTCTGTCTCTGTGATGTATTGCATTCTTTATCATGAGTCTGTCTGCAAAGTTGCTTCAATACTATTTTTCCACAGTTGCTGTTGTTAACTGTATATCCTTCCATTTTATTCCTCCCCAGTCCCATTTATTCTATTCTATTCTCTCTCTCTCTCTCTCTCTCTCTCTCTCTCTCTCTCTCTCTCCTTCTCTCTCTCTCTTTCCCCTTTCACCCTAATTTGTTTAGTAGTCTCTGCACATTATAAAGAAGTCTGTAGATTTGATGCAGGGCACAGGTAAAAGAGGGAGGAGGGGAATCAAGTGAACTGTTCTCAGAGACAAATAAAAAAATCCAAAAGAGAAGAAACAGTAAGTACTGACAAAGAGACTGAGCTTATATACCCCTCTGCTCCTTTGTTGTCCTGCGGACCCTCTTACAGCAGCAGGCAGCTCTCCAAACCTCCAGTAGAAAAACCAAGACAAAGCAGAAAACAGATGCCCTGGAAAGGGCTCTTAGACAGGCCCAGGAAAAGGGGGAAGAGACCTGAGATCTAGGGTCTAGTTAACATAAGGGAAAGACTCAGATGAGGTGCTTTTTGGTTACTTTCATATTTCATATATGTCTGGTTTTAGAGACCAATGACCCTAACAATCCAGGACAATGGTAGAGGAATTATGAGCCTCTTGTAATCAGAATGCTCCAGGAGGTAAAAAAGGCTGCTCTTGTTTATGATACTGCCTCCATATATATTAGAATTATCCTGTACCAAATAGCTTATTCTATTTTAACTCTTCATGACTGGAGGCAGGTCACTTGGATGTATTTGGCACCAGGAGATTACATGCTCTGGTGCTCTAAATTTCAAGAACAACGCAGACAACAAGCAGGCTAGCTTTAATTTTGAGCAATTTTCCTGCAAAGGACAGTATCAGACAGTGGGTAGATAATTGTACTTTGAGTTGTCCAAGGAACACAAGAAAGTTTTGCGACCTTCCTTGCCCACCTCACACAGGCCATTCTTAGAGCAGTAGGGGTGGGACCAGTTGCAAATGTTTTGATTAGGCAGTTAGCTAGGGAGAATAGCAATGATCATTGCAAAAGGGCATCAGTAGGCAATAAAACGTATATCAAAATAGAAGACAAGATTCAGAAGTGTTCCTCTATGGGCATCAATACCTTTTATGTGGATTTATTAAGGGAAACAATGAAACAATTGGAGCTACAAATCTTTATATATATATATTTATATGGAAAAAGGGAAGAGAAAATAAGAAAAAAGACCAAAATTGTTATAATTGTGGTAATCCAGGATCTTCAGGCACTGTGTAGAAAAAAGGAAAGAGGCAAGGAGTAAGTTACTAGAGCAGTAACCTAGTACCTAAGATCCCTTATCCTAAATGTGGGAAGGGATACCACTGGGTTTCAGAGTGTAGATCAAGAAAGAGAGCATGGGGCCCCTTGCCCAGGCCTCCAACAACACTGAGAATTGGAGGTTGCTCTAGGCACTCCTCCTACTCTATAACAACAATGCCTACAACAATGCCCTGAAGGACAGAGGATCCAATACCACCCTCCACATAGTAACTGTCCCCATTTATGACACTCAAGAGGTATACCTGTCAGTCCACACTCATGTTTTTATCCCTGTGCAGGGCATACCTTCACTTCCAATACATACAATGGGGATTTTGTGAGCTAAACTTAAAGTGGAATAGAGAGGATTCACTGTGCTCCCCCAGATTTGGCAGAATGGAGAAATTATCTGTAGAGTAGCAGTTATCAACCCATTAGGCAAAAAAATTAACAATAAGTATAGTTGACCTGTAGTATCTGGTCTTTTCATTAACTTTCCAACAGGAACAATGCAATGTACTAGATCAGAAAGAGAGATAGAGAAGCCAAGAATTAGAAGGAACAGATGCCTTAAATAACAACATATATTGGACCCAAGTTATAAAAGATTCTCGACCTCTAGTAACCATTAACATTCATGGCAGGGCCTTCATTGCCCTTATTGATAGAGGGGCTGACAAAGCAGTCATTTGCAAGGCACAATGTCCAAAAAATTGGGTACTTTAGCATATAGACATACAGATGATTGGGGTGGGCATAGCTCCTTCTCCTGAGATAAGCACTTGGAAATTGACATGGAATTGTGAAGGAAAAAGAGGAACCGAACCTATTACATTACTATAATTTACATACTAGGGAAAATGAGATTAACATTCACTACACAGGATTTCTGATGGGGCTCACTGACTAGCACCATATCAATCACATTTGTATTGCTAACATGGAAAAATGATCAACACATATAGATGGAGCAGTGGCCCTTAACCACAGAGAAAATTGAGGCCCTTATTAATATAGTACAAGAACAGTTTGGCCAAGCACATATTTAGGAATTCATAGCCCTTGGAATTCTTTCGTTTTTGTAGGATTAGAGAGCAAGAAACAAACCTAAGAATCAAAACATGACTCTGAGCATCCTGGGAACAAACAGGTTATGTGGAAAAAATCTGGCCCCTAATGCCTGTCAGGGGGCAGGAACAGTAATAACATAGGGGCAATGATTTGTTTGTTTGTATTTCCCCAGATAATAGAGAACAGCAGTATGAGTTCCACAGAGAGCTGTTTGTCTGTACCAAAAGTCTCTGAGGGCAACAGCTGCAGTGGAGACAGAGAAGAAGACACCCTGCAAGAGCTGCAGGAGGAAAAACAAACGCAAACCTGAAGCAACGGTTGCTACTCTTATCTATGATATGATGATGAATGAGATGACTCAGGGAACAGAGACAACAAAAGCCTGTTGGGTTTATTGGAGTAATCCTCCATGGCTATCCCTAATCATATGAGAAGATCCCTCAGTGACCATAGTAATGATTGACCAAAGATACTGGAGCCCATATTTGACCGCTCTTTAGAAATATCACTATAACTGATCCTATTGGTTTCAATTATACAGATTTATCCACCAGTCCACCAATATGTTTTTCCTCAGTAGAGTTGGGTCCTGATCCATCTATCCCCTTACTAAATGTAGTTCACATGCTCCAAGTGGGACATACCTTTGAAACCAATTTTGGCATTACCTTTAATCTGACTAAGAACAATTCTAATACCATAGTTAGCAATCACACATGGACTCGGTGTCTCTTTTATCGAAATATTACATTTTGGACATTGAAAAGTAGGTACCCCTCTACCAACAATGGTTGAATGTTGTTCCACCCATGCCCATTAATAAGAGTTATGGCATGAAATGAGTCATAAGTTAAATGGTATGAACTCCACAATTTCAGCACTCATTAGAAGTCAATGTGTGCGGAGGGGTTGGGTAAAACCCATATGGACTATATAAACCAACAAATATCAACAGCATATCCAGAAAGTGTTTGCCACTATTGGTAACATCACCCTTCTTCATGTTTATATGAGTCACTTACACACCAATGGAACAACAAAAATCAGTATCATGGCATGTATCCTTAAGAATTATGGGTTCCTGGGGCGGCTGGGTGGATAAAGCACCAGCCTTGGAGTCAGGAGTACCTGGGTTCAAATCCGGTCTCAGACACTTAATAATTACCTAGCTGTGTGGAGGAATGGTGATTGAATGGTGATAGAAAGGAATGTACCATTTTCTCTGCAGTACAAATTTGACCATGTACTAGGACATAAAAACCTAATGTTCAACTACAGAAAGGCAGAAATAGTGAATACTTCTTTCTCAGATCACAATGCAATAAAAGTCATATGCAATACTGGGCCAAGGAGATATAGACCCAGAACAAATTGGAAACTGAATAACCACATTTTAAAGCATGAGTAGACCAAAAAACAAATTATAGGAAAAAATTAACCATTTCATCCTAGATAATGACAATAGTGAAACAACATACCAAAACCTATGGGATTCACTGAAAGCGGCTCTCAGGGGATATATTACATCTTTAAATGCTTACATGAATAAATTAGAGAAAGACAAAATCAATCAACTAAATATGCAACTAAAAAAATTAGGGAAAGAACAAATTAAAAATCCCCAATTAAATATCAAATTAGAAATTATAAAAATTAAAGGAAAAATTAATAAAATCAAAAGCAGAAAACTATTGAATTAATAAATAAAACCAAAAGGTTTTTTATGAAAAAACCAATAAAATTGATAAACCTCTCCTCACATTGATTGGAAAAAAAAGAAGAAAACCAAATTGCTATTATCATAGGTGAAAAAGGTGAACTCACCACCAATGAGGAGGAAATTAAAGTAGTAACTCAGAATTATTTTGCCCAACTCTATGCTAATAAATTTGATAATCTAATTGAAATGGATGAATATTTACAAAAGTAAAAGTTGACCAGTTTAAATGAAGAGGAGATTAAATACGTAAACAACCATATCTCAGAAAAAGTAATTCTACAAGCAATTATTGAACTCCCTAAGAAAAAAATATCTAGGGCCTGAAAAATTGACCATGTACTAGGACATAAAAAGCTAATGATCAATTGCAGAAAGGCAGAAATAGGAAATACATCTTTATCAGTTCATAATGCAATAAAAATCTTATGAACTGTTGGGCCAAGGAGATATGGAAGCAAAACTAATTGGAAACAAATATCCTGCCTTCAAAAATGAGTGTATCAAAAATCAAGTTGTAGAAAGAATTAACTATTTTATCCTGGATGATGACAATAATGAAATAACATACCATAACAAAGGGAATTCACTCAAGGCAGCTGTCAGGGCATATTTCATTTCTTTAAATGCTTAGTTCTAAAAATTAGAGAAAGAATAATTTAATGAAATAAATATGCAACTAAAAATATTGGAGAAAGTACAAATTAAAAACACCCAATTAAGTACCAAATTAGCAATTCTAAAAATTAAAGCAGAAATTAATAAAATTGAAGGCAAGAAAACTATTGAACTAATAAATAAAATCAAGATACAGTTTTATGAAAAAAAATTGTTAAACCACTTGCCAGTTTGACTAAAAAAGAAAAAGGAAACCAAATTCATAATATCATAAATGAAAAAAGGTAAACTCACCACCAATGAGGAGGAAATTAAAGTAATAATTTGCAACTATTTTGCCCAACTCTATGTCATTCAATTAGATCATCTAAATGAAATAGTTGGATATTTACAAAGATATAAAATGCCCAGATTAAATGAAGAGGAAATTAAAATCCTAAATAAATCTATCTCAGAAAAAGAAATTCAATAAGCCATTATTGAACTCCCCAAGAAAAAATTTCCAGGGCCAGTTGGATTCACAAGTGAATTCTATCAAACATTTAAGGAACAACTGGCTCCAATTTTATATAAACGCTTTGGAAAAATAGGTGAAGGCAAAACTCTGTCTAACTTTTTCTGACACCAATATGGTGCTGATAACAACCAGGAAGAGTTAAAACAGAGAACAAAATTATAGAACTATTTCCCTGGTGAATATAGATGAACAAATCTTAAATGAAATCTTAGGGAAATGATTACAACAAGTTATCATTAGGATAATATGTTATGATCAAGAAGTATTTATCCCAAGAATGAAGGGTTGGTTCAATATAGGAAAACTGTTAGTAAAATTAATTATATCAATAACAAACCTATCATAAATCATGTTTATTTCAATAGATGCTGAAAATGCTTTTGACAAAATACAGCACCCATTCCTACTAAAAACACTGGAGAATGTATGAATAAATGTAATGTTCCTTAGAATAATAAACAGCTTTTATATGAAACCAACAACAACCACTATATCCAATGGGGATAAGCTAGGGGCATTTGCACTAAGATCAGGGGTGAAACAAGGATGCCCATTATCATCACTACTTTTAATATAGTATTAGAAATGTTAGCTTCAGCAATTAGAGGAAACAAAGGAATTGCAGGAAATAAAGCTGTGAAAGAAAGGAAAAAACTCTCACTCTTTGCAGATGACATGATCCTGTACCTAGAGAATCCCAAAAAAAGTCATCTAAAAAACTACTAGAATTTATTAGCTTCTTTAGCAAAGTTGCAGGATATAAAAAAACCATCATAAATACTCATCAGTACTATATATGTCTAGTAGGATACAGCAGAAAGAGCTAGAAAGAGAAATCCCTTTCAAAGTAACCTCAGGAAGTGTAAAATACCTTGGAGTCTATCTTCCAAAGCAGATTCAAAAACTTTTCCAAAATAATCACAAAACACTTCTCACACAAATAAAATCAGATTTAAATAACTGGACAAATATCAACTCTGCATGTATAGGCCAAGATAAAATTGGAAAAATGGCAATTCTACCAAAATGAAAATTCCAAAATATTATTTAGTGACTCAGATAAAAATTTTAAGAAAACTCATATGAAGGAATAAAAAGTGAACAATTTCCAGGGATTCAATTAAAAAAATGCAAGATAAGGGGGCTTAGCCTTACCCGATTTAGAATTATATTATAAAGCATTAGTTATCAAAATTGTCTGGTTTTGGTTAATAATTACAGTGGTGGATCAGTGGAACAGACTAGGTGAAATAGTAGGAAATGATTATAGTATTTGGCTATTTGATAAAACCAGAGGGTTGAACTAAGGTATAAAAACTCTTTCTCAGGTAAAAACTGATGGGAAAATTGGATGTTAGTATGGAAGAAACTTGGATTAAATAAATATTTCACACCCTATACCAAGATAAGATCAAAATGGATACAAGATTTAGACATAAAAATCAATATTATAAGCAAACTAGAAGACCTATGGAAAGGGAAGCCATTTAAGTCCAAAGCAAAGAATATGTCTAGAACATCATTATTAACAAACTGGAAAATTTTGATTACATTAAATTAAAAAGTTTTTCCACAGACAAAACCACTGTACTCAAGATAAAAAGAAATGAAGCATGAGAAAGGGAAAAATTACAAAACTCAAATTAAATAAAATTTTTCTTTTATTTAAAAATAAATGAAAACTTGTTCAAAGTAATACAATTTTAGAAAATGTGTATCAATAAAAATTATTAACAATACAATTTATATTTACATAAATAGAATATATACACTTACTTTCTGAATTACCTTGAGGAAGTCACTTGAATGTGTGTGCCTCAATTTCCTCATCTTTAAAATGAGTTTGAAAAGGTAATAGTAAACCCCTCCAGTGTCCCTCCCAAGAAAACCCTAAATATAATCAAGCATAACTGAAATGACTGAACTACAACATATTTAAATCCCTTTGTAAAGGGAATATTTTATTAGGTCAATAACTGAAGTATTATTATGAATATAGTTTTGTCTTCATGGACCTACATTTTCAAAATTCTTAATTAAAAAAAACATTCAATATTTTTCACACTACTAAAATATTCATGCTATAAATTTAAAAGTAATCTCCCCCCCAAAATAAAGAGAAACGTCAAGAAAAATAAAGTGAGTGGAAAAAACAGCATTCTTCACTTTGTATTCAGATATGATAGAGGAGAGTTTTCTTTATCATGAGTTCCTAAGAAAATTGCCTCATTATTTTTCCCATAATTGCTATTGATACTTTATTTCCTTCCATCCTGTTCCCCCCATTTATTCTGTTCTCACTCTCCATTTACCCTGTTTTTCCTCCAAATGTGCTATATCTGCCTACTCTGTCCTAAAATCTTCTCTCTCAACTATCACCTAGAGCACCCCTCCCCATACCCTGTCCCCTATCTCCCATTAAACATATTTTATACTCAATTGATTGTGTGTTATTTTATCACTGAGCCACTTCAAATCAGAGTGAAGGCTCACTCACACCCTCTCCTTCCACCTCTTCTACTCCATTGCAAAAGCTCTTTGTTTTTTACTTTTATGTGAAATAGCTTACACATTCTAACTCACCTTTCCATTTCTCACAGTACATTTATTTCTTGTCCATTAACTCCATCTTTATAATATATTATACTTTCAAATTCAGTTCCTTCCTGTGCATTTTGTATGTATGATCCTTATAACTGTCCTAATAAATGAGATTATTTATGAGTTATCAGTATCCTCTTCCCAAGGAGAAATACAAACAGTTCAACATCATTACATCCCTCATAATTTCTCCTTCCCATCCACCCTCTCTACATTTCACCCGAGTTTTCTACTTGAGGAACAAACTTTCTGTTCAGCTCTGGTAATTTCATCAGGAAAACTTTAAAGTTCCCTATTTCATTGAATGTCATTCTTTTCCTCTAAAAGAGTATGGTTAGTTTTTCTTGGTAGTTGATTTTCAGTTTTAATTCAAGTTCTTTTGCCTTCCAAAATATCGCATTCAAAGTCTTAAGACCCCTTTACATAGATGCTGCTAAATGCTGTGCCATCCTGAATGCAGTTCCATGATATTTGAATTATTTACATGTGATTGCTTGCAATATTTTCTCTTTGACTTGGAAGTTGTGGAATTTTCTATAATATTCCTGGAAGTTTCCATTTTGGGATTTCTTTCAGTAGCTGATCAGTCAATTCCCTTAAATTCTCTTCTTCCCTCTGCATCTAGTATATCAGGATGATTTTCCTGGATTATTTCTTGAAAAATGAAATTTAAACTCTTTTTCTTGTCATGATTTTAAAGTAGCCCAATAAATTTTAAATTATTCTCCTTGAGGTGTGTACCAGGTCACTTGTTTTTCCAATGGGATATTTCACATTTTCTTCTAGTTTCTGCTTCTTTTGGTTTTGCTTTATTGTTTCTTGATTTATCACAATGTCATCAGCTTCCTTAAGTACTAGTCTGCATTTGAAGAATTTATTTTCTTCAGAGAGATTTTGCATCACCTTTTCCATCTCTCCAATTCTGCTTTTTTTAAAGGAATTCTTCTCTTTGGCCTTGCAGAGTGCTTTTGTTCCATTTGACCTAAACTTGTTTTTAAGATGCTATTTTCTTCCTTTTTTTTGTATCTCCTTCGCCCATCTGCTGACTTGGTTTTCATGATTTACCTGCATCACTTTAAGCTTTCTTCCAAATTTTCCTCTATCTCCCTTGGCTGATTTACAACCAACCCATTATATTTAAGTTTCACAAGACCAAACTGAAGATAGTCAATACTCATTTCATCATTAACAATATATGTAATTGAAGTTTATATGCAGATATACATAGAATTTTCAAAGATTGTGAAAGAAAGTAAATCTAATGAGAAATTTTGAGGAAGTGAAAGTTGAAGACTAGAGATCTCTGAAATTCTGATAAACAAGAATGATACTTTAATAGGAAAATGAAAAGAATAAAATCAATAGTTAAATAACACCAAATTTGAAAGTTAAAAGCTTCAAAGTTTAGGGGAATTTTTTTTAAAATAAAGAAGCTAATTCATTTTGAATGAATATGTATAGACAGAATTATCTAACTTGTCTTTTTTTTCTTGAACATTTCATTTGGCCAAATAGCACATTCCTATTTTATTCTGGATTCCAATAAATATTTTCCAGGGAAGACTAGTGAAGTAAAAGCAAATTTAAAAATAGAAAAATCTATGGGGGTGAGTGGGTGGGGACAACAGACAAATAAAATAGATTTTAGCCAAGAAAGGGATATAAATCACTTATGGAAGTTTTTAAAAATCTAAATAATTTTAGATTAAAAATCCAAGTATATTCACAGAAATACATTTATGGAATTTCCAACAGAGACTGACATCACCATTCATGCAGCAAATGAATATTTGGGGGTAGGAAATTAATAAATGGAAAGCAAATTCAACAGGAATATAAAGAAAGCATTGAATTGAATGATCTTATTGACTTTATGACTGGTATCAGAATCAAATTCAAATGACTGGTATCAGAATCAAAGATTATAATAAACTTGATGTGAAAATGAGAAGACCATGCTAAGAAATTTGCAAAACAATATGATCAAGTTATGTTTCATAAGGATCTTAAAAGTGATGGAGGGAAGGGTTTTGAGTAACATGTTTCGTTAAGATTCACTTTCCCTAAGTAGATAATTATCTTCTCAACCCTGCTTGCCTCCCTTTCAGGGTTGCCTCCAGTTGCCCTGATTCATGTCAGGTCAGTAGACCTGATGTCTCCAGTGGAAAAAGTGAGGCTGATGAGTTAGCACAGCACTCTCTTACTAAAAACCAGTTCAAGTGCTTGTCATGGTATCACCTCCATTGATTTCATAGTCTTCTTTGAGAATGAAGAGCAAATATCAGAAAGGAAGAAAAGTAGATTTTGATATTGGGTTCTCATTTTGTAGCAACATGTACACAAGTTATGAGGAGATAAAATGTTTTTAATATTTTTGTTTTTTAAAATTTAGTACTCTACTTAAAAAAACAAACACTTTGTAATAATCTTACACTCTTCCTCCTCACACAGAACTCTATTATAAATTATTACTTCCAACACTATTTAAATTTTATATGGGTGAGTGATATTTGGTCAAGTCTAGTAATAATGGGTATCATGTGAACTGATTTTATTTATACTTTGAGTTGGATCATTATCCATTGAATGGTAGGATAAAATTCACTATATTTATATGAACCAAAAATAATTTCTTTTGGAAAATAGGATAAAAATAAGTTGCAAACATAAATATTTGTTTTGTCAAAAATAATATTTTGGGTTCCAAATTTAATTTATATTTCATTTTTAATCCTCAAAATAATAACATGAAATAGATATTTATAATAACATCTAGCACTTATATAATACTTTGCCATTTACAAAATATTTGCGTACATCTAATTTTAACCTTAAAATAATTTTAGAACTAGGAACTTTACTATCTTCATTTTGTAGATAAGGAAACTGAGGAAGAATGATTTTAATTGACTTACACAGGGTTTTGTAGTTCTTGAGGCTACAGTTGATTTTAAATGTTTCTGAATGGAGGTCAAATGTTCTTTCCGATATGTATATTGATGTATTTGTGTGTATGTATGCTATTGCCATTCTCATCATAGCATCTTGTAGATTGCCCCAGGGCATCAATATAACCTCCAAGGAGGACTCTACCCAGTCATTAGATAATCAGATTAATAGATATGAAGAATAGTGTTGTTCACATTGGTATCTGATTCTGTGGTTGTCTGGGTAATGATCAGAGTATAATTTCTCAAAGGAACCTACACAAAGTAGGGGAAGGAAAGGACTGGAGGCTTCCATGATGGAAGGAGAGAGAAAAATGTGAGAGTTTTGGAAGATAAATGTAGAGATGTTAGCTTTGGATAAAAGTGAAATTTAGACTCATATTTCCCTCTTTGCCTGATTGGTCACACATTCTTTGGGGTATGCTTGTGAAGCAAAACAATTGAGACCACTCTTTTAGTTCAAATGCAGTTAAGACATATTTTACTTATGCAAAACTTTTTTTTTTAATTTGATGCAATCAAAAGTATTTGTTTTATTTCCAACAAAGCTCTCTATCTCTTGATTGTTATTAAATTCTTCACTTGTCCAGAAATTAGGCAAGTAAAATATTCCATCTTTCCCTAATTTGCTTATTATATAAAATTTTGCATACTCTTTTTCGATTTTATCTCAATATGTAATGTGATATCTTGGAATATACAACTATTTTCCAGGTTTCCCAGCAATTTTTTTGCCAAATGATGATCTTTATGTCCTAAAATCTTGGCTTTCTGGATGTGTAAAATATATATTACTTTACTCATTATTTACTATGTTATATGATTCCCAGTCTTTTATATCAAAAGGATTTATTGATCTAAGATGATGTTTTTCCTTCAGTCTCAGGGAGATGATGCCACTGCAAGCATATGAATTGGATTTGAATGAGGGGTTGCTTTGCTAAGTCCGCGGTGTCACTTTTTCCTCCAGTCTTCTGGGTCTTGTGTCCAGACATGAATCAGGATGTTTGAAGATGGCTGTGGATGTAAGTTTAGTGATTTGCTCAAGGTCACACAGTTGGATTCGGGCTCCCATGGTCCTGACTCCAAGACAGTGCTTTGTTCACTACCTGCTAGGTGTCACAGAGGTTAGAACACTGGTACTGTAGTCAAAACCAGTTCAATTCTGGTTTCAGACGCTTGACACTTACAAGCTGTGTGACCTTAGATGAGTCACTTAATGCTGATTGTCTTGCATTCAGGACCATAGCTAGTCATTCTGATTCATATCTGCACACTGGACCCAGATGACTCTGGAGGAGAAAATGAAACTGAGTGACTTTGGATAATGCCCCTCACTCAAATCCAGTGTACATAGATGCCATGACATCATTTCCCTAATGTTATGGGCTTCTTCGAGAAATAAAGACAAACACCAACATCAAGTCTATTCTACCACTCTATTTGTTAGCAAGTAACACATGAATTTGATGATTACCACATTGTAATTAAGTTTGAGCTCTGATACTCCTAGATCACATTTCATCACACATTTTTTTTCTCATTTATTACCATGCTGTTCTTGATTTTTTATTCTTCTAGATGAAATTTGTTATGAGCTTTTCAAAGAATTGCAAGATACTTTTTGGAAATTTGAATGGTTCAATAATGAATAATTAATTTAGATAGAATTGTCATTTTTCTTATAGCTAAGGCTGCCCATGAACAAATATTTTCCCAATTGCTTAGACCTGACTTCATTTGGTTGAAAATTGTTCTGTAATAGTTTTCAGATAGATCTTGAAATGTCTTGGTAGGTAGAATTCCTATTATTTTATCTTGTCTACATTTATTTGCAATGGAAATGTTTTTTCCATCTCCTTCTCATGCACATTTTTTGTAATGTGTAGGATGATTTATATGGGTTTAATTTAGATTAACAACTGCTAAATTTGTCAGTTATTTCCACTACTTTTTTATTCTCTAGGATTCTCTATTTCTAATATGATATTATCTGCAAAGTTGTAGTTTTGTCTCATTATCTAGTCAAATTCCTTCAGTTTTATTCCTTAGCTTATTTCTATAGCTAACACTTCTAGTATAGTATGGAATAAATAATGGTGATGATGTGAATCCTTGATTATGAATCTTACTGAAAACGCTACTAGCTTATCCCCAACAGAGAAAGTGATTGTCGATTGTTTTTGATAGGTACCTCTTATCATATTTAATAAGCTTCATGTATTCATTTATTTTCTAATGCTCTAGGAGTGAGAATTGTATGCATTTCAAAAGTTTTTTCCTCCATCTTTTAAGACAATTATGATTTTTAAAATTTATATGATAAATTATGCTGATACTTTTCCTAATATTGAATGAGTTCTTTTTTTGTTCTTCCTGTTTTTAGATATCAGCACCATATTTGCAGTTTAAAAGGAATTTTGGGAAGGTTTCCTATGTTTCTATTTTTTCCAAATGGTTTATATAGTATTGGTAATTATTCTTTATTTTTGGAAAAATGGACTTATGAATTCATCTGGTACTATGGAATTTTTTCTCATTAGTGTTCCAAAAACAAAACTAATGTTAGAATGAGGAAATCCAATTTTATTGTTAGCTATATATAAAATAAGTAATTGAAATGAAATATGTTGATGGAACAGATGGGTATATCTCTGTTGTGTTACTATGAAGCTAGAAATACATTTTCAAAATGTTAACTATATCAGTGACATGACATCAGTACTTCAAGTTGGTTTATTAAATTTTTTAATAGCATGTGTCTTTAAGACCTTGATGAACTCTTACATATTTTTAGGCTAACCTGCTCTTTTTATAAGTGAGGAAGCTGAAGTTCATATACAATAGGAAACTGATCCAAGGCTGCACAGGAGCACTATTAGTGTGCAGCATGATGTCCTCAGCCAACAAATATAGTACTCCTTTCATATTAGGTTCTAAATCTTTGTTTTAAAGTTTTATAAGAGAAACAATTATAAAAACAAGGTAACTATTTTGCTACATGTCAAATCTCAATGTCTAACCCAGAAGATGTAGAATGATTTCACATGAATTCAAATGAATAGAGTCATAAGGGATGAATGACATGTGGTTCTTTTTAATTTATTTTCAATTTATTGGTATCTGATAGAATGAAATTGGAGACCCTCAGGGTTGAATTTTGCTAGAAGATCCACAAACGATACATCAATTTTTATAAGGCACAGAAAAGATTCTTACCTACTCTACAAGTAGAAGCAGAAACCTTAGTCACTCTATGTCCCCAATAAATCTCTAAATCTATAAGATAGTCAGTAAGTTGTCTATTAATATTGCTAGATCATCACACAATCTAGCTAAATAGGTGGGACAGAGACTGGATGATTGGGTAAATGTAACCTAACATAATTTTCTCTATCATTCCTCTCCAAAATTAGGGAATAATATGAATATTTGTAACCATGTTAAATGAGAAAAGATTACTTCGTACAAATAAAACAAATGCAGTCAAAATTAGAAGGAGATCCTGAAATTTGTAAATGAATTTGAATGGAAAAAAAAACTCTTATAAAATTCTCATTACTCAATTACAGAAAACTAAGGCAAATTTTTTTTAAATGAGCCTTTCTCTAATTGATAAATGGTCAAAGAATGAACAGGTAATTTTCAGAAGAAGAAATCAAAGCTATCAAATGTCACATAAAATACTCCAAATCACTATTGATTAAGAAAATATAATGAAAAGAATTCAGAAGCACCACCCCACACCTATTAGTTTAACTAACATGACAAAAAGAAAATGATAAATACCTTAGGGAAGTGAAGAAATAAGAACACTACTGAATCTTTGGTGGACATTCTGATCAAAACTTTCTTGAGATTATTGTGAATTATGCCCCAAAGGCAACAGAATACATATTCTTTGACTCATAAATTCTGCTACAAAGTCTAAGTACTTAGAAGACCAAATAAAAAGTAAAATGTCATATATTTATAAAATATTAATAGCACATTTTTGTTGTGGCAAAGAATTAAATATTTGAGGAAATTTATATCAATTGGATAATAACTTAACATGTTGTGGTATATAAATTTGATGGAAAAATAGTGTTACAAGAAAAAACCTAGGAAGACATTTATAAAATAATGCAGTTGAGAGAACAGAATTAGAACAATTTAAATAATCAAATAATCACAGCAACAGTAAAGTGATGTCATCTGTGAAAGACTAAGCTAGTCTAGTCAATACAATGATCCAAGACAATTCTGAAGGACTCATAAAAATGGTACTCATTATTGTTTTACTTTATTTTTATTTTTCCCATTGTCTTAAAATGGAAATTATTTTTCATTATTCCCCATGTATAATTAATATATGTCAAAATTTTCAAAGGAGGAAGGGTCTGGAGTGGGGAATTAATTTGAATCTTAATTTCTTTATAAATGAATATAATAAATAACAGTCTTTAAAATATCCTGAATCTCATCAATTGTTTAAGAAGAGGATGTCTGTTATGTTCTTTACAGGAAATTGCAATGGGAATAATGAGTGATCATAGTAAGTTAGCTTGGATTAGTAGTAAGATTGGAATTGAATTCTTTTTGGTTATAATTTTGGTGTGTTCCAAGTTGTCCTTTTTATGACTACCTCTATACAGTGCTCTTTCTGGAATTAAAAATAATATTCTAATTCCTTAAATACCTTCATGAGAAAAAGAGAGAGAGGAAGGATTAGGTATTTGTGGGTGGAGATCATGTTGCTTCAAACTTTAGATGACTTTTTGCTTTTAAATTTGTTTTCTCCTTCTGGAGGTCTCATTATTTTGTTGCATCAGAAGAATTAGCCTATGGGCCATTAGTCTTAAATTCTAGTATTTAGTTCATTGTGGAATGACTTCATTTACATAATCATACATGCCCTTTACTAAGAGTTACCTCAATGAGCATTTACTACATCTGTTCATTTCAAAGCCTTAGGTAGGAAATAAACAAAGCCATCCTTTAAACAAAAAGGTATATTTAACTTGTTGTTACTATTCTTCTTCCGTTGTTTCAGTCTTACCTGATAACTCCTGACTCAATTTGTGCTTTTCTTGGCAAAGTAGTTGAAATGGTTTGTCATTTTTTTATCATTTTGCATCAAAGAAGAATGAGAAAAAGAGAGTTACTTGACATTCCTAGGTAATATAACTAATAAATATCTGGAGGCCAAATTCATGAAGATGAGTTTTCCTGAATCCCAACTGGGAACTTTATCCACTATAATTGAAATCTCTGATTTTTATAAGAAAGTCTTTTGATATCTAATTTACCATTGAGCTCCAGCTTTTGTTGGAAGAAACACCCTACAATGTAGTTCAAGCAAGCCTATTTTCAAAACCTCTGTGCTTCCTGAATCCCTCAAATCCTATGTACAAAATTTCATTGACCTCACACTAGAGATAAGGTGACAATATGTGGTATTAATGAAACCATTTTAAATGTTCAGTTCAGTTGAATTTCATTCAATCTACCAAATGAAAGAAACATACATATTAAGTTCAGAATATATGTCTTAGCTATTTTAGAACATATTTGTTACAATGGTGCTTCATTTGGTGGTTTGAAAATCTGAATAAGTTACAATACACATGAAGATCAAGAGCAAATAAATGGTATATAAATTCATCATGGCATTACAAATACCATAAAACAGCAGAATAAAAGATATAAAATCAGATATTTGTTTAAAAGATGATATCTTCCTCTAGGAAACAAGATGATTTCATTGAAAATATTTTCAAAGAAATCCAGGTTGATTTCATCTTATTTTTATTATTAAATTTCATTCATTAATATATGGGGAACTTTTTAAAATGCAATTTCATTCTATTTTTTCCAATTGCACGGTCAGTTAATTTTCAACATTCTTCATTTTGTACACTTTTGAATTTCACAATTTTTCTAATATCCATTTTTCCCTCTCCCTTCTCATAGCAGCAAGTAATCTGATATAGGTTTCCATGAATAATCATATTTAAAATATTTCCATATTCATCTGGTTATGAGAGAATTAGAGATAAAGGGGGAGAAAGCAATGAGAAAAAAGGAAAAGCAAAAGAAGTTTTAAAAGTGATCAAGTATGCATTGCTATTCATTCAGGTTCCATACCTTTATCTGTGATCTTGAATGATATTTTGCTTCACAAGTCTTAGAATCTTCCTTGATAGGTTAAGAGGAGTTAAGTCCATCATAATGGTCATCACAGATTGTTGCCATTAATTTCTACAAGAATCTCCTGGTTCTGGGGGCAGCTAGGTGGCACAATGGATAGAGCACTGGCCCTGGGGTCAGGATTACCTGAGTTCAGATCTGGCCTCAGACATTTAATAATTACCTAACTGTGTGGCCTTGGGCAAGTCACTTAACCCCATTGCCCTGCAAAAACTAAAAAAAGAAGAAAGAAAGAATCTCCTGGTTCTAATCACTATATTTGTCATCATTTTATGTTTATGAAGTCCAACCACTAATGTGCTCTTACAGAGTAATAGTATTTCATAGTATTCACATTGCATTATTTATTCAACCATTTTCCAATTCATGGTCATTCCCTCAATTTCTAATTTTTTTGTCATTTGATAAAAGAGATGTCATGAATATTTTTGTACATGGATGATGCCCCTTATGATCTCTTTGGGATATAGACTTAGTAGTGAATTTACTTTATCAAATGGCATGCAAAGTTTTATTGCCCTTTGAGCATAATTCCAAATTGCTCTCCAGAGTGTTTTGATAAGTTCACAAGCCCACCAAGAGTGATATAGTATTGAATAAGTAATTACATTTAAGTAAAATTGATAATTTTTATTGTACTATTTCATACATACAATTTTCCAATCGTTTAGATTGCACTTAATTTGTGTAAAAAGTATTTGGAATTTCTGTTCATATAGGTTCTGACCTTCTTTTGGGACATAGAATATTTTGTGTTGTCTATAGTTTAAATGAATAGTCTAGGATGCTCTACGTGTACCATCATAACATCTTCAAAGTGTGATAGTTTTGTTTCCTCATTTCCTATTCTAATTCCTTCCTTTTCCTTTTCATATTGCTCAAGGTAACATTTCTAATACAATATTGAATAATGTGTGTTGATGCTTATCTATTTATCATCCCTGATGTTTTTAAGCATGTTTCTAATATATTATATAAAATACCTGCTGAGCATTTTATATAGAGATTGCTTAACATTTTAAAGAAAGTGTCATTTATTTCAATGCTTTCTAGTGTTTTTAATAGTAATGGATGCTGTATTTTGTCAGAAGCTTTTTCAGCATCTATTGAGATAATTGGCTTTGGTATACATACATATGGTCAACTATGCAGATTGTTTTCCTAATATTGAATCATCCTGACATTGCTGTAATAAATCCTGCCTGATCAATAGTGTACTAACCAAGTGATAACTTCCTATAATTTCGTTGCCAAATATTTATTTAAATTTTTTTATCAATGATCATCTCTGAAAATAGTCTGTAATTTTATTTGTTTTAACTTTTCTTGATTTAGGTATAATTACCATGTTAGTGTTAGGAGAGGAATTTGACAGAACTCCATCTGTTTCCTTTTTTTCAAATAGTTTATATGGAATTGGAAATAATTGCTATTTAAATGTTTAATAGAATTCACTTGAAAATTTATCTGTTCCTAGAATTTTTGCTTACCAACTTCATTAATGGCTTTATCAGTTTTTTTTCTGAAATGAGGTTATTTAATTATCCTATTTCATCTGCTTATCTCGGCTATTTAGATACTTTACAAATATCTATTCATTTTACTTAGATTGTCAGATTTATTAGTATGTAGCTGGGTAAAATGAGCTTAAATTATAATTTTAATTTCTTCTTCCTTGGTGGTGAGTTCATCATTTTCATTTTTTTAAGATTTTTTGCAAGGCAAATGGAGATAAGTGGCTTGCCCAAGGCCACACAGCTAGGTAATTATTAAATGTCTGAGACCGGATTTGAACCCAGGTACTCCTGACTCCAAGACCAGTGCTTTATCCACTATGCCCCCTAGCTGCCTGATCCTTTTCATTTTTGACACTTTTAATATGTTTTTCTTCTTATTTTGAATCAATTTAACATTTAACCCAAAATATCTCTTTTATTTCATTTTTTACCTTAAATAAACTCTTACTTTTATACATTAGTTAAATATTTTTCTTAATTTCAATTTTACTAATTTCTCCTTGGATCTTCAGAATTTCCAATTTGTTATTTTATTAGAGATTTTTGACTTTTTCTTTTTTTAGTTGTATTTCCAATTTCTTGATCTCTTTCTCTCACCTTTCCCATTTTCTCTCCTTACCAGTTTTTTGCTTCTGACTGTTGCCTTCTGCAATCTGCCCTTTGTTCTATCAATGCTCTTTTCTTTTCTTCTCCCTTTTTTTAACCAACTGTGACCCTGATTGCTAGTATGTTGTACTGTAGTACTGGTGAGACAAAATCCAGGTGTTTTAGAAATTGAATTTGCTGTGACTGAGAGCCTCCCACTGGCTCCCAGTTCCCCTACCTATACTGGGCTGTGCTCCCCTTTGACACATTTGACATAGACTTTTCCCTAAGTTTCTCCAAAATGTCTTGAGCTGAAAAATTGATTCACTCTTATTCTGTTACTTTAGTGTCTGTTTAAAGACTTCATTTAAAGTTGTTTCAGGAAAAGCTATTTAAGTTTCCTATGCTCTTTTCACTATCTTAACTCTTCCCCAGGAGTATTAATTTCATGTTAATATTAATGGGTATTTATGTTATGATGTCATAAAACAGAAAGGAAGATGATACATGTCTTGCAAGGCTTCACCACTTCAAGAACATATGTACTCATAAGAACATATATGCCCAACATTTTTCTAATAATATAAAGAATTTTTGCCTTGTACTTTTAAAAATTTTCAGTGGTTATATGTTGAAAAATTCATTCAAAGACATCTGAGTTTATTTAAAGGAAAGAAGTAATTTTATTACAAAGTTAATTGGTAACACTACTTATTTGCCCCTCTCATTTATATTAAAGTTCATTGTCCTGCATGAAGTCAGGAATGACAGAATAAAATTCAAACCACACTAAATGATGCATGACCACTAGGAAGTCATTTAACCACTGTTGGCCTCAGCTTTTTCCTCTCAACTAACAAATGGGGATGATAATAGTACCTAACTCCCAGGGTTGTTATGAGGATCAATTAAATAATAATTTTAAAATTCTTAGCAAAACCCATGGTACACAGTGTGTGCTCTATAAATATTAATTTGCATTAGTATTAAATACACCATCAAGACATTTGCAAATTGTGTGTCCCAAAGCAAGTCACTTAACAACTGTTTCTACCAGTTTCCTAATCTATAAAAGGAGAGAAATAATAGAACATATTATCTCTCAGGGTTGTTGTAAGAACCAAAGAAGAAAGATTTGCAAAACACTTAACATTGTGCCTGAAATACATTTGGAAATTAATAAAAAATATTATTCCCTTCTTTCCTTCTACTGTTATAAGTTAGGCACAAGTCAACTCTACCTAACAGTAACTAATGGCATGTGAAAAACACCCTTCCAACATAACAATAACAACACATATTTAAGGTAAGTACAAAAGCTTGCCTATCATGTGTCAAACTTTAAGTAAATAACTGAACTAGTTAAAAGCTACAAGCATACATGTAGCTACTCAATGAGACATTTATAGGAAGTTTGCACATGAAACTTAAGAGGATAGAAAAATTCATTTTTGTATTTTCTTTTAGTGGAGGGAGTGTCTTACTGATTGAATTAGAGGAATGAAGCTAGAGGAATATTGCAGATTACTGGTTTATGAAAGTTAATTTAGCTGTTACAAATCAATGTATTTAAGAAGCAAATTATTATTCCCAAGGATTAGGGATATAAGACTTTAAAAACTTTATTTGACATAAACTTTCCCTTAGCAGTTATTTCAGTTTACTGTAAGTATGAAGTAAAAGAAAATATCCTCTGTTTTTTTAATAGATGATATTAATACTATTTTTAAGCATTGGCTCTGCCCATTAATTCCTGTATTATTGTAGGCAAATTGACTTATTTTCTTTAAAGCGTAATTTACTCATCTGCTAAAGAAGGAGTAGAATTGCATCAGTGGTATGAAACTCAAATAGAAATAAGTGGCACTAAATTATATATAAGGATTTCTGACAATTCATATTGACTTAGGAAAGTACATGTTAACATTGTTTACATTTTACTGAATGTTCATTTTTCAAATATTTCTCAAATCCATTTCAATTTCATTCAGATGACATTCAAAAATATTTCAAGCTACATGTGACTCAAAAGGAATGTTCCGATTCCTTTGAACTCAATGATTTCCAAAATTCTCTTTTTGTTTTAAGTCTGGATTAAATGTTCTAACTTCTTTATAAGCATTTCTCAGTTTCTGGGACAAGGGAAATTGATTTTCATAGGATTTCAAATTCCATTTCTCTTTATTTAATTATGGTCTATAACAAAGTTTCACAGTATACATGATACTGAGTAGTAGCAAGTTTCATTATTTTTGTTCATTAAAATATAAAGATATTTTAAAATTTAAATTATTCTTTTATGTATCTATAGATTTTTACTCATTAACATTTGCTGATCTATCAGAAAAAAGATGTAATTATCAATTCATTGAGATAAAAATAATTTAAAAATGCCTATTGTCAGAGAATTATCTGTATATATGTTAATAGACAGTATTTTTGTCCTTCATTTTATTTTTGATACTTTCTATGTTTTTCTGAAGAATTCTGCTTTCAATTTGGTGACACTAGCACAGGATCATTCATCATGTCATGCCCATATAAACGATGCTATAATGTAAGGGCAAAGGGGAAAATTGATGGCTTAAATAAGTGTAAATATTTGTACATCTAGTCATCTTCCCAAATGGTCATATTTGCACTCAGGAAATTTTCAGCTTCCTGTTGATATGATCGGTCACTGTCAAACAAACTGTGCATTCTCTTTGACATTGTGATGAAATTTTTCACTATTCAAATATAGAGAATAAACAACAAAATACACTTTCAGAGTATATTTGCATATGTAGGTATATGTTTATGTGTAGAAATTATATATACTAAATATGTATGATTAAACATATGGATCTGTGTACATGTTCATTCTTAAATACATTGATGAAATATATATGCATATATTCATATTTATATTTAGGCAGGTGACATATTTGATAATTAACATAACAATATCTTATTTACAATGAATAATGTATAAGAGTTAGGTAAGAGTAGATCTGGAAAAGGAAATATGCACACATACAGATATCATTATATATTATCATAATATCACATTTACAGATTTAGGTAACTCTCTATATATCTACATCACATAAGCTTTTCAAGGCATGTTGAAAATTTATAGTTACATGAAAAAGATGCCCCAAGGAAAAGATAATTTGGTTGTGTAATACTAGAACTTTTGGTGAAGCAATTTAGTGTCTTCGAAAATTTTAATATGTGTCTAGATGATAAATTCATTAAATTATTTTTGAATTTGACTGATATAAAATTAGAAAATCAGTCTGAAGTCATGTCTTTGAATTCTTCAATCAATAGTCAATGAATATTCATCTTCAAACTTTTATTAATATCCTTGGTTTTAACCTATTTAGAGAAAGATTGTTTTGTTGTTGTTGCTTTTTCTAGGGAGTTGAGGTGGAATAACTAGTAAAAATCATTTTGTGCAATGAATATATTTTCTTTTCAAGACAATATTAGTCCTACAATGAATAATTAAATGCAAAGAAGGATTATTAGGTCCTTTATCGATGCAGTTTCCCTCTATGTTTCTAAAACAAAAATATAAATTGGCCTAAAATATGTCATTTTAGTATAACTATTTTACAGCTTCAGAAAAGAGGGCCTTTAGTACTTCCCATATCTATTAAAATGACACTGCCTTAGATTGAAGAAGGGGGTAAATATTTTTTTCACAATAGCATTTTCTCACCCTACTTTCCCAAGAAGATTCTATGACTAAAATTAGAGAGCACAGCATTGCTTAATTTCAGTCTTTTGTAAAAGGAAGAGAAAATAGGACCTGAGGAGATAAATAGAGCTCAGAACAAAGGAAAATGCTTTAGTTTATATAAGTCTCTCCCACACCCTGGGTGGTAAGACTACAGTGTGGAATAATCATATGCCATGTTAAAAGCTCAATATAAGGATAACTGGAAAATTTATTAAACTTATATTCCATCGGGGTTTTTTTGTATTTTAACTTCAATAATTTAAAAAAAAAGCTTTTTTAAATTTCTATTTTCCCTGATGAGTCTTTGCATCTATATATAAAGTCAGCCATTCCATCTTTTTTAAAAAATTTATTTTATCATATTGGAAAGCACTTTTTCAACAGCGAGACACAAAATCCTAACACAAATCTTAATGCTTTCTCTTCCAAATTTAAGAGTGTGAGTAATGGACCTCAAGAAATCTTTATCTCACTTCAGTACTAGTCTTGGATAAGCATTGAATGGCAATGTAGCAAGCTGAACAAATTGTATTAGTGACAAAAATACAAACGAAATTTAATTGACTGAAAAAGGACTGAACTCAAATGTTTCTGAATACCAAAGGCAATGAAAATTTCATTTTTCTAATCACAATGTCAGTGCTGAGCTATGATTCATATAAATAAAGATACAATATTCATGTAATAATGTTATTGAAAGATGGCTAGCCATCATTCTATATTTTCTCAATTTTTAAAATTTTTAAAATTTTTTTAAGGCAATGGGGTTAGGTGACTTGCCCAAGGTCATATAGATAGGCAATTATTATGTTTTAGAAGCTGGATTAGAACTCATATACTCCTGACTCCAGGACTGGTGCTTAAACTGAACCATCTAGCTGCCCTCAATTTTAATCTTTCTTGATAATTATTGTAATTTTTCATATATATAAAAGGTAAGAATTTTCTTAGTCACCTCAGTAAGGAAAAGGACATTGCCCAGCAGTAAAAAAATTTATTCATTTAAATATATTTAAAAGCTGTCCTTGAACTTATTTTTCTTGAACAATTTTCCAATTATTTAAAGTTCCCTTACAGGATTGATATACACTATACTGAGTATACATATACAAATACATAGTCGGTGCATGTTCTGATGTGCATGATTTTTTTTTATTTTTAGGTTTTTTGCAAGCTAAATGGGGTTAAGTGACTTGCCCAAGGTCACACAGCTAGGTAACTATTAAATGTCTGAGGCTGGATTTGATCTCAGGTACTCCTAACTCCAGGGCTGATGCTCTATCCACTGTGCCACTTAGCTGCCCATGAATTTTCAAATCTTGAGAACTGTTTCTTTTTGTCCATTATTTAATTTAGTATTCAATTTTCCCCAGTTACATATAAAGAAAATTTACTTTCATTTTTAAAATTTTGAGTTCCAAATTTTCTCCCTTCCTCCTGCTTCACCTGCAATCCCCCAATGAGAAAGTAAGGAAATTGATATAGATTATATTTGTGTAGTCATCCAAAGCATTTCAATAAGAGTCATGCTATGAAAGAAAATAAAGATACTGCCTCCACTCCCCCCCCAAAGCAAGAAAAGATAATTATGCTTCAATCTGTATTTTGATAGCTATCATCTCTTTCTCTGAGGATGGCTAGTATTGCTCATCATTATCCTTCAGCATTATGATCATGGGATTGTATTGCTGAGAAAAGTTAAGTTACTCACAGATGGTTGTTCTACAGTATTGCTGCTAATTTCCATGCAGTCCATTTCATTTTATTTATTTATTTATAATTGTTTGGTTTTTGCAAGGCAATGTGGTTAAGTGGATTGCCCCAGGCCACCCAACTAGGCAATTATTAAGTGTCTGAGGTCAAATTTGAACTCAGATATTCCTGACTCCAGGGTAGGTGTTCTATCCACAGTGCCACCTAGCCACCCCAGTCCATTTCATTTTACAACAGTTCAGGTAAATCATGAAAGGTGTTTGTTTTTTTCTAATTGATATTTTATTTTATTGTTTTAGTTAAAGATTATGAAAGATTTCCAGCATTCACCCACATGTACATGTATATTTTTAAGCTAAATGATTTTCTACCACCCTCACTTCCACCCCTCCCTCCCTGCAGTATTGAATGATCAGGTGTGTATTGTGCCTACACATTTATGTCATTTTCAATATGTGGAATTAAAATAAAGGGAAAAGAAAGAAATCCATGAGAGAGGAAAAATACATAAGAGAAAATTTTAAAATGTGAGTGTAGTGTTCATTCAGATTTTGTAGGGGCTTTTGTCATTGTTGTTTGTTTTATTTTTGTTTTATTTTCTTTATCTTCCTCTGGATGAGGATAGTATTGTCCATAGTTGGTATCCCAGGATTGTCCATGTTCTCTGAACTGTTTAGAGGAATTGCATCCATCAATGCTGATCAACTCACAATGTTATTTTTAATGTTTATAATGTTCTCTTTGTTCTGCTGCCTTTGCTCAGAATCATTTCCTGTAATTCATTCCATGTGTCTCTAGAATCTGACCATTCATGATTCCTTATGGATTAGTATTCTATAACATTCATATACCATAACATTTCAATCCATTCCCCAATTGATGGGCATGCCCTGCAAGTCCAATTCTTCTCCACTACAAAAAGAGTTGTTGTGAATATTTTGGAAGATGTGGTACTTTTCCCATTTTTATGATTTCAATAGAAGATAGACCTAGTATTGGCACTGGTGGGTCAAAGGATAAGAGCAGTTTTATATCTCTTTGAACTTAGTTCCATATAGCTCTTCAGGATGTCTGCATCAGTTTCCAGCTCCAACAATGCATTAATGTCTCAGTCCTCCCACAACGGCTCCAAAATTGATCTTTTACTCTTTTTGTCATCTGGGTCAATAGGACAGGTATGAGGTAGAATCTCATAGTTCTTTTAAATTGCATTTCATAAATCAGTAATGATTTGGAGCATTTTTTCATAATATTATATATAGTATTCATGTCTTCATTTGAAAACTCTGTTCATATCCTTTGACTACTAATCAATTTGGGAATGACTTGTAACCTTATAAATTTGATGCAATTCTCTTTATACTTTAGAAATGAGACTATCAGTACCCCTAACTGTGAAAATTGTTTCCCAACTCCCTATATTCTTTCTAATTTTTTGAAGCATTGATTAGATTAATGCATTTTGAGTTTTGTATTTTTCTCCCTCCATCCTTCTCCCTCCATTTTACCTGACAGAAAGCAATCCAATATTGGCTATACATTTCCAATCAAAATGAAAAAAACAGAAATAGAGAGGGGAAACACATAATTCTTAAGACAGCATTTAAGAATTGAAAACATTATGTTTTTCTGGAGCTTTCCCAACCTGCTTAAACTCTTCTAGCCATCCACCAAACAGTAAAGGTCACTCTTCCAACACCCAAGGATCTCAGATTAGTCTCCTGCCTCACTCTGGAACCCTATTACCTTGAAACATATTGCTGAGTTACTGTTTTCTTCCCTTTCTACACTCATGTATCCCCAGGGACATACTTGTAGTCATCCCCTGTCCGCCAGGTGATGGATTTGACTCAGGAGAGAAAAGAACACACAGGTAGGGAGTATCAGCAAGACAACTTATTGAGCCAGTTTTATTGAAAACATTAAATAGTTCTTATAGAAGAAAACCACAAAATTTAGCATACAGGATAAAAACAATGATGTAACTTTGCTATGGGAAGGAATTAACCCAACAGGATGTGACTCAGGTCAAGAAGTTCAGAAACAAGGCCTATTGAAGAGTGAGAATAAGAATGATGAAGTGATGTTATCAAATCAGAGTTCCATGAAAATTTTCAACTCAAGGATCAACAAAGCTCAGGCTATTTTGGCCAATAACTGGCTTTATGATCTTGAATTCACTTGAACAACCTCTACACAAACTTGTTGGAAGATGTTTCACTGTGTGTGATCTTTGATCTGTTCTGTCACTCTGAAATCTGTTAAGATGTCTGATTAATGTTACTTATGAGGGAAACCCAGGAGAAATAAAGTGTTTCCAGCTTCTCTCTGCCACCTTGACCTGTACAGCAATGAACAACAATCATTTTTTTGCATGGTTTTGAGTTTTTCTCCCTCTCTCCCTTCCTTCCTGACTCACCCTGATGCAAAGCAATCTAACTCATATGTTTATATCCATAACATCCAAATTTTTAAAGGAGAAATTAAATGAATTAGAGAAGACATAGACAACCAAATGAACACAGTATATCTCTTTTCACAGTTTTCCTACATGACTTTCATTTCTTCTCTTCCCATTTTTCTTCTTCCTCTCTTTGGTTTTTAAATTCTTTTATAAAGTCTTTGATGAGCATTTGTATTTGAGTCCAATTTATAGAGTGTTTTGATAATTCCCCTGTGAGTTATTTTTCAACACTTTCTTCTTCAGAAATGGCATTGCTTGTCATATTTTTAAAGTAATTTTCTATATTGAGCATTCTTTTACCTTTTTTATTATGTTATCTGTTTTAGTTCTGCTCCTGGGGTATATGGAGTATAGATCCAAGCTTTTATTTTGCTGGTTCTGGGGTCTTATTCCTGGCGCTTTGTTGACCAAGATGTTGCCTATGCTGTCCAGGACTTGTCTTTGCAATTTTTTCCCCCCTACTTTATGTCCAGGTTCTGATTAACAGAGGATTCTTTCCAACCCAGTCCTGTCTTTTACCCCAGTATTTTTAGGGTTCAGATATTTTTTAGGGTTGGGATCATCTTTGATGGCTTGCTACCTAGATGCAAGGACCTCTGTTATTGTTAAGTTGTTGGGACCTGTATTACCCTGTGGCTAAAAGCCTTCTGCTGGTTTTCCAGCTCTCCCACCTCCTGGACTTTACTTCCCCTTTTCCCCCAAAGAGACAGACCTTCACAGAAGGTCCTCCACAATGTCTGCTGTTGAAAACTTCTTTGAATCTTCTCTTTTTTTTTGGAGGGATATGTCAAATAGTAGGAGATCTCGATCTCCCTCTTTCATAATTAGATAAATTAACCTCAAAAATAAACAAGAAAGCAGTGAAGAAAAAAATAGAATCTTACAAGGAAAAAAAAGTGATAAACGTTTGAGGAAATTGAATGGGGAAAGAAAGGAACCACATTTTCTCAGTGGTACATTACTCATATACACACAAATGCCACATATTTGCATAAAAATCTAACAAATACAGAAAGGCAGAAATATTAAATGCACTCATCCATTTGTAATGTAAGAACAAATTACAAGAAATACAGGGCCAGAGAAAGAGAAAATTAAAAATTAATTGAAAACTAAATAACCTAATTTTATTGTGTGACTGGTTCAAAAAGCAAATCATACAATGAATCAATAAATTCATTCAAGGCAATAATAACATTTAAACAATAAATCAAAATGTAACTGAAAAAGACAAAGTAGTTCTTAAGGGAAATTTTAAATCTCTAAATGCTTTCAAAAACAATATAGGAGAAAGAGGACATCAATTAAAGGGACATGATATTAGAAATATCTAGGAACAGAACAAATTAAATACTGTCATTTAAATACCACATAAAACTAAAAATATCAAAGGAAAAATTAATAAAATTTAATTTAAGAAAACTTCTGGACTAATAAATTAAACTGAATTGGTTTTATAAATCAAAAAAAGCACACACCAAAAATCAAATAGATAACGTTTGGGTTTACTTGATAAAAAAAGAAAAAATAAAATAAAATTGCCAGTATGAAAAGGGTGAATTCGCAACCAATGAAGCCATAATTAAAGTAATAAGTTGGCATTCTTTTGCTTAATTTTATGGCAATACATTTATCATTGTAAGTGAAATAGGTAACTGTAAAGAAAAATATAATTTTCCTAAAGTGCATATAAAATATTTAAATAAACAAATTTTAATAAAAGAAATCGAATAAACTATCAATGAAATTTCTAAATAAATTTTCCATGGTCAGATGGTTTTGCAAGTGAATTCAATTCAAACTTTTAAATGAACAATTAATTTCAATTCTATATATAATATTTTTTAAAATAGGCAAAGAGTCAAAAGAGTCAAAAGAATGACAGTTATAAATCAATTTTCCAATGGAATATTGATGAAAACATTTTAGATAAAATGTTAACAAGGATATCAGCACAATTTTTCATCTTGATAAGACACTATGATAGGTAGAATTAAGTCAATAGCACCAGGATGGCTAACTAATAGGGAAAATTTCAGCATAGTTAACAAAATTGACAATGATAAATCTAACAGAAGTCATAGGATTAATTCAACATATGCTGAAAAACATTTTCAAATAGTACACTGAACATTCCCATTAAAAACACAAACAATGCAACTCATATATCAAGTTTTCCTTAAAATAATTAGCAGTATCTATCTAAAACCTTCAGCAAGCAATATATCTAATTTGAAAAAGGTAGAAGCATTCCATAAGATCAAGGGGGAAGCAATGATGTCCATTATCACCATTATAATTCAATACTGTTCCAGAAAAGTTAGTTTAGGAAATAAGAGGAGAAGAAATTGAAGGAACCTAAAAATGAACTTAAAAATTTTACTTGAAATGACAAGTTTTACAATGTTGTGGGATATAACATAAACCTCCATAAATCATCAGCATTTCTTTTTATATTACACAAGAAAGCAGCAAATGATAGAAAGATTCAGAAACTGATGAATGTCCATCAATTGAGGAATGACTAATAACATTTTGGTATATGAATGTGATGTAATGCTATTTTTCTATGAGAAACTATATGCAGGCAGATTTCAGAAAAACCTGGAGATATTTGGATAAACTTACTGAAATGAGCAGAATCAGGAGAAAATGTACACAGCAACAGCAACATTTTCTGATGATGAAATATGACAGGCTTAGTTCTTCCCAACAAAACAGTGAACAGAGGCAGCTAGGTGACACAGTGGATAGAGCACTGGCCCTGCAGTCTGGAGTACCTGAGTTCAAATCCAGACTCAGACACTTAATAATTACCTAGATCTGTGGCCTTGGGCAAGGCACTTAACCTCATTACCTTGCAAAAACTTAAAAAATGAACAAAGGTAATTCCAAAAGACTTGTGTTGGAAAATGCAAGCACATGCAAAGAAAGAACTATGGAACCCCAAATGTAGGTTTCCACTTTCACATTAATGAATCCTCATTAGCATCACTAATATGGAAATTTATTGAATATGATTGTATATGAGAACATAATGGACGTACAAAAACAGTAAAAAATGAATCAAAAGATTCATAAAGGAGAAACATCCCAAAACTGAAGGAAATAATATTTAATAAACATACTAACCCAAATGGGAAAAAGGTACAAAATGACAATGAAGAATCACTTAAAAAACAGAATGGCTAAATGAAGACAGAGGTAAAAATGCTCACTGAAGAACTTAATTCCTTAAAAATTGACTTGACCTAATGGAAACTAGTTACTTCATGAGAAATCAAGGAAAAACCAAAATAAAAAATAAAATACAAGAAAATGTGAGGTATTTCATAAGAAGAACAACTGAGCTAGAAAATACATCCAGAAGAGGTGATTTATTTTATTTTGTTTTGTTTTATGGCTTGAAACCCATGATCAAAAACCATATAAAAAGGAAAAAGAAAAAAAAGTCTAGATATTATCTTACAAGAAATGGTCAATTGTCCTGATATCCCAGAACCAAAGGATAAAAGCAAATTAATACAATTCATGAACTACCTTCATTTTAAGTAAATTTCATCTCATTTTTCTCCAGTATCATGTAAAAAAAAGACTCGACATTAATTTAAAATTTTGATTTACAAATTCCCTCCCTTATTACCACCACAATTCCCCTCTTAGAGAAAGCAAGTTATTTGCTATAAGTTACAACTGTGTAGTTTGTCTATAATAGTTATATTGTGAAAATTAACAAAGGAAACCTCAAGAAAAATAAAGTTAAAAATAGGATGTTTCAATCTGTATACAGAAGTCATTATCTCTGTCTTTGGGCCTGGGTAATATTCCTTAAAAATAAACCCTTCAGACTTATCATAGCAATACTGAGAAAAGCTATCTTTCATAGTAGATCATCCTACATTATTGCTACCTTCTTTTTTCATTTTTGTTACTTTGTGTATAGTACATTTGATGTTATTTTGTAGATCATACATTTTCCATTGCATCTGCTTATGTAAGTGTTCCCAGGTTTTATTGAAAGCATCCGGGTGATCATTTCTTATAAAAACAATATCCTTCTATACTAATCACACACCATAACAGATGAGTATCCCCTCAATTTCCAATTACATGCCATGAGGTTTTTTCCTGCCTATTTTTCATCTCTTCTGAAATTGAGATCTGGTTATTGATAATACTCAGTGAAAGGATAGGTATGACTTATAGGCTTTGGACAAAATTACAAATTGCTCTACAGAACTGTTAAATTCATCTGGTGCTGGCCAAGATGGCAGATAGGAGACAGGCAATGTGTTATGGTTTCCTGGTCTTCCCTCATATACAATAAGAAACAAATCTCTTTCTAGAAATTTGATTAACAAAACCCAGAAAAAGAACTTAGGAGAAGAACATCTACTAGCAAGATCCATCCCTAGGGATCATGGGTGAGCAGGGGGCAGAGAGCAAAGAGCCAGCAGAGGCAGGGTGAGAACCGGACTAACCTAAGATCAGCAGTGGAGGTTTTGACTGTGGGAGCAGCAATCTGGAGAGCTCCAGTAGGGCTGGAGGGCAAGTTCCCATGCTGAAATATGCAGAGTGGGGCATCAACCTGCTAAGCTCAGCTGTTATGGAGAAACCTGGACTCCATACTTTCATTTCAGCAGAGTTCTCTTCCAAGAGCAAACACATTAACAAATCCTCCAACCCCACCCACCCTCACCCAACCCAACCCACCCCCACCCACCCCAGCTTCAGGAGTGAATGGCAGAGTTCCCTGAACTGAATAAAATGATTAAAATTCTTAGCCCTAGGGTCCAGCACATGTTGTTAAAGGATAAAAGTATCCATCCCTCCATGCCTAGGGAGAGGGCCTCAATGCATCACAGACACTACAGAGAAAGCAACCAGCAGTCCTGAATGTTCAGCCCAGTTAGAGTTACTAAGCCAAGTGAGCAAAGTCTCTAGCACTTCCTAATGTCCAGGCTACTTGGACTTACTAAATCCAGTGAACAAAGCCTCTAGGAATCTCAACACCCCACATCTGTGAATGAACCCCTTCCCCAAAACAAGACCTTAGGAAAATGAAGAAAGCCCATCCATTGTGGGGAGGTCTAAATAAAACTACCTAGAAGCTAAAATCCTCAAACAGAGATATATAGAATTTATGAGAAGAATGTGATTTGGTCTCCAGTCCAGAACTATTTCCTTAAAGAAATCAGGAAGGAGCTTAAAAATCAATTTGAAACTTTGGGAAAAGAAAACAAAGAGAAAATTAATACTGAGCAACAAGAAAACAAATTCTTGGAAAATACAGTTGGACAAATGCAAAAAGTAAATAATTTTCTCAAAATCATAATTGGTCAAATGCAAAAAGAAAAGAATTTTTTCAAAACCTCAATTGGACAAATGGAAAACACCTTCAAAATTCAAACTAACCAATTGGAAAAGGAGCTGAAAAAATTAAATTGAGAAAATTCATCTCCAAAATTATAGAAATGGAGTCTGTGAGAGAGGGCAACCAGCACCTCCTACTGGCCAGCCAGAGAAATTGCACTCAGTAAAGCCTTTAGAGATTCCCAAGCCCAGGTGAACCAGTCCCACTCAGCTCAAGGTCTTAGCATAATGAAGAAGGGTCAGCGGAATGGTGGATCCATAGAAAAATTCCTGGAAGGGAAAGACCCCAAGCCAGAGAGACCTGGAACCTCTGAGGAGAATACAATCTGGTCTCCAGCACAGAAAGACTTCCTTGAAGAAATAAGGAAGGAGTTTAAGTATCAACTGGAAAATTTGGGGGAGACAATTAATACCTTGCAAAATGAGAATAATTCTGTCAGATCCTCAAATGAACAAATGCAAAAAGAAATTAATTCTCTCAAAACCTCAATTGGTTAAATGGAAAGCTCTTTCAAAAGTAGAATCAACCAATTGGAAAAGGTTAATGAAGAAAACTCCTCCCCCAAAAAATAGTAGAGTCTACAGAAACTAATGACTCCACGAGACAGCAAGAGTCAGTTAAACAAAATCAAAAATAGAAAAACTAGAAGCAAATGTGAAATACCTCATCAACAAAACCACTGACCTCGAGAATAGATTGAGGAGGGGAAACCTGAAATTTATAGGACTTCCTGAAAACATTGAAGAGAAAAAAAGCCTGGACTTAATATTACAAGATCTAGTGATGGAAAACTGCCCTGACATAATGGAATCGGAGGGCAAAGAAGTTATTGAAAGAGTACATCAATCCCCACCAGAAAAAGATCCTAAAAGGAAAACACCAAGGAATGTTGTGGCCAAACTCCAGAACTATCAGATAAAAGAGAAAATCCTGCAAGCAGCCAGAAAGAAACAATTTAAATAACAAGGAGCCACAGTAAGGATCACCCAGGACCTGGCTGCATCAACTTTAAGGGATTGAAGGGCCTGGAACGAGATATTTTGAAGAGCAAGGGAGCTTGGAATGCAGCCAAGAATCTTTTTTCCTGCAAAGCTGAGCCTTCTCTTCCAGGGAAAAAAATGGACATTTAATGAAATGGAAGAATTCCAAAAATTTCTGATGAAAAGACCAGAGCTAAACAGAAAATTTGGATATCAAACAGGTTCAAGAGACACATGAAAAGGTAAAAAAAAAGGGGGGGGGGCAGTAAAAGGACAAAAATGCAATCCAGCAACTTGAAACTGGCTATATTCCAGCATGGGGCGGGTAGAGACTCTCATAAATCCTGAGAATCTTGAGAAATGTAACTCTAACAGAGAGAATACACTTAGCCAGAAATGCTGGACATCCATGACCTATCCATGAGACTGATATCTAATGGGATGTAACTGGCTTTAACTCCACTGGTGCGAAACACTCTAATAACTCTCAGGAATTTGGACTCTATTCAACAGAATATACTGAACTAGAAGGGACAGACCCTCAGAATTTTCTATGACTTAGATAGAATGATCTAAAAAAAAATACACTACCTCCCTAAAAAGAGGCACAGGAAAGAGACAGGAGGAGGGAGGGGATTGAATGGGACAAATCTCATTACACTAAGAGGTACAAAAAATCTATGGTAATAGAGGGGAAGAAGGGAGTACAGGAGAAACACCTGAATCTTCTTCTCATCAGATTTGGCTTAAAGTCAACCTGCACATACTCAGTTAACATATAAAACATCTAACCTTTCAAGAACTGAAAGGGGAAAAGGGGAGGGGGGACAGAGAAAGGGAAGGGGAGTGGAGGAAATAAGGGGAAATAACAAAAGGAAGGGAAGGGAACAGGGAAAGGGGAAAGAAAGGGGAGGGAGTGATATAGGAGGGCAAACACACTGAAGGGGGTGGTATTCAGAAACAAAATACTGGGGAATATGGATAAAAGGCAGGGAAAGGGGGAAAAATACAAACAGAGGGAAGATAGCACAGAGGGCAATAAAGAATTAGTAATCATAAACTTAAATGTGAATGGGATGAACTGTCCTTTAAAACGTAAGCAAATAGCAGAATGGATTAAAAACCAGAATCCTACAATATGCTGATTACAAGAAACTCATTTGAAGCAGAGAGATACATATAGAGTAAAGGTAAAAGGTTGGCGTAAAATATATTTTGCTTCAGCTGAAGTAAAAAAAGCAGGGTAGCAATCCTTATCTCAGACAAAGCAGCAGCAAAAATAGATAGCATTAAAAGAGATAAGGAAGGAAACTTTATCCTCCTAAAAGGTACCATAGACAATAAAGTCATTTCAATATTGAATATGTATGCACCCAGTGGGACAGCACCCAAATTCTTAGAGGAGAAGCTGAAAGAATTACAGGAAGACATAGACAGCAAAACTCTACTAGTAGGGGACCTCAACCACCTGCTATCAGATCTAGAGAAATCAAATCATAAAACAAACAAGAAAGAAATTAGGCAGGTAAATAGATTGTTAGAAAAATTATGTATTTTAGACTTATGGAGGAAACTGAATGGGGATGGGAAGGAATATACCTTTTTCTCTGCAGTACATGGAACTTATACAAAAACTGACCATGTACAATGACATAAAAACCTAATGATCAACTGCAGAAAGGCAGAAATAGTGAATACATCTTTCTCAGATCACAATGCAATAAAAGTCATATGCAATACTGGGCCAAGGAGATATAGACCCAGAGCAAATTGGAAACTGAATAACCTCATCTTAAAAATGAGTGGACCAAAAAACAAATTATATAAAGAATTAACCATTTTATCCTAGATAATGATAATAATGAAACAACATGCCAAAACCTATGGGACTCATTCAAAGCAACTCTCAGGGCATGTATTATAGCTCTAAATGCTTATATGAATAAATTGGAGAAAGAGGAAATCAATGAACTAAACATGCATCTAAAAAAAATTAGAGAAAGAACAAATCAAAAATCCCCAATCAAATACCAAATTAGAAATTTTAAAAATCAAAGGAGAAATTAATAAAATTGAAAGTAAAAAAACTATTGAATTAATAAATTATACCAAAAGTTGGTATTATGAAAAAACCAATAAAATTGATAAACCTCTGGTCAATTTGATTAAAAAAAAGAAAGAAGAAAACCAAATTGCTAGTATTATAAATGAAAAAGGTGAACTCACCATCCATGAGG
The DNA here is from genome assembly GCF_037893015.1 of Macrotis lagotis. Classification (NCBI taxonomy): domain Eukaryota; kingdom Metazoa; phylum Chordata; class Mammalia; order Peramelemorphia; family Peramelidae; genus Macrotis; species Macrotis lagotis. The sequence goes on from NC_133658.1 coordinate 532,936,885, forward strand.
AGGAAATTAAAGTAATAATTCGAAATTATTTTGCCCAACTTTATGCCAATAAATTTGATAATCTAAGTGAAATGGATGAATATTTACAAAAATATAAATTGCCCAGGTTAAATGAAGAAGAGATTAAATACCTGAACAACCCTATCTCAGAAAAAGAAATTCAACAAGCCATCACTGAACTCCCTAAAAAAAAATCTCTGGGGCCTGATAGATTCACAAGTGAATTCTGCCAAACATTTAAGGAACAATTGGTTCCAAACCTAGATAAACTCTTTGGAAAAATAGGGAAAGATGGAACTCCACCTAAGTCTTTCTATGAAACCAATATGGTACTGCTACCTAAACCAGGAAGAGTTAAAAGAGAGAAAGAAAATTATAAACCTATTTCCCTCATGAATATAGATGCAAAAATCCTAAATAAAATCTTAACAAAACGACTACAACAAGTCATCACTAGGATAATACATTATGATCAAGTAGGATTTTTTCCAGGAATGAATGGTTGGTTCAATATTAGGAAAACTGTTAATATACTCAATTATATCAATAACAAACCTATCAGAAACCATATGATTATATCAATAGATGCTGAAAAAGCTTTTGACAAAATACAGCATCCGTTCCTATTAAAAACACTAGAGAGTGTAGGAATAAATTGACTGTTCCTTAAAATAATGAGCAGTATCTATCTGAAACCATCAACAAGCATTGTACTCCATGGGGAGAGGCTAGAGGCATTCCCAATAAGATCAGGGGTTAAACAAGGGTGCACATTATCACCACCACTATTCAATATTGTAAAGGTTAGCATCAACAATTAGAGAAGAAAAAGAAATTAAAGGAATTAGAATTGGGAAGGAAGAGACAAAACTCTCTCTATTCGCAGATGACATGATGGTCTACCTAGAGAATCCCAAGAAATCATCTAAAAAACTACTGGAAACAATTAGCAATTTTAGCAAACTTGCAGGTTATAAAATAAACCCCCATAAATCTTCAACTTTCCTATATATGACTAGCAAGAAACAGCAGGAAGAGCTAGAAAGAGAAATTCCATTCAAAGTAACCTCAGACAGTGTAAAATACTTGGGAGTCTATTTACCATGACAAACTCAGAATCTTTTTGAAAACAATTATAAAACACTTCTCACACAAATTAAATCAGATTTAAACAACTGGGCAAATATCAACTGCTCATGGATAGGTAGAGCTAGTATAATAAAAATGACAATTCTACCAAAACTAAACTATCTGTTTAGTGCCCTACCAATCAAAATTCTGAAAAATTACATTAATTAGCTAGAAAAAAATTGTAAGTAAATTCATATGGAGAAATAAAAAGTGAAGAATTGCCAGGAGCTTAATGAAAAAAAAAAATGCAAACGAAGGTGGCTTAGCTCTACCCGATCTAAAATTTTATTATAAAGCATCAGTCATCAAAACTGTTTGGTATTGGCTAAGAAATAGAGTGGTGGACCAGTAGAATAGACTAGGTGTAAAAGCAGGAGAGGATTATAGTAATCTGCTGTTTGATAAACCCAAAGAGTCAGGCCACTGGGATAAAATTCCCTCTTTGATAAAAATTGCTGGGATAATTGGAAGTTAGTATGGAAGAAACTTAGATTAGACCAACACCTCACACCCTTTACCAAGATAAGATTCAAATGGTTACAGGACATAGACATAAAATACAATACTATAAGCAAATTAGAAGATCAAGGACTAGTCTACCTGTCAGATATATGGAAAGGGGAACAGTTTATGACTAAGGAAGAGTTGGAGACCATCACTAAAAACCAATTAGATGATTTTGATTACATTAAATTAAAAAGTTTTTGCACAGGTAAAACCAATGTAATCAAAATAAAAAAAAAAGTAGTAAATTGGGAAACAATCTTTACGACTAATGATTCTGACAAAGGAATCATTTCTAACATATACAGAGAACTAAGTCATATTTTTAAAACAAAAAGCCATTCCCCAATTGACAAATGGTCAAAGGATATGCAAAGGCAATTTACAGATGAGGAGAACAAAGCAATCCATAGCCATATGAAAAAATGCTCTAAATCATTAATTATTAGAGAAATGCAAATTAAAGCTTCATTGAGTTACCACCTCACACTTCTCAGATTGGCCAGTATGACCAGGAAGGATAATGATCATTGTTGGAAGGGATGTGGGAAATCTGGGACACTATTACACTGTTGGTGGAGCTGTGAACTCGTCCAACCCTCCTGGAGAGCTATTTGGAACTGTGCCCAAAGGGTAACAAAAATGTGCACACCCTTTGACCCAGCAATACCACTACTGGGTCTATACCCTGAAGAGATGAGGAAAAAGGGTAAAATCATTACTTGTACAAAAATATTTATAGCAGCCCTATTTGTGGTGGCAAAGAATTGGAAATCCAGTAAATGTCCTTCAATTGGGGAATGATTTAGCAAAATGTGATATATATATATATATATATATATATATATATATATATATATATATATGTCATGGAATACTATTGTTCTCTATTAGAAATCCAGAGGGACGGGATTTCAGGGAAACCTGGAGGGATTTGCATGAAATGATGCTGAGTGAGATGAGCAGAACCAGAAAAACACTGTACACCCTAACAGCAACATGGGAGTGATGTTCAACCTTGAAGGACTTGCTCATTCTATCAGCGCAACAATTGGGAACAATTTTTGGCTGTCTGCAAAGGAGAGTACCATCTGTATCCAGATAAGGAGCTGTGGAGTTTGAACAAAGTACAAGGACTTTTCCCTTTAATTCAGAAAAAAAAAACAGATGTCTTATGGTTTGATCTGGGTATCTCTGAGAATTCTGTCCTCTTTAAGGATATGATTTCTCTCTCATCACACCCAATTTGGATCGAGGTACAACATTGAAACAAAGTAAAGACTGACAGAGTGCTATCTGTGGGGTGGGGGTGGGGGGAGGGAAGCAAGATTGGGGAAAAACTGTAAAACTCCAATAATATCTTTAATAAAAAATTAAAAAAAAAGAAAATAAAACTTTGGTTGTGGGGAGGATGGATTGAAGTGAGAGATTTCAGGCAGGGTAACCAATTAGGCTATTTAAAAATGTGGAGTAAAAGAAACATTTCCATAACAATGCAATAAAATGTTGATTGTATATGAAAAAAAAAGAAATGGAGTCTGTGGAAATTAATGATTCATTAGACAACAAGAATCTGTTAAAGAAAAACAAAAAATAAAAAAAATAGAGAAAATGTAAAAGACCTCAATGGTTAAATGATAGAACTTGAGAAGAGATATAGAAGAGAAAACTTAGGAATCATTGGGCTCCTTGAAAATACTGAAGAGGAAGAAAAGCTTGGATTAATATTATGGGATTTAGTGAAGGAAAATTGACCTGACATCATGGAAGCAGAGGGCAAAATAGTTATTGAAGGAATACATCCAGGGGTGGCTAGTTGGTGCACTGGATAGGACAATGACCCTGGAGTCAGGAGTGCCTGAGTTCAAACCTGACCTCACAAACTTAATAATTACCTAGCTGTGTGAACTTGGGTAAGCTACTTAACTCCATTGCTTTGCAAAAAAAAAAAAAAAAACTTATAAAGAAAAAAGAATATATCCATCCCCTCCAGAAAGAGATCCTAAAATGAAAACACCAAGGAATATTGAGGCCAAATTCCAGAACTATGAGATAAAAGAGAAAATCTTGAAAGCAGCCTGAAAGAAAGAGTTTAGATACCAAAGAGCCACAGTTAGGTTTATACAGGATCTGATTGAATCATCATTAAAGTATCAAAGGACCTGGAATGAGATATTACAAAGAGCAAGGGAGCTTAGATTGCAGCCAAGAATTCACTATCTGACAAAAATGAGCCTTCTCATCCAGGGGAAACAATGGACATTTAATGAAATAGGAGCCTTTCAACTCTTTCTGATAAAAATATCAGAGATAAACAGAATATTTAGACTTAAAAAGGAAACTCAAGAAAGACATGAAAAGGTTAACCAAAAGGTTAAAGAAAAAAGAACTGTTGTCTAATAAGATGAAATTCGCTATAGCCCCAACTTTGGGAAAGACTCTCATAACTCTCTAGAATTGTAATTCTTATTACAGAGAATATATATAGCCAGAAATGCTGAACATTCATGACTTAAACATGGCTTTGATAAAATGATTTAAAAACAATATCTCATTAAAAAGGTGAAAAGTAAAGAGCAAGGAGGATAGAAGAGATTGAACGGGGTAAATCACATTACCTAATGAGGTACAAAGGACCTATTGCAATAGAGGGGAAGAAGGAAGGAGGTGAAACTGCCTGAATCTTACTCTCATCTGATTTGGAATAAAGTGAACATACACACACTCAGTTAAGAAACTCATCTTACCTTTTAAGTATTAAAAGCAGAAATGGGGAGGGAGGAAGAAAAGAGCAACTAGCAGAAGGAAAGGAAGGAAGAAGGGGCAAAGCAGAGAGGGGGTGCATATAAGTGGAAAACATACTGAAGGTGATGATATTGAGAATCAAAATATTGGGGAATATGGAAAAGTGAAAAAAAGGGAAAAAATGCAAACAGAGGGAAGATAGTGTGGAGGGCAATAAAGAGATAGCAATTATAATTTTGAATGTGAATGGGATGAACTCTCCCATAAAATATAAACAAATAGAACAGTGGATTAAAACCGAGAATCCTACAATATGCTGCTCACAAGAAATTGACTTGAAGCAGAGAGATACATATAGAAAAAGATAAAAGGTTGGAGCAAAATAGATTTTTGCTTCAGTTGAAGGGAAACAAAGCAGTGGTAGCAATTCTTATCTCAGAAAAATCATCTGCAAATATCATTAAGAGATAAGAATTGAAACTAGATCCTCCTAAAAGGTACAATGAAGAAATGTCAATATTACATATATTTTCACCAAGTGGTATAGCATCCAAATTCTTAGAAGATGAGTTGAATGAGTTACAGGAAGACATAGAGAGCAAAACTCTACTGGTGGGAGAACTCAACTTCCCACTCTCAGGTTTAGAAAAATCAAACTACAAAACACATAAGAAGGAAGTTAAGGAGGTAAATACATTGTTAGAAAACCTAAGCATGACAGGCATTTGGAGAAAACTGAATGGGTATTAGAAAGGAATAGCCTTTGTTTTTCTATAGTAAATGGCACTTATAGGAAAATTTTACAAGTACTAGGGTATTAAAAACCTAATAATCAAATGCAGAAAGGATTAAATCCTTCACAGATCATAATGCAATAAGAATCACATGCAATAATTGACCATGGAAATATAGGCATAAAACAAATTGGAAGTTATATGACCTCAATTTAAAGAATAAATGTATCATACAACAAATTATAAAAGTAATTAATTATTTTTCCTTTTTTAATGACCATAATGAAACAACATATGAAAATTTATGGTATACAGCCAAAGCAATTATCAGGGGACATATATCTTTAAATGAGTACATGAATAATTTAATGAAAGAGGAAATCAATGAAGTAATTATTCAACTACAAATTAGAGAAAAAAAATTTAAGAACCCCTCAATTTAATATAAAATTACAAATTCTAATTAAAGGAGAATTCTTAAAATATTGAAAGTAATAAAATGATAGAACTATTAATAAAACCAAGACTTGGTTTAATACAAAAAAACAATAAAAATGATAAACCTCTGGTTAATTTGATTAATAAAAGAAAGAAGAAAATGAGATCATTAATGTCATAATTGTAAAAAAAGGAGAACTCACCAACAAGTGGAGGAAATTAAAATAGTAATTAGAGAATTACTTTGCTCAACTTTCTGCCATTACATTTGATCATCTATGTAGAATGGATGAATATTTTAAAAAACATGTTTTCCAGGTTAAATGAAGTGGAAATTAAATACCTTTGTAACCCTATCTCAGAAAAAGAAATTCAATAAGCCATTACTGAATTCCCTAAAAAAATCTTCAATACCAGATGGATTCACAAGTGTATTTTATCAAACATTTAAGCAACAACTGGTTCTAAATCCATAAACTCTTTGAAAAAAATAGTTGAAGCTGGAATCCTGCCTAACTCTTTCTATGACACCAAATGGTGCTTATATCTAAAGCAGCAAGAGTCAAAAACAGACAAAGAAAATTATAGACCTATCTCTCTGATGAATACAGAATGAAAATACTTAAATAAAATCTTAGCAAAACAATTACAAGATACCCAGGAATGCAGAGTTGGCTCAATATTAAGAAGACTGTTGGTATAATTATTTATATCAATAACAAACCTATCAAAAATCATATGATTATATCAATAAATGCTGAAAAAGCATTTGACAAAATACAGCATGCATTCCTACTAAAGACACCAGAGAGCATATGAATAAATGGGTTGTTCATTAGAATAATAAGCAGCATCTATCTGAAAGCAACAACAAACACTATATACAATGGGCATAAGCTAGAAGCATTCCCAGTAAGATCAGGGGTGAAATAAGGATGCCAATTATCACTATTAATATTCAATATTGTATTAGAAATGTTAGCTTCAGCATAAAAGAAAAAAATAAATTGAAGGAATTAGAATTGTGAAGAAAGAAACAAAACTCTCACTCTGCAGATGACATGATGGTAAGCCTAGAGAATCTGAAAAAAATTATCTAAAAAACTACTAGAAACAGTTAGCAACTTTATCAAAGTTGCAGGATGTTAAATAAACCCTAATAAATCCTCAACATTTCTATATATAACTTGTGAGATACAGCAGAAAGAGCTAAAAAGAGAAATCCTATTCAAAGTCACTTCAGGCAATACAAAATACTTGACAGTCTACCTGCCAAGGTAAACTCAGTAGCTTTATGAAAACAATTGCAAAAACACTTCTCATACAAATAAAATTAGATTTAAACAACTGGGCAAATGCCAGATGCTCAGGGTGAGGCTGAACTAATATAATAAAAATGACAATTCTACCTAAATTAAAGTACTTATTTAGTGCCTTACCCATCAAAATTCCAAAAAAATTATGTTAATGAGCTAGAAAAACTTGCAAGTAAATTCATATGAGAAATAAAAAGGTCAAAAATTTTCAATGAAAAAAACTATAAAAGAAGGTGATTAAGCTCCACCATATCTAAAATTACATTGTAATTACATTGCTTATTTTAATTTTATACTTATATAATTTAATTTTAATTATAAAGTAGTTTTAATTACTTCACTGTTTGGTATTGGCTAAGAATTAGAGTGGAGGAGCAGTGGAATACACTAGTATTAAAAGATATACCAGGAAATGATTATAGTAATCTGCCACTTGATAAACTCAAAGAGTCCAAGTATTGATATAAAAACTCTCACTTTAATAAAAACTGTTGGGAAAATTGGATGTTATTATGGCATAAACTTGCATTAGACTTACAGCTCACACCCTATTCCAAGATAAGATAAGAATGGATACAGGATTTAAACATAAAAGACAATATTATAAGCAAATAAAGAGATCAAGTAATAAGTTACCTGTCAGCTCTATGGAAAGGGAAGCAGTTTATGACTAAGGGAGAGATGGAGAACATCATATAAAAAATCTAAATAATTCATATTACATTAAATTAAAAATCTTTTGCACTGACCAAACCACTGTAAGCAAGATCAGAAGAAATGTAATAAATTGGAAAACAATTTTTTACAACTAGTATTTCTGACAAAGGACTCATTTCTAAAATATACAGAGAACTGAGTCAATTTAAAAAAAAAAAACACAAGCCATTCCCCAAATGACAAATGATGAAAGGATATGCAAAGGCAATTTACAGATGAGGAAATCAAAGTAGTCATATGAAAATTTGCTCTAAATCAAAAATTATTAGAGAAATGAAAATTAAAGCATCTCTGAGGTATGACCTCACACCTCTCAGACTGACCAATATGAGTAGAAAGGACAATGATTAATATTGGAAGAGATATGAGAAATCTTGGTCACTATACAATGTTGATTGAGCTGTGAACTCATCCAACCTTTCTGTCAAGAAATTTGGAATTACTCCAAAACAGCAATAAAAATGTGAATACCATTTGATATAACAATACCACTACAGGGTCTGTAACCTGAAGAGATTATGAAAAAAGTGTAAAAGCATCTCTTGTACAAAAATACTCATAGCAGTCATATTTGTGGTAGCCAAGAACTGGAATTTAAGTGAATGTCCTTCAATTGGAGAATGGCTTAACAAACTGTGGTATATGTATGCCATGAAACATTCTTGTTCTATTAGAAACAAGGATGGATGGGAATTCAGAGAAGTATGGAAGGATTTGCATGAACTGATGCTAAGCAATGAACAGAAAAAGAAAATCATTGCAAACCCTAACTGTAACTTGGGGGTGATCATCAATTTTGATGGACTTGCTCATTTCATCAATGCAACAAACGGGACAATTTTGGGGTATCTGCAATGGATAATACCATCTGTACCCAGAAAAAAATTATGGAGTTTGAACAAAGATCAAAGACTATTGCCTTCAATTTAGGGGGAAAAAGTCATCTTATTATGTAATTTTGCTATCTCTTATACTTTATTTTTCTTCCTTAAGAATATGATTTCTCTCTAATCACATTCAATTTTGATCAATTTATACCATGGAAACAATGTAAGACTAAAGACTGCTTTCTGTGGGAGTGGGGGGAGGGAATCAAGCATAGGAGAAAATTTGTAAAATTCAAAATTCAAAAAATAGTGAATTAAGATATATTTTAATGTGCTATAGATAGCACAGAATCTGAAAACTGTCCATATCTTATGATCATTTGTCAATTGGTAAGTGATTCTTATATTTTATGAATTCAGTTCTCTTTGATTTATTAATGAGGTTTTTAGCAGTGAAGTTTATTCCAGTAGTTTTCACAAAGTTAATATTGCTCATTATATTTTCCTCCATCCTATTACTCTCACTCAAATATTTTATTCTCTTTCTCTTTTCATTCTATCCCTCTTTAAAAATGTGTTGCATCCAACTAGCCCCTTCATCAATCATCCCTCACTTCTATCACTTTCAGCCATTTCCCCCATCTCATTCCCCACCTACCATGTTCTAGGTTGAGATAGATTTCTTTACCTAACTGTGTATTTGTACATATAATTCTCTTTATAAGCCAATGCCTATTTTTAATTAATTAATTCATTTGCATCCATAAGCACATGAATATTTTGAAGTTACAAAATTTCCTTCCACCCTCCTTTCCCAACCCTCCCCTTGGCAGCAAACAGTCAGGTTAACATTGTACATACATATTTTGATAAAAATGTTTACAGATTGATAATTTTTGGTATGAGAGATTAAGATTTAGGGAAAGTCATACATAAGATAGAATTTTTATAATGTGTTCATCCGATTCTGAAGGGTTGGTTTTGTTTGTGTGTGTGTGTGTGTGTGTGTGTGTGTGTGTGTGTCTGCTGTGTGTCTGTGTGTGTGTGTGTGTGTGTGTGTGCATGTTTTGTTTTGTTTCTCTTCCTCTGAATGAGAATATTTAGTCCAAAGCCAGTCTTATACAGTTGTCCTAGCTCTCTAGTCTTTGGAGAGGAGTTACTTCTATCAAGGTTATTTATGTCACAGTGTTGCTGTTGATGTATGCATTTTTCTCATAGTTCTACTCCTATTCCTCAGCATCAGATCTTGCAAGTCATCCTATGCTGCTCTAGAGTCCAACCATTTATGGTTTTTTATAGAGCAATAGTATTCCATAGCATTCATGTATCATAACATATTTAGCCATTCTCCAATTGATGAGTATCCCCTCATCTGACAATTCTTTGCCAAGACAAAATGAGCTGCTATGAATATTTTGTAACATGTAGGGCTTTTCCCTTTTTAAATAATTTCTTCTGGATATATATCTATATATATATATATATATATATATATGTATAATTGAAATCACTAGATCAAAGTGTATGAACAGTTTAATTTATATTTGGGCATAGTTCCACATTGCTTTCCTGAAAGGATGGGTCCATTCACAACTACACCAGCAATGCATCAATATCCCAATCCTCTTACAACCTCTCCATCATTGATCATTTTGCCTGTTTCTCATCTTGGCCAATCTTTTAGAAGTGAGATGATACATCATAGTTGTTTCAATTTGGATTTCTCTAATCAGTAACAATTTATAGCTTTGATTACTTCATTTGAAAACTGCCTATTCATATTCTTTGAATATTTATCAAATGGGGAATGACTTGTGACCTTATAAAAATGATACAATTCTCTATATATTTTAGAAATGATACCTTTATCAGAACTCCTAGTTATGAAGATTGTTTCTTAACTTTCTGATTTCCTTGTTATTTTGACAGCATTTATTTTATTAGTGCAAAAACTTATTTTTTAGGTTTTTGCAAGGCAAATGGGGTAAAGTGGATTGCCCAAGGCCAAAGAGCTAGGTAATTATTACGTGTGTGAGGCCAGATTTGAACTCAGGTACTCCTGACTCCAGGGCTGGTGCTCTATCCATTGCACCACCTAGCAGCCCCCACAAAAACTTTTTAATTTAATGTAGTCAATATCATTCAGTTTGCAGTTTATAATGTGCTCTAATTCTTGTCAGTTCATAAATTTATTCCCTTTCCATAGATGTGATAAATAAGAGTAGTTCTTGCCCTATTAATTTATCTATGGTGTCATTCTTCATGTATAAATCCTATAGCCATTTTGACCTTATTTTGCTATAGTGTGCCAATTTTGCCATATTTATTTTCCAATTTTCCCAACAATTTTTGTCAAATAGTGAGTTCTTATCCCGGGAACTGATGTCTTTGCATTTGTCAAATAGTAAATTGCTATAGTCATTTACTGTGGTTTCTTTTGAACCACTGAGTCACTACTCTATTTTTTAACCAGTACCAGGCAGTTTTGATGACTTGTCACTTTAATGTATAGTTTTGGATCTAGAGCTAGGCCACCTTCCTTTACATTTTTTCCATCAATTCCCTTGTTTTTTGTTACTCCAGACAAATTTTCTTACTACTTTTTTTCCTAGCTCAGTAAGGTAGTTACTTGGTAGCTGGATTGGTATGGCACTGCATAAGTAATTTAATTTGGGTTGAATTCATCTCTAAGTCAATTCAATGAGAGTATGGATCACTCACTCTCCCTTGATTTCTCCTTTACTACTCCACTGCAAAAGCTGTTTTTTACCTTTTTATATGAAATAACTTACCCCATTCCAAAATATTGAAAGTCATGTTGAGGTAAGTTTCTAGAGATTAGGCATGTCGTATTAGATAACAGGGAAGGGAGTTGTGGAATGGACAAGATACTGATACTGAGATTGATTTTCAGACATAATCAAGAATTAAAGAGAACATAAAGTTAATCATCTTTGTAATATTTTTAGCTTTTTGGGGAAAGATATTGATGGGGCTCCTAAATAAATTTCTCCATTAATCATATTATAATTTGCATATTCATTAAAGTTAGAGAGCTCACATGCCTCATTGTTATTTGTCCTTCATTGAAAAAGGGAACTAATGACAACACAGGTGATGTACTAATTACACATGAATTGGATTTAAATGAAAAAGAATTAAAATATAAGTTTCAGCTTCATTCTTTCTTCCAGAGTTCTTAGAGGCCAGTGGCAAGAAAAAAAGTTAGGATGACTGGTTAATGGCCTAGATTGCAATTCATGACCTTTGTGTCTGAGATATAACCAAACTCTTAGCTTTCTTCAGCAGCCTTCAAAGCCACTGGAATAAGTTGTTTTCAACTGACCATTCCAGGGAAATCTTCAAATGTTTTGAGTAAACATCCTCCTAACTATTCATTGGCTTGGAGACCTGTCAATCCGCAAACTGGTATAGTACATCTACCTAGATATTCTATTATAGAGTGGCCACTTTGCATGTTATAAATATTTGGAGCCACAGGAGAAAATTGGATGAGAAATGGACAACAAAGTTAGATAACCAGCCCTGAGCAGACTGTCAGACTGTATTGGTCCTCTTTGAGTAACACATGAGCCTAATACATATATATATATATATATATATATATATATATATATATACATATACATACTTATATATAAATAAAATTACATATACATATATATGCATTTATATATATGTGCCTACATATACATATATATTTATATAATATATATATATATGAACATACACACATGCCCACAAAACTATTAGCTTTTAAAATTAGCATCCCTTGTAACTCTAAGTTTCCTGGTCAATATAGGTTATTCAACCTATTGTTTTCTACTACTTTCAGATGTACCATCTGATACAAGAAGAGAAAATATGTTATAGTTGAAATCAACACTTGATTATGTATTGAAAAATATAAATACTAGCTTTATCTTTACAACTCAACATATAGGGAACTGAGTCAACTTTGTTAAAAATAAGAACAATTTCTCAATAAAGCATCAGAGGTATTTTGGTTTTTAGATAAAATAAAGCAATTTATAGTCAGAAGAAAAAAATTCTGCAGATCATTATTCACTAAAGAAATGCAGATTAAAACAAGTGAGACACCATGGATGGTTTGTGCCTGATGGATTCCCATCAACTGGGAATTGGCTAAGCAATATGTGGTATTATTTATTTTACTTGAAGAAATGATGCGCAGCTATATCATTATTAATTAGAAAATGTAAACTGAAACAACTCTGAGGTACCACCTTTTACCTATCAAATTGACTTATTTGACAGAAAAAGAAAATGATAAATGCTGGAGTGCATGTGGACTAATTGTGACACTATTGCATTGTTGGTGAAGTTGTGAATGGATCTAATCATTCTGGAAAGAAATCTGAAACTATACAGAGAAAACTATTAATATGTGTATACTCATTGATACAATATCAATACTAAATCTGTATCCCAAAGACACCATAAAGTAGATACTGCATCTAAAAAAAACATTATATTAGATTCTGCTAGGGGGGAAAGAACCAAGATGGCTGCAGGAAAAGAGCCTCTATTAGGTGCTTTCTTCAAAATATTTCAAAAAACCTAAAGTTATGACTCTAATTTTTTGAGAGACAGAACCCACAGAAAGACCTAGTGAGGCAATTCTCCAGCCCAAGGTAACCTGGAAAAGAGTGGAAAACTCTTCCGTGGGATTGGAGTGATGGCTGCACAAAAGGAAAATAACTTTATTCTCCTAGGAACAGTCCAAGGATATCTGGGAGCAGTGGTTCCTGGCAGCAGAAGCAGTTTCCTGACCAGCACCCCAGGGAGCACCAAGCACAACTTGGAAGATCAGCAGGAAGACCTCTGCCAGTGTGAATGCAAAGCCCAGGCCTTTAGCATGGTCCCTGGACTCAGTGTGGTAGTGGCAGCTGCAGCCCAGATTCCAGCAAATTGAAGCAGGCCCATGGAGCCACCCAGCAGGAGTCTCTAGGCAGCTGCACCCTCAGGACGCAACCGACCACAGGTAAGGGAGTGGAGGGAAACTGCTGAGGTGTGTTCTCTGTCCCTAGAACAGGACTCTTGGATTTGACCACATGCAGACCCTGCTTGCAGTCTAGGCTTCACACAAAGAGCAGGAACCACCTCACAGTCCTGGGGCAGACCAGGACGGCATCCAGAGCTTCACAAGTGAGGGTTGTCCCAATAATGCTCAAAAGCTCAGGAAGTAACCCCAAAACAGACACAGGCTGAAGAAATGAGTAAACAGAAAAAAAGGAATCTGACTATAAAACATTACTGTGAGCCCATGGAAGATCAAAAACACAATCAGTTGATGAGAAAGTCCAAGCTTCTGCATCTGAAGATACCAAGAATTTAAAAATTTGGTTTCAGGGGATGACAGAGCTCAAAAGAGATTTGCAAAATCTAGGAAGGGAGAAAGAAGAAATTTCTCTCCAAAACGGTTGGATGAGTTCACAGCTCCACCAATAATGTAATAGTGTCCCAGATTATCCCACAAACCTTCCAACAATGATCATTATCCTTTCTGGTAATTTTGGCCATGCTTAGAGGTGGTACCTCAGAGAAGGTAATGGCATGACATACATATACCACAGTTTGCAAAACCATTCCCCATTTGAAGGATATTTACTTGATTTCCAATTTGAATTTCCAATTCTTTGCCACTACAAACAAGGCTGCTATGAATATTTTGTACAAGTTATGTTTTTACCCTTTTTCATCATCTCTTCAGGGTGGTATTGCTGGATCAAAGGGTATGCACATTTTTGTTTCCTTTTGGGCATAGTTCCAAATTTCTCTCCAGAAAGGTTGGATAAGTTCACAGCTCCACCAACAATGTAATAGTGTCCCAGATTTCCCACAACCCTTCCAACCATGAACATGATCCTTTCTGGTCACATTGGTCATTCTGAGAGGTATGAGATGGTACCTCAGAAAAGCTTTAATTTGCATTTCTCCAATAAGTAATGATTTAGTGCATTTTTTCATATGACTATGGATTGCTTTGATCTCATCTGTAAATTTCAATTGCATATCCTTTGACCATTTGTCCATTTGGGAATGGCTTTTTTTTATTTGACTTGGTTCTATATATTTTAGAAAGGAGTCCTTTGTAAGAAACATTAGCAGTAAAGACTGTTTCCCAGTTTATTGAATTTCTTTTGATCTTAGTTACAATGTTTTTGTCTGTGCAAAAGCTTTTTAATTTAATGTAATCAAAATCATCTTGTTTGTTTGTAGTGATATTCTCCATCACTTCTTTAGTCATTACCTACTTCCCTATCCATTGATCTGTAAGGTAAATTAGTCCTTGATCTTCTAGTTAGCTTATAATATTGTTTTTTTTTTTTTTACATCTAAATTCTGTAGCCATTTGTATCTTATCTTGGTAGAGGGTGTGAGGTGTTGGTGTGATCTGTTTCTTCCATACTAACTTCCAATTTTTCCAGCAGTATTTATTGAAGAGAGAGTATTTATCCCAATAGCTGGACTCTTTCGGGTTAATCAAACAGCAGAATAATCTAATCATTTACTGCTATTGCACCCATTCCACTGGTCCACCACTCTATTTCTTAGCCAATACCAAACAATTTTGATGAGTGATACTTTATAATATAAGTTTAGATCAGGTGGGGCTAAGCCACCTTCTTTTGCACTTTTCTTTCAAAAAATCCCTGGAAATTCATGACTTTTTATTTCTCTATATGAATTTAACTACAACTTTTTATTACTCATTAAAGTATTTTTTTTTTGAATTTTGATTGGTAGGGCTAAACAGGTAGTTTAGTTTTAGCAGAATTGCCATTCTTATTATATTAGCTCTAGCTATCCATGATCCTTTGATGTTTGTCCAGTTATATAAATCTGATTTAATTTGTGTGAGATGTGTTTTATATTTGTTTTCAAAAGGTTTCTGAGTCGCCCTTGGCATTTTATATTGTCTGAGGTTACTCTGAATGGGATTTCTCTTTCTAGCTCTTCCTACTGTACCTTGCTAGTTATATACAGAAAAGTTGAGGATTTATGAGGGCTTTATTTTATATCCTGAAACTTTTCTAAAATTGCTAATTGTTTCCAGCAGTTTTTTGAAGGATTTCTTGGGATTCTCTAAGTAGTCCATCATGTCACCTGCAAGAGTGAGAGTTTTGTCTCTTCCTTCCCTTTTCTAATTCTTTCAATTACTCTTTCTTCTCTAATTGCTGAAGCTAACATTTCTAATACTATATTGAATAGTAGTGGTGATAATGAGCATCCTTGTTTCTCCCCTGATGTTATTGGGAATGCCTCTAACCTCTTCCCATGGAATATAATGCTTCTTTTTGGTTTCAGATAGATACTGCTAATTATTCTAAGGAACAGTCCATTCATT
This sequence comes from Macrotis lagotis, assembly GCF_037893015.1. Taxonomy (NCBI): domain Eukaryota; kingdom Metazoa; phylum Chordata; class Mammalia; order Peramelemorphia; family Peramelidae; genus Macrotis; species Macrotis lagotis. The sequence goes on from NC_133658.1 coordinate 532,952,690, forward strand.
CCTACACTCTCTATTGTTTTTAGTATGAATGGGTGCTGTATTTTGTCAAAAGTTTTTGCAGCATCTATTAATACGATCATAAAATTTCTGATAGATTTGTTGTCGATATAATTGATTATATTAACAGTTTTCCTAATATTGAACCAACTCTGCATTCCTGGGATGAATCCTACTTGGTCAAAATATATTATCCTAGTGATAACTTGTTCTAATTGTTTTGCTAATATTTTATTTAAGATTTTTGCCTCTATATTCATCAGGGAAATAGGTCTATAATGTTACTTCTCTGTTTTAACTCTTCCTGGTTTAGGGATCAGCACTATATTAGTTTCATAGAAAGAGTTAGGCAGATTTTTGTCTTTGCCTATTTTTCCTAAGAGTTTATATATATTTGGAACCAATTGTTCCTAAAATGTTTGGTAGAATTCACTTGTGAATCCATCAGGCCCTGGCAATTTTTTTCTTAAGGAGTTCAGTAATGGTTTGTTGAGTTTCTTTTTTTGAGATAGGTTTAAGTTTTTAATTTTCTCTTCATTTAAACTGGGCAACTTATATTTTTGTAAATATTCATCCATTTTACTTTGATTGTCAAATTTTTTGGCATGGAGTTGGCATAATAATTTTGAATTATTACTTTAATTTCCCCCCTCATTGGGGGTGACTTCACATTTTAATTTATGATTCTAGCAATTTGGTTTTCTTCTTTCTTTTTTTTAATCATAATGACCAGAGGTTTATCAATTTTATTGCTTTTTTTCATAAAAAACTCTTGGCTTTATTTATTACTTCAGTAGTTATTTTGTTTTTGATTTTTATAAATTTCTCTTTTAATTTTTAGAATTTCTAATTTGGTATTTAATTGGAGATTTTAATTTGTTCTTTCTTTAATTTTTTTAGTTTCAATTTTAGTTCATTGATTTCCTCTTTCACTAATTTATTCATGTAAGCATTTAAAGATAAAATATATCCCCTGAGAGCTGCTTTGAGTGAATCCCATAAGTTTTGGCATGTTGTTTCATTATTGTCATTATGTAGGATAAAATAATTAATTCTTTCTTTAATTTGTTGTTTGATCAATTCATTCTTTAAAATAGGTTATTCAGGGGGTGGCTAGGTGGCACAGTGGATAGAGCACGGGCCCTGGAATCAGGAGTACCTGAGTTCAAATCCAGTCTCAGATACTTAATAATTACCTAGCTGTGTGGCCTTGGGCAAGCCACTTAACTCCATTTGCCTTGAAAAAAAGATAAAATAAAATGTGGTTATTCAGTTTCCAATTAGTCCTGGATCTATATATCTCTGAACCAATATTTCAAATTATTTTTACTGCATTGTTGTATGAGAAAGATATATTCACTATTTCTTCCTTTCTACAGTAGCTCATTTGGGTTTCATGCCCTAGTACATGGTCAATTTTTGTATAAATACCATGTACTGCAGAGAAAAAGGCATATTCCTTTCTATCCCCATTCAATTTTCTCCATAAGACTATCATATTTAGTTTTTCCTAATGATCTGTTTACCTCCTTAGCTTCTTTCCTGTTTATTTTATGATTTGATTTATCTAAATCTGAGAGCAGGAGTTTGACATTTCCCACTAGTAGAGTTTTGCTATCTATATCTTTCTGTAGTTCTTTACCCTATTCATTCTTTAAAATAAGGTTATTCAGGGGGTGGCTAGTGGCACAGTGGATAGAGCACGGGCCCTGGAATCAGGAGTATCTGAGTTCAAATCCAGTCTCAGATACTTAATAATTACCTGGCTGTGTGGCCTTGGGCAAGCCACTTAACTCCATTTGCCTTGAAAAAAGATAAAATAAAATGTGGTTATTCAGTTTCCAATTAGTTCTGGATCTATATATCTCTGAACCAATATTTCAAATTATTTTTACTGCATTGTTATATGAGAAAGATATATTCACTATTTCTTCCTTTCTACAGTAGCTCATTTGGGTTTCATGCCCTAGTACATGGTCAATTTTTGTATAAATACCATGTACTGCAGAGAAAAAGGTATATTCCTTTCTATCCCCATTCAATTTTCTCCATAAGACTATCATATTTAGTTTTTCCTAATGATCTGTTTACCTCCTTAGCTTCTTTCCTGTTTATTTTTTGATTTGATTTATCTAAATCTGAGAGCAGGAGTTTGACATTTCCCACTAGTAGAGTTTTGCTATCTATATCTTTCTGTAGTTCTTTCACCTTCTCCTCTAAGAAAGTCTTTCCGTTCTGGATACCAGATCATATTCTCCACTGAGGTTCTAGATCTTTCTGTGTTTTATCTTCTTTTCCTATATTCCTACATTCAGTATTGAAAACACTTTATTGCCTATGGTTCCTTTGAGGGGGATGTAGTTTCCTTCCTTATCTCTTTTATTGCTACTTTGTCTGCAGCTACATTGTATGAGATAAGGATTGCTACATCAGCTTTACCCTATTCCCAAATGATGGGCATCCTGTCAATTTCTAAATCTTTGCTTAGGGGAAAAGATCTGCTATAAATCTTTTTATACATGTGAGTTTTTTACCCTTTTTATGATCTCCTTGGATCCCAAACTGCTTAGTAGTAGTATAACCAGATCAAAGGGTATGTACAGTTTTATTGCCCTTTGTACATAGTTCTAAATTGCTCTCCAGAAATGTTTCAGTTCACAACTGCATCAACAATTCAACAGTGTCCCAGTTTTCTAACATCAGTCCAAAATTGATAATTTTCCATTTTATTCATATTACCCGATCTAATAATAGATGTGAAGTGGGATCTCAGAGTTGTTTTAATTTTCATTTTTCTAATCAATAATGATTTAGAATATTTTTCAAATTACTATAGATATTCTTAATTTCTTCATCTGAATAGTACCTTTGCATATGCTTTGACCAATTATCATTTGGGGCATTGTTAGCATTCTTATAAATTTGACTCAATTCTCTATGTATTTTACAAATGAGTTCTTTGTCAAAAACAACATTTGTAAATAACTGTTTCCCAACATTCTGCCTTCCTTTTAATCTTGGTTGCATTGGTTTTATTTATACAAAACATTTCAATTTAATGTAAACAAAATTATCCATTTTGTATTTTATAATATTCTCTGTTACTTCTTTGCTCATAAAATTGCTCCTCACTCCATAAATATGGAAAGTAAACTATTACTTGTTCTCCTCTCATTTTTGTTTTTACAAGACAATGGGCAAAAATTACTTGACCAAGGTCATATAGTCAAGTAAATATTAAACATCTGAGGTCAGATTTGAACTCAGGTCCTCCTGATGCTTGAGCTGGTGCTCTATCCACTGCACCACCTAGCTGTCCAACTTGTTCTCCTAATTGTCTTAAATTATCATCTTTTATGTCTAAATCCTTTACCATTTCAACCTTATCTTGGTATAGGGTGTGAGATGTTGATTTTTGCCTAATTTTTGACATACTATCTTCCTGTTTTCTTTGCTGTTTTATGAGTGTGTTCTTTTCTCAGAAGCTGGAATGTTTGGTTTTCTCAAATACCAGATTACTATGATCATTTCTTACAAATTAATTAACACTTAATCTACTCCACTGATTCACCACTCTATTTCTTAGCCAGTACCAAATCATTATGATGACTGATGCTTTATAATATGACTCAGATCTACCATGACAAGGTCACCTTCTTTTGAAATTTATTTTCATTAATTCCCTTTATATTCTTGTCTTTTATTTCTTCCATATTAATTTAACTAGATTTTTTCTGGTTCAATAAAATATTTTTTTGAAAAGTAAATTGGTTGGCATTAAACAAGTAATTTAATTTAAGTAAAATTTTCATTTTATTATATTAACCAAACTGAGCCATAAGCAATTGACATTTGCCTAGTTATTTACACAGGATTTTATATATATGAAAAGTGTCTTATAGTAGTTTTCATAATGATAGTTTCTGATTCTGCCTTGGTAGGTAGATTCCCAAGTATTTTATGGTGTCTTAACTTATTTTAAATGGAATTTCTAATTCTATCTCTTGCTACTGCTTTTTATTGGTAATAAACAGAAATTTTGATGATTAGTAAGGGTTTATTTAATATCCTGCAATTTTGCTAAAGTTGTTGTTTCAAATAGATTTTTAAATGATATTGAAGTATTTTCTTCAAATGAGTGAAAGTTATCACTTCATTAATTATTCTGATTCTTTTACTTTCTTTTTCTTCTATTATTGTTAAAATTTCCTACATTTCTAAATACTGAACATCCTTGTTTCATCCATGATCTGACTAATAATCTCTCTATCCTATTGCCATTATATATAATGCTTTTTTAGAAAGATTTTATTTATTTTGAATTTTACAATTTTTCCTGATTATTGCTTCCCTCCCCCACCCCCACAGAAGGTAGTCTGGTAGTCTTTACATTGTTTCCATGGTACACATTGATCTAAATTGAATGTGATGAGAAAGATATCATATCCTTAAGGAAGAAAAATAAAATATAAGAAATAGCAAAAAAGCATAATGAGATAACAGATTTTTCCCCCAAAATTGAAGGTAATAGCTTTTGGTCTTTGTTCATACTCCACATTTCTTTATCAGGATACAGTTGGTATTCTCCATTGCAGAAAGCCCCAAATTATCCCTGATTGTTGCACTGATGGAATGAGTAATTCCATCAAAGCTGATCATCATCACCATGTTGCTATTAGTGTGTACAACATTTTTCTGGTTCTTTTCATCTCACTCAGCACCAGTTCATGCAAATCCTCCCATAGTTCCTGAATTCCCATCCCTCCTGGTTTCTAATAGAATAATAGTGTTCCATGACATGCATATACCATATTTTGTTAAGGAATTCTCCAACTGAGGGACATTCACTTGATTTACAATTCTTTGCTACCATAAACATGGCTGCTTATAAATATTTTTGTACAAGTGATGTTTTTACCTTTTTCCATAATCTCTTCAGGGTATAGACACAGTAGAGCTACTGTTGGATCAAAGTGTAGGCAAATTTTTGTTGCCCTTTGGGCATAATTCCATATTGCTCTCCAGAAAGCTTGGATGAGTTCACAGCTCTATCAGCAATGTATTAGTGTCCCAGATTTCCTACATCCCTTCCAACATTGATCATTGTCCTTTCTGGCCAGCCTGAGAGGTGTGAGGTGGTAACCCAATATATAATTCTTTGTGATGGTTTTAGATATATATATACATCTTAAAAATTTATGGAAAACTAAATTTATTCCTATGCTCTATAGTATTTTGGGAGGATTCAGTGTTGCATTTTTTATCATAAACTTTTTAAGAATCTTCTGAAACAATCATATGATTTCTGTAAGGTTTCTTAATGATATGGTCAATTATGATGATGGTTTTCCTAATATTAAACTAACCTTTCAATCTTGTGCTACTTATGCTATCCTAGTCATAACTTGCTTTAATCATTTTTGTAATAAAATATTTAAAAATGTTTGCATCCATATTCTTTGGGGAAATTGGTTTATACTTTCTCTATTTTGACTTTTGCAAGTTTTTGTATCAGCACCATATTGGTGTCATAGAAGGAATTTCACAGAACTTCTTCATGTATTTTTTTCAAATAATTTATAAAGAATTGGAAGCTCTTGGCATGCTATGTAGAATTGACTTATTAATTCATCTGACCCTGGAGATTGTTTTTCCTTAGGGAATTTATTTTTGATACTGGTAATTTGATTTTCTTTGTTGCATTATTTAATCAAATTAACCAAAGGTTTATCTATTTTTTTCATTAAAAATAAGTGAGCTTTACTTATTAGTTCAATAGTTTACTTTCTTTTGGTTTTATTTATTCCTCTTTTAATTTTCAGAATTTCTAATTTGACAGGTAATTGGTTACTTTTATTTTTTTCTTTTCTAACATTTTTAGATGCATGCTCAATTCATTGGTTTTCTTTTTCTCTATTTTATTTATGTGAATATTTGGAGAGATAATATTTTCTTTAGCTGTGTACCAAAGTTTTTGGTATGCTATCCTCTTATTATCATTGTATTAGATGAAATTATTAATAATTTCTATGATTTCATGTTTGACCCACTCATTCATTAAAATCAGGTTATATAGCTTCAATTAATTTTAGTCTATCTCTCCATGGCCCTTTTCTGGACATGATTTTCATTTCATCATAATCTTAAAAGGATGCATTTACTATTTCTGTCTTGGCATTTAACTATAAGGTTTTTAGTACCTAATATTTTTGGAAATTTTTGTGAGGGTATCCCCATTCATTTTTCTCCAGAGGTCTATCATATCTAGCTTTTCTAACATTATATTCACCTTCTTAACTTCCCCATACTTTATTTATGGTTAGATTAAACTGATTCTGAGAGAGGGATTTGATGTCCCCCACCAGTATCATTTTCTCATATTCTTTCTTAAGGAGGAATACATTCTTCTTTGATCTTTTAAAGCTGGAAGTCATAGTCATCATTTCTTGAAACAGGGTAAAATATCATTGCTTTTGACAATCTTTTAATTATTTTCAAAATAAATGCAATGCTCTTCCTGTTTCATTGAACTTTCTATCCTTGTCCAGCAACTCTCAATACTCTGGGCTTCTGATTAATGAATTCCTTTTCAATACCTCCATTTAAGGAAGACTCCAAGCCATCCATGCTTATTTCTTTTCTCTTGGCTTTATTTTTTCTCCATTCTTAATTCTAATGACTTCATTAGCTTACCTCCTGACATATGTGAATTAAATTGTATGTCATGGGCAAATATATAATAGAAAATGTGGTTGCACTTTCCACATCATTTTCTTGAACTCTGTCCATTCCAGAAAACGATGATAGAATGTAACTCCCAGACAATTTCATTTCTTATCTTTGTACCCTCAGTGTCTAGCAGAAGTAATACGGATACAAATATGGGGCACCTAATTTATGATAATTGGCTAATAGATGGAAAAGAAAATGTGTCTCAATGAGTACCATAGTGAATATTTCTTACTCCTGTTACTTGTGAAGCTAAATCAGAAACCACACATACTCACTTACAAATGCATGCATAGGATTATTTCCATCGCTTCTCTCATGAAATATGATTAAAATTGCTAAAATAAACATCCAAAGAAGTAAAAGAAAGCAAAAAATAGATAAAGAAGCATGTTCCCAACAGAAAGGTTAGGTATCTTGGTCATAGATATGCTAAAATAATTAAGATAATTAAGAAAAGGCTGCCTTTTTAAGAATATAAATAATATACTTTTAAGTTTGATCTGCTTTATAAATATTTTCTTCATCTCTTTCTCAATTATCAAGAGTGAATATGGTAATCAATGATCTGTAGCACTTGGTTATATGTGAGGAGTAATGCTTCCAGTGAACTTTTAATGGTTGAATCTTAATAGGTATAGCGAAAGGAGTCAAATTTAGAAGAAAACAAATTATTCCCCAATTGATAGCTGATCAAAGAATATGAACAGGAACTTTCAGATGAAAAATTGAAACTATCTATACTCATATGAAAAAATGCTCTAAATCATTATTGATTAGAGAAATTCAAATTAAATTATTTCTAAACCTCACACCTAGTAGACTGGATAAAATGAAACAAAAGGAAAAGGATCAATTTTCGAGGGGATGTGAAAAAATTTGGCCTCTAATGCACTGCTTTTGGAATTCTGAACTGAGTCAACTATTGCAGAGAGCTATTTACACTAAGGCAATAAAACTGCATATACTGCCGATCTACTTATAAGACTACTATGTGGGGCGGCTAGGTGGCGTAGTGGAACTATATCCAAATGACCATAAAAATCATACGTACCATTGACCTAGAAGTAAAACTACTACATCTGTATGCAAAAAAAGATTTAAAAAATTAAAAATGAAATGCACCTACATACAAATGTATCTAGAGCAGGTAGTTTATAGGGTCAAAATTGGAAACCAGTTGTTACCAGACAATTGAAAAATGGCTGAACAAAAGAAGGTAGGTGATTATGATGGAATATTATTGAACTCTAGGAAATGATATGCAGGATTCTCTCAAAAAATGGAAAGACTTCCAAGAACTGATTTATGCTTTAAATTCTTTACTTGATAAACACAGTAGCATATCTATTTTTATGGAGGGGTCATTTCACAGAGTTAATGATGGTTATACTATAAAGAGCAGCAGATTTTCACATTTAAAAGGTTATGTGTCTCACATTTTATAATGGCCACATAGAGTTGAGAAAACGTACACTTCCTTTTTACTTGAACTTTTTTTTTTAAATTGTGGTGCCTCAAGTTAAATTTTTCCAGAAAATGAATTAGGAATTAGAGAATACTGAATGTTCATTAAAATCTTGGTGATTTTGAAGAACTTGGAGTACTCCTTATCGTCTTTTAACTTTCCTCAGTAGAGTGTATACTGCATGAGAACACAAAGGCTATCCAATTTTTTTCATGTTGATCGAGGCTAAAAATGCTCTAAAAGTATCAGTAGATATTAAGCCTAAACAAAATATAAATGTTTGTTTACTTAAAGATATGATATAAATGAAACAGCTGCCTTACTAGAGGAATAAAGTAATATATATCAGGACCTGCTAAAGATTTGTGCTTGGGGAATCCACCCCCTCTTTATCTTCAATGACACATTTTACTGGTGAATATTCTTTACTTAGTTCAACCTGACTTCCTACCAACAAATACCATGTAATCAGTGTGTTCATGGATCATTATTAGATGAGCTTAATAAAGGGTTCTGCTTTTGTATATCTTTAGAGTTAAAACAAAAGACATTGACCCTATAATTAATAGCTGTAAAGAACCTATAATTTTTCAAAGTCCAATAGTACTTTTTTTAATGATAATACACTGTGTTCCAGATAGTGCCATAGTTGCAAGGTATTCTGATGTACGAGAGCTGAGAGCTTTGATGCATTTAAAAGTCAATTTTCTCAATAAAGCAGTGATAAAAGTTAAAAGTCAGAGAAACACACAGACCATGTTGCATGTTTAGTTATATTTTCTGTTAAACATTAAAAATAGCCATAACAGAGTCCTGTATTGCTTTAATTGTGGTTTCCTTAATATAAATATACAATATTCAAAGAATACATAAAATTTGAATTTAGCTTTCTTTTTTCATTTATTTCAGCATACATTTGTTTGTAAAATTTTTACCCTCCCCTCTCCACAAGATAACAAGTAATCCAATATAGTTGACACTTGTATGTTAAATATAATTCACATTATTGTTGTGAAAAAAGAATCAGAATGAAGAACCATGAGGAAAAAAAACAAAAAAGTAAAACAATTTAAAAATACAGTGTTTTGATTTTCATTCAAAATTCATGGTTCTTTCTTTGTATATGGATTTCATCCAAGTCTTTTGTAATTATCTCTGATCATTTGGTACATGAGCAAAGCTAAGTTTAGCAAATTTGATCATCAAACAATAATGACATTACTGTGTGCATTGTTCTCCTGTTTCTGTTCACTTTGCCCAGCATCAATTCATGTAAGTCTCCCCACGTTTAATTTTTTTTATCTTTAAAATTAGCCTGCTCATGATTTCTTATAGAACAAGATTATTCCATTACAATCATATAGCAGAACTTTTTAGCTATTCCCTATTTGATGAACATCTCCTAAATTCCTGTTATTTTTGTCACAACAGGAAGAACTACTCTAAATATTTTTGTACATGTGGATAATTTTCCCTTTTTTTTAATCTCTTTGGGATACAGATATATCAGTAATATTGCTGTATACAAGGATATGTACAGGTGTATAACCCTTTGGGAAAAGTTCCAAATTGCTCTCAAGAATATTTGAATAACTTCACAACTCCACCAACAGTTCATTATTAGCCCATTTTTCAAATGTTTCCTTCAACATTTGTCATTTTCCTTTCTGTCAAAATAGTCAATTTGAAAGCTGTGAAAAAAGTGTCTGAGTTGTTTTAGCTTCCATTTCTCTAATTAATAATGATTTAGAACATTTTGTCATATGACTATGAATAGTTGTAATTTCTTTAACTCAATACCACCTGTTCATATATTTGACATTTATCATTTTGGAAATGATTTGTAATCTTAGAAATTCATATTTGTTTTCTATATATTTGAGATTTGAGACTATAGAAATGTTTTCTATATTTCTTCTTTCTCATAATCTCAATTGCTTTGGTTTTATTTGTGTAAAACTTTTAAGTTTATTTGTACTCAATGTTCATTTTGCATTTCATAATATTCTCTGTCTCTTGCTTGGTTATAAATTATTTCCCTTTTCACATATTTGATAAACACTTCCTTGCTTTTCTAATTCTCCTAATTGAATTATATCACTATCCTTTTTGTATAAACCATATTTCCATTTCAATCTTATCTTAGTGTAAGGTATTAGATGTTGGTATATGCAGATGATACATAATATTATTTCTGGTTTTCCACTATTTTTGGAAAATAGTGAATTCTTATCCCAGAAATGAGAGATTTTGTAATTAGTATAGATATTTGCTATTGTGACTTCTGTTCCTTACCTATTCCATTGATCCTTCCTATTTCATAACCAGTATAAAGTTTTGATAATTGTCATTTTATAATAATTTTACTGATTTTTGAAAATATTGTATTTTTTTAATCTAACTACATGCATTAATAATTTTCAGCAGTCATTTATATTTGCAAGGTTTTGAGCTTTACCTTTTTCTCTCTCCTGCCTTTTCCTCCAACTTCCCCCAGACAGAAAGCAAAGTAACAGGTTGTATATGTATAATCATGCTTATATCATGATTAATATAAATCCTTATTAATTATGTTGTGAAGAATCAAATTGGAATGGAAACTATGCCAAAGAGGGTGGAAAAAGTGCAATAGCTGCAACAATTTGAACAAATCAAGATATTAAGCTTGGTCTGATTTAAACTCCACAGCTCCTTTTGTTGGCTATGGATGGTATTTTCATCACAAGTCTTTAAGAATTGTCTTTGATTTTTGTACTGTTTAAATGAATAACTCAATCATAATTGATCAACCAGTGTTTCTCTTAGTGTATAGAATTTCTTTTGGTTCTATTCACTTCACTCTGATTCAATTCCTGCAAGTATTTCCAGACTCTTCAGAAGTCCTCTCCCTCACTATTTTTTATAGTACAATAAAGCTTCTTCACCTTCTTATAACACAGTTTGTTTTCAGTCATCCCCCAACTGATGGACACCCCCTCCAATTTCCATTTATTTATCACTAGGAAAAGAAAAGCAATAATTTTTGGATATGCAATAGTTTTCCATTTTTCTTGATTTCTTTAGGATATAGACCTGTACTTGTATTGCTGGAAAAAAGGGAATATATTGTTTTATTGTGCATTAGATATAATTCCAATTGTTCTCCAGAAAGTTTGCATAAATTCACTACTACACCAAAAAATGCATTAGTGTCCCAGTATTTCCACATTGCCCTAAATTTCCTTTTAATCATACTGGTCAATTTGATTTGTTTGAGGTAGCATCTCAGAGTTGTTTTATTTGGAATTTTTCTAATAAATAATGGTTTAGAGTATGTTTGATATAACTATAGATAGTCTTAATTTCTCAATCTGACCATTACTTGTTCATATCCTTAGACCATTTATCAACTGGGGAATGACTTGTATTCTTAGAAATTTAACTAAGGGATTTCGGGGCAAGATTCTGGAGAGAAGCCAGGCACTGTCCAAAACTCTCTTGGCTTTCCCTCAGAACCAACATGAATCAAGCCTCTTAGCAGAATTTAAATCCAAAACATTCAGAAAAGAACCAAGGAGAAGAACATCTACCAACAAGGTCTGTCTCAGGGGATCATGGGTGAGTCAGGGCAGAGAGCAGAGTGCCAGTGCAGAGCAGTGGTGTGAGGCTCAGAAGCTAAACTGAGAACAGCAGCAGAAAGTTTGGATATGTGAGTGGTGGGCAGCAGAGTTCCTGTGAGGCTTGAGGGACAGTTCCAGCTTTGACTGTGTGAGTTGCAGGAGGATGGTAGACATCAATCCATTCAGCTTGTCTGGTCTGCAAGATCAGGCTTGCAAGCCCTCTATTTTCAGAATAGTTATTGTATTTCCAGTTCAGTCCCCTTGTGGGCAAAACTGCCTCTTCCCAGAACAAATATAGCACAAGCCTCCCACCACCATCAAACTCAGATGTGGGGAGCAGAAGTCCCTAAATGCTGAAGAGATTGATGTTATTGCCCGAGGGCAACTAAATTACAAACAAAGATGACAGCAACAACATGTCTGAAGATGCATTATCCTAGGATAAAAAATAATTGAAGCAATCAGAATATGCAAGGAGGAAGCAAAACTTTCATTCTTTGCAGATGATATGATGGGATGCTTAGAGAATCTAAGAAAATCATCTTAAAAATTCCTTAAACAACTAATTCAGAAAGTAGCTGGATATAAAATAAACCCACTTAAATCATCATCATTTCTATACATGAATAATAAAGCTCAAGAAAAAGAAATAGAAAGAGAAATTATATTTAAAGTAATTGTAGTCAACATTAAATACTTGGGAATCTACCTCCCAAAACAAACCCAGAAACTGCATGAAAACCATTATAAAGCACTTTTCTTTCAAATAAAGTCATATCTAAGTAATTGGGAAAATGTCCAATGTTCATGATTAACTCAGGCTAATATAATGAAAATTACGATTCTATCCAATTAAATTAGTTATTCAGTGCCATACAAATAAAACTACCATTTTTCTGAGTTAGAAAAAGTAGTAGCAAAATTCATCTAGAATCAACCAAAGTTCAAGAATTGAAGGGAATTGATGGGGGAAAAATAAAGGATGGTGGCCTAGCTCTACCAAATCTAAAATTATACTGTAAAGCAGCAGTCATCAAAACTGCCTGGTACTGATTAAGAAATAGAGTACTGGATCAGTGGATTAGGATAGGTTCAAAGAAATTGCAGTTATGACTCCAGAAATCTACTATTTGGCAAATATAAAGATATCAGGTTCTAGAATAAGAACTTACTATTTGACTAAATTTGTCAAGAAAATTATAAAATATTATGGCAAAATCTAGGCATAGGTCCACATTTCATACCCTATACCAAAATAAGGTCAAACTGTGTATTACATTTATACATAAAGAGTGACAGTGTAGATAAATTAATAGACCAAGAAATATTTTATCTGTCACATCTATGGGCAGGGGATAAATTTATGACCAAACAAGAATTAGAGCATATTATAAACTCCAGAATGAATGATTTGGCTACATTAAAATGAAAAGTTTTTCACTAATAAAGTCAATGCTGCCAACATTATAAGGAAATCATGTAAAACAATCTTCACAATCAGGAGATCTGATAAAGGTCTCATTTCTAAAATATGTGGAGAATTGCCTCAAATTTATAAGGTCACAAATGATTCCCTAATTGATAAATGTTCAAAGGACATAAAAAGACAGTTTTCAAATTAAGAAATTAAAACTATATGTAATTATGAGAAAAGAAATATCCAGATCATTATTGATTAGAGAAATGCAAATTAAAACAACAATGAAATATCATTTCCTACCTATCAGACTGACTAAGAAGAGAAAATTATAAATATTGAAGAGGTTGGGGAAGGATTGGGACATTGATGCATTGCTGTTGGAATTATGAATGGATCCAACATTTCTGGAGAGAATATGGAACTATGCTCAAAGAGCAATCAAACCATTCATACCATCTGACCCACCAATGCCAATGCTAGGTCTAAATCCAGAAGAAATTACAAAAAAAGGGAAAAGTCCTACAGGTTCCAAAATATTCATAGCAGTCCTTTTAGCAGTGGCAAAGAATTGGAAATTGAGGGGATTCCCATCAACTGGGGTATAGCTAAACAAGTTATGGTACATGGATCCTTTGGAATACTATTGTTGTATACAAAACCATAAATTGTCAGAATCTAGGGAAGCATGGAATGGCTAACAGGATCAGATGCTGAATGAAGGGAGTAGAACCAAGGAGAAGAGTGTACACCTCAAAAAGAACATTGAGAGATGAATAAAATTGATGGAAACAGCTCCACTCAGAGAGCAAGGACAACTGTATTAGATTGGCTATGGACTATGTTATTCCTATCCAGAGGAAGAAAAACAAAACAACGCTCTCTCTCTCTTCTCTCTCTCTCTCTCTCTCTCTCACACACACACACACACACACACACACACACACACACACAGAAAATGCTCCAGAATCTGATGAATACTTTATAAAAATTTTGTCTTATATATCTCTTTCTCTTAATACTAATTCCTCATGCATAAAATAATTAATAGTAATTTGTTTCTCAAATAGTAACATATTTCTCAAAATATGTACATATAATTTGAGTTTGACTATTTACTGCTGAGGGGATGCAGGTGGCAAGGGAGGGTGGAAGGAAATTTTGCAACATGAAAATATGCATGTGCAAATGGATGAAAATAAATAAATATATTTAAAAGTAAAAAAACCTAGTGTTCTGACAAAGGATTCATTTAAAAATATATAGAGAACTGAGTCAAATTTATGAAAGAGCCATTCCTCAGTTGAAAATGGTCATAGGATATGCAAAGGCAATTTGCAGATGAAGAAATCAAAACTATCCATAGCCATATGAAAAATTCTCTAAATCATTACTGATTAGAGAAATGCAAATTAAAGAATCTCTGAGGTACCATAATATAATTCTTAGAGTGGTCAATTTGACCAGAAGGGACAATGAGCAATGTTGGAAGGGATGTGGGAAATTGGGGACAATATTGAATTATTTGTGTTGCTGTGGACTGATCTGACTTTTCTGGAGAGCAATTTGGAATTATGCCCAAAGAACAATAAAAATGTGCACACCCTGTGATCCAGCTATACCACTATTAGATTTATACCCTGAAGAGATCATGAAAAACTCTAAAAACATCACTTATACTAAAATATTCAGAGTTGCTCTGTTTGTGGTGACAAAAAATTGGAAATTTAGAGAATGTCCATAAATTGAAGACTTGGTGAGCAAATTGTGGTATGTTTATTATGGAACACTATTGTTTTATTAGAAAACAAGAGGGATGGGTTTTCAGACATCCCTGGAAAGACTGGCATGAACTGATATTTAATGAGATGAGCAAGACCAGAACAGTATTATACACACTAACAGCAACATTAGGGAGATTGATCAACCATAAAGGACTTGCTCATTCAATAAAGCATTAGTCAATTTTAGGGTATGTGTCACAGAGAATACCATCTGTATCCAGAGAAAGAACTGTGGAATCTAAATAAGGATCAAAGATTATTACCTTTAATTTTAAAAAAAAGTTGCCTTATATACTGCATAATTTTGCTCTCTCTAATATTTCACTTTTTTCCCTCAAGTTTATGTTTTTTTTCCTCTCTCAGCACCATCAATTTTGATCAATGCATAGCATGGAAACAATGTAAAGATTATCAGATTGTCTTCTGGGGTGGGGGAGGAAGGGAAGGGAAGGGGTAAAGTGTAAAATTTAAACTTCAACTAGAAATAATAGGTAGAAATTATTAATGCATGTATTGGGAAAATAAATAAAATATTTCTATATTACAAAAAGAAATTTGACTCAGTTCTGTATACCAGAAATGAGTCCTTTAATAGAAGTACCATTCGTAAAAATTGTTTCTAAACTCAGTCACTTCCTTTTAATCTTGCTTGGTTGTATTGGTTTGTTTTTGTAAAAACTTTGCAATTTAATGCAATCAATATTACCAATTTTGCATTTTATTATGTTTTCTATCTCTTCTTTGGTCATTATTAAATTACTCCTTGTTCTCTTGATTGAATTATGATATCACTTTTATGTCTAAATCCTATATCCATTTTGACCTAATCTTGGTAAAGGAGGTGAGATGTTGGTCTATGTCTCATTTCTGCCTTATTTTCTTTCTGTTTTCTCACTTTTTATCTGAGTTATTCTCATTCTAGGAGATAGAATGTTTGGGTTTGTCAAATAGTATATTCCTAAAATCATTTTCAACTACTTCTTTTGCACCTAATCTATTTAATCGATCCACCATTCTATTTCTTAGACACTACCAAACAGTTTTGATGATTGATTGAAATATATTTTTAGCTCTGATATGACTAGACCACTTTACCTTGGTTTTTTATTATTTTTCTTTGGATTCTTGACCTTTTTGCTGTTCCTCCATATGAATTTAGTTAGTATTGCTTCTAGCCCAATAGATTAATTTTTGGAAAATTGATTAGAATGTCACTTAATAAATAACTTAATTTAGATAGAATTGTCATTTTCATTATATTATCATGGCCTACTTATGAGTAATTGTCATATGTCCAGTTATTTAGATTGAATTTTATTTATCGTATCATTTATTTTTATATAGTTTTTGAATTTGCCTTGGTAAGTAGACTTTCAAATGATCTTTCTTGTCTACAATTTCTATAAATGGGTTTCCTCTTCCTATAACTGCTTCTGTGTCTTTTCAGTAATATAAAGAAATTCTGATATGGGTTTAATTTATACCCTGAAATTTTGCTAAAGTTGATAATTTTTTCTTTCTTTTTTTGTTGCAAATTTTTTTCAAATAGTTTTTTAGATCATTTTCTAGGATTCTCCAAGTATACCATCATATGAATTTCAAAGAGTAATATTTTAGTTTCTTCATAACCCATTCTAATTCCTTCAAATTACTTTTTTCTCTTTTTGATAAAGTTAACATTCCTAATAGTTTACTGAATAATAGTGGTGATAATAGGTATCCTTGTTTCAACCCTGATCATATTGAGAATTGTTGTAGCTCATCTCCATTACACATGTTCCTTCATAGTTTTAGATAGATGCTACTTCTTCTTTTATGGAGTGCTCTAATTTTTTCTAGTGTTTTTAATGGGAATTGGTGCTGCATTATTTTTTTTTTTGTGAAAAGTTCCTTCAGGGGGCAACTAGGTAGTACAGTGGATAGAGCATAGGTCCTGGAGTCAAGATGACCAGAAATCAGATTCGGTCTCAGATATTAACTATCAGTGTGACAAAAGTTTTCACATGATAAACATATACCACAGTTTATTAAGCCATTGCCCAATTGAAGGACATTAAATTAATTTCCAAATCTTTGCTACCACAAGCAGGGCTTCTGTGAATATTTTTGTACCAGTGATGCTTTTACACTTTCTCATAATCTCTTCAGGTTATAAAACCAGTAGTGGTACTGCTGGATCAAAAGGTATGTACATTTTTGATGCCCTTTGGGCGTAATTTCAAATTGCTCTCCAGAAATGTTGGATGAGTTCACAGCTCAACCAATAAGGCATTAGTGTCCCAAACTTCCCACATCCATTACCATATTGATCATTATCCTTTCACATCATAATAGCCAGTCTGACAGGTGAAACATGGTAGTTCAGAGATACTTTAATTTACATTTCTCTAATACATAGTGATTTAGAGCAATTTTTCATATGACTATGGATGGCTTTGATTTCTTCAACTGTAAATTGCCTTTGCATATCCTTTGACCATTTGCCAATTGGGGAATGTTTTTTTTTTAATTTGACTCAGTTCTCTGTATATTTTAGAAATGAGTCCTTTGTCAGAAATACTAGTTGTAAAAATTGTTTTCCAATTGACTATATTTCTTTTGATCTTGGTTACAGTGGATTGGTCTGAGAAAAACTTTTTAATTTAATGTAATCAAAATTACCTAGTTTGTTTTTAATGATGCTCTAGATCTCTTCCTTAGTCATAAGCTGCTTCCCTTTCCATAATTCTAACAACCTAAAATCCATACTAAATTATTACCCCTCCTACTTTGCTTCGAATACTGGTTTTAGTATCTAAATACTGTATCCATTTTGATCTTATCTTGCAATAGGGTGTGAGATCTTCATCAGATCTAAGTTTCTTCCATACAAACTTCTAATTGTCTGAACAATTTTTACTGAGGAGAGAGTCTTTATACCAATAGCTAGACTCTTAGGTTTTATCAAACAGCAGGTTACTATAATCACTTTATGTTTTTGCACCTAGTCTACTGTACTGATCTTTAAATTGTTCCTTAAATGTTTGATGGAATGCAGTTGTGAATCCATCTGGCCCTGGAGATTTTTCTTAGAAAGTTCAATAATGGCTTGTTGAATTTCTTTTTCTGAGATAGGGTTATTAATTATTTGATTTCCTCTTCCTTTAACCTGGGCAGCATATATTTTGGTATATATTTTACCATTTCACTTAGATTGTCAAATTTATCGCCATAAAGCTGGGCAAAATAATTACAAATTATTACTTTAATTTCTTCCTCATGGTTGGTGAGTTCACCTTTTTCATTTATGATGCTAGCAATTTGATTTTCTTCTTTATTTTTTGAAATCAAATTGACCAGAGATTTATGATTTTTACTAGTGTTATCATAAAACCAACTCTTGCTTTCATTTATTAGTTCAATAGTTTTCTTACTTATGATTTTATTAATTTCTCCTTTAATTTTTAAAATTTCTTATTTGGTATTTAATTGCAAATTTTTAATTTGTTCTTTATATCATTTTTTTAGTTGCATATAAAGTCTATTGATTTCTTCTTTCTCTAATTCATCCCTGTAAGCATTCAAAGATATAACATATCCCTTGCTAGCTGCCTTGAGTGAATCCCATAGGTTTGTTATGTTCTTTCTTTATTGTCATTATCTAGAATGAAATAATTAATTATTTCTCTAATTTGTTGTTTGATTTACTCATTCTTTAAAATGAAGTTATTAATTTACAATTAGTTTGGGGTCTATATCACCCTGGACCAATATTGTATGTGATATTATTACATTGTTTTCTGAGAAATAATAGTCACTATTTCTGCCTTTCTGCAATTGATCATTAGGTATTTATGCCCTAGTATATGGTCAATTTTTGTATAAGTGCCATGTACTGCAGAAAACAAAACAGATATTCCTTTCTATCCCCATTAAATGTTCCTCTATAATTCCATCATATCTAGGTTTTCTAACAATCTATTTACCCTGTTTAACCCTCTTAACTTCATTCCTGTTTTTTTATGACTAGATTTATCAAAACCTGACAGCAGGAGTTAAGGTCTCCCACTATGAGAGTTTTACTGTTGATGTCTTCCTTTAACTGTTTCATATTCTCCTCTAAGAACTTGGATCCTGTACCATTGGGTATACAATGTTTGGTTTTGAAATTATTTTATTATCTATTGCATCTTTCAGGAGGATATAATTCCCTTTCTTATTTCTTTTAACGCTATGTATTTTTGCAGCTGTTTTGTCTGAAATAAGCATTACTACACCTGCTTTTTTCACTTCAGCTGAAGCAAAATGTATTTTGCTTTTACCGTTACTCTATATGTATCTCTCTGCTTCAAATGAGTATTTTTAAGCAGCTTATTATAGGATTCTAGTTTTTAATCCACTCTTATATTCACATATGTTTTAATGGGAGAGTTGATTCCATTCACATTCAAAACAATAATTGCTAATTCTTTATTGGCCTACATTCTATCTTTCATTTGTATTTTCCTTTTTTTCCTTTATCCAGTTTGTTTGCCCTCCTATATCAACCCCTTCCCATTTCTTTCCCCTTTCCCTTTTCCCCTTCTTCCTTCCCTTGCTTCTGTTAGTTCCCCTCTTTCTCCCCCTCCCTCTCCCCCTCCCCTTTTTCCCTTTTCCCCTTTTAATACTTGAAAGATAAGTTTCTAAACTTAACTGAGTGTGTATAAGTTAACTTTAAACCAAGTCTGAAGAGAGGAAGATTCAGGTGGTTCTCACCTCCTCCCTTTCCCTCTTTTTAAATAGGTCTTTTGTACCTCTTAATGTAATGAGATTACACCCATCTCCATACTGACACCCTTTCAAAGGAGATATTGCTTCTTAATCTTTCTATCTGAGTCACAGAAAAGTCATTAGTGTCCATCACTTCTGGATAAATATATTCTCTTTAACAGAATAGAATTCTCAAGAGTCATGAGAATATTTCTCAGATGTATGTGTAGCCAGTTCATCTTAGTGGATAGCAGTTTTACTTTCTTTACCCTTTATTTTTAGCTTTTCATGCATCTCTTGAGCTTCCAACTTTATATCCAAATTTTCTATTTAGCTATGGTCTTTTCATCAGGAATCTTGGAAGTATCCACTTTAGTCAAATGACCATCTTTGACCGTTAAAGAGAAGGCTCAGTTTTGCCAGATAGTGATATTTGGAAGCATTCTAAGACTTGTTCTTTGGAATATCTCATTCTAGGCCTTTCGATCCTTTAATATTGATGCAATAAGGTCCTGTGTAATTCTTTTTTTTTTTAGTTTAGTTTTTTTTTTTTTGCAAGGCAAATGGTGTTAAGTGGCTTGCCCAAATCCACACAGCTAAGTAATTATCAATTATCAAGTGTCTGAGACCAGATTTGAACCCAGGTACTCCTGACTCCAGGGCTGGTGCTTTATCCAGTACACGACCTAGATGCCCTGTCCTGTATAATTCTTACTGTGGCTCCTTGGTATTTTCTTTCCTTCTTTTTCACTGCTTGTAGCATTTTCTCTTTTATTTGATAATTCTGGAATTTGACCACAATATTACCTGGTGTTTTCATTTTAGGATTCCTTTCCAGAGTGGATCAACATATCCAAAAACTACTTTGCAATCTGGTTCCATGATATCATGGCAGTTTTCCATCACTAAATCCTGTAATATTTATTCCAGGTATCTTTTTTTTTTTACTCTTCAACATTTTTAGGAAGACCAATAATTCTTAAGTTAAGTCTTCTTGATCTACTCTTGTGGTTAGTGATTTTGCTGATGATATATTTTATATTTTTTTCTATGTTTTCCATCTTTTGGTTTCATTTAACAGAATTTTTTTGTTTCATGAAGTCCTTAGTTTCCACAGATTGCATTATTTTTTTAGAGAATTTTCTTAATTTTCCTTTTGCAACTCCTTTTTCATTTGCTTAACTCCATTTTTGAAGGAGTTTCATTTGTTCAAGTGTAGTTTTGAGAGAATTCTTTTTTCTTTGCATTTGCAAAATTGAGGATCTGAGAGAATTATTCTCATTTTGTATTTGTCCAAGTGTATTTTTCAATGATTAGTTTTCTTGTTGTCAGATGTTAATTTTTCTCTTTCAAGGTGTTAGTTTTCTTTTGAATTTCTTTCCCCAATTTTTCCAATTGATCTTTAAACTACTTCCTGATTTCTTCAGTTATGTATTTCTGGACTGGTGGTCAATTCATATGCTCCTCAGAATTGCTAGATCTCTGTAGGTTATTATCTGTTTCTTGTAAGTATGACTCCATGGGATCCACTTTCCACTATTCTTTCTTCATTTTACTAGTAACTCATGTTGGGGGAGGGCCTGGCTCTCAGAGGATTGCTTTTGAAAACGCTAGTGGCTTTGTTCGCTTGGCATATTAATTCCAAATGGGCCAGTCAGTAGGAGGTGCTGTTTGTTATCTCTGAAGTGTTTGAACCCCTCTCCCTAATCCTGGAGGGAGTGAGTCAGGGCAGCAGGCTCTGAGTTGACTTTGAACAATAGCCTGGTCCATGAGGAAGGTAATTAATCTCCCTTTCACCTGAGGGAACTCTGTTGCCCACACCTGAGCCTGAGGGGTGGGGGGTGGGGGAGTAGTTAGCATTAGTTCTGGGAAGAATGCTCTGCAAAAGGAATGGAGATCAGGTCCTGCTCCCAGTTGGTCATTTTGCAGGCATACTCTGCAACTCTCTGTGAAGGAACTCACCCTCCCAAAGACTGGGACTCACCAGACCTTCTCTCCGCACCAGACCAAAGATTCCATGGCTAAAGTTCTTTCTTGGACCCACCACTCACCAAAAGTCTCTACAGCTAAGACCAGTCCTATGGCTTCATCCTACTGCTCTCTCTGTATTCACCCTCTGCTCCCCAATCCTGCCTGACCCACAGTCCTCTGAGAGGAAACCTTGCTGGTAGGTGTTCTTCCCCTAGCTTCTTTTTCCTGGGTTTTGTCTATCAAATTTCTGTTAATAGGTTTCTTTCATGTTATTTTTGAGGGGAACCAGATGCACTTAACACAGTGCCTATCTTCTTTCTGTCATCTTGGCTGGAAGAGAAACAGTTAACTTTAAAAATATTTTAAAAGTAATGGGAGTAAAACTTTGGTGAGGAGTAATAAGAAGAAGGGAAAGAGAAAAGCAACATAAATGGGGGAAAATAGCATTGAAGTGAAAAAAGAATCAGTAATCTTAACTATAAATGTGAATGAATTGTACTCTCCTAGAAAATTGAAGTGGGTAGCTGAACAGATTAAAAAGAGAATTCTTCAATATGTTATTTAAAAGAAACATATTTGAAGCAGAGAGGAACACAAACAGGAAAGCTAAAGAATGAAGTAAAAGGAATCAGGGCTAGTGATACTGGGCTCAGATAAAGCAAAAGCAAAAAATCTCATTAAAAGGGATAAGCAAGGAAACTACATATTAAATGGTACCACAGATACTGAAGCTATATTATTACTAAATATTTATGCACCTATTGGTATAGCATCCAACTTCTTAGAGGAAAAGCTAAATGGAGACATAGCCAGCAAATCTTAATCCTGGGGTAAGTCAACCTCCCTCTCTCAGAATGAGATAAATCTAACCATAAAATAAACAAGATGGAATTTAAGAAGGTATACAAAATCCTAAAAACCTTAGACATGATAGACCTCTGGAGAAAATTTAATGGGGATGGAAAAGGAGTCACAAAGTACCAATCCCATCACTACAACTGTTACGTCTGCTATTGCTACTATTACTCCTCCTCCTCCTCCTATTCCTCCACTTTCTCCTTCTCCTCTTCCTCCTTCTATTACTACTACTAATTCTAACAACTACTCCTATAACTCCTATTACTATTGCTATTACTGCCACTCTTTATTCTCTTTCTCTTTTCTTTTTTTAATTGAGTTTTTTTAAGTTTTTTTTTTTGGCAAGGAAAATAGGGTTAGGTGGCTTGCCCAAAGCCACATATTTAGGTAATTATTAAGTGTCTGAGTCCAGATTTCAACTCAGGTGCTCTTAACTCCAGGGCCAATGCTCTATCCACTGTGCAACCTAGCTGCCCCTCTTTTCATTTTTTTAAATAATTATTTTATTTGTTTTCAAATTATATACAATAGTAGTTTCTACCTATAATTTTTTGGTAAGGTTTTGCATTTTGCAATTTTCACCCACCCTCTGTTCCCTCCCTCTTCCCCACCCACAGAATGAAATCTGATAATCTTTACATTGTTTCTATTTGTTGCATTGATAAATATTGATAATGTTGAAAAAAATCACATACTTGCAGAAGAAATGAAATAATAGAAATAAAAATATATAATATCTAAGACAATTTTTTTAAAAAAAAATTGAAGGTAAAAATCTATTGTCTTTCTTTCAACACCACAGCTCTTTCCCTGGATACAGGCAGTATTGTCCTTCAGAGAAAAACAAAATTGTACCTGATTATGGCACTGATGGAATGAGCAAGTCCATTAAGGTTAATCATTATCTCATGTTATTGTTAGGGTATACAATGATATTCTAGTTCTGCTCATCTCACTCTGCACCAGTTAATGCAAGTCAGTTTATCCATTCTGCTATTCACTTTCCTTTTGAGGGGAGAGTTCATCCCATTCACATTCAAAGCTATAATTACTAACTCTTTATTGCCCTCCATTCTATCTTTCCTATTTGTATTTTCCTCTCTTTTCACCCTATCCATGTTTCCCAGTATTTTCTTCTGAATACCACTTCCTTCAGTGTGTTTGCTCCCTTTTATCCAACCCCCAAACCTTTCTTTATCCTTTCCCTTTGCCCCTTCTTCTTCCCTCCTCCCCATTACCACTTTCCCTTCTTAATATTTTAAAGGTAAGATAATTGTCTTAACTTAACTGAGTGTGTGTGTTAATAATTTTTTGAGCCAAATCTGATGAGAGAAAGATTGAAATGATTCTCACTTTCTCCCTTCTTGTTCTCTATTTCAATAAGTCCTTTGAATGTCTTTATGTGATATAATTTACTCCATTCACTTTCTTCCAACTTCGTGACTCTTTACTGTCCCATCTTTTTAAGGAGATATTATTTCACGATCATTCTATCACAGTCACATCCAAGTCTTGAGTGTCCAATACTTCTAAGTAATGAGATTTTCTCTAATAGCTTTAGACTTCTCAAGAGTTATGAAAATCTTTCTCCCAGGTGGGGATATAGCCAATTTCATCTTTTGGATAGGGTTTTTCCCCCTTTCTTTTTTTTTTCTTTTGTACATATCTCTTGACACTCCTGCTGGCTTTTCTTCTTTTTCCTAGAATCTTGTGTTGGGGTAGGGCTTAGTTTTGAGATGCCTAGAGGTTATGCTCACCATATTTAATAACTTAAAGTTGGTTGGCCAGTATGGTATGCTAAAGGCTTTCTCTGGAGTGTCTTATAATTGATTAGTGGTCCATCCCTAGGCCTGGGGGGAGGGGTGCAGCAAGATCTGGGTTATCCTAGAACAATGTGAGCTTGGATCTTGCTTATATCATTAATCTACTTGGTCCTCAATCAGCAGTGGTGGAGATTTGCATCCCAAAGCTGAGCCTGGAGGCATGGAGGGGGGCTATTATTCTTTGTTAAGGGGAGATTCACTTTCTCCCACAGGAATGGGGGGCAAGGAAATCAACTGGAAACATGCAGACTTTGCTGAAAACATAGGGGCTTATATCCCGTGTCTTCCAGACCAATTGACTTGGTCAGATAGATGCCCACCCTGATGGATATCTAACCACCATGCTGGAGCTCTTCAGAACCACATAGTTAATGCTTCTATGTTCAAGCTCTCCCTGCCACTATGAAAACAGTAAATCAGCAAATGCTTCCACAGCTATTCTCAGGTTTGTCTCTGTACCTTATTCCATTACCCCTGCACTGGCTCCCTGCTCTGCACCCCTGGCTTGCCCACACTCCCCTGAAACAGACCTTGTTGTTAGATGTCCTGATCTTAAGTTCTTCTCTGGGATTTTTGAGTTTTGTGGATCCAAATTCTGTTAAAAGTATTGGTTTATGTTCATTTTGAGTGAAAGTCAGGAGAACTTAAGATTGTGACTGCCTTCTCTATGCCATCTTGACCATTAGTCCCTCTTCCCATTTTCTTCATTGTCTTTCTCTTTAAATGTCCCCATGAAATTCATATCTCATTCATTTAATTATTCATTTAAAAAACACAGTGCAACCAACTCTAGTACTTTTCCTCTACACCTTTGGTGTGAGGGGACAGATGGAGGAAGGTTTTGTGGTATGATAAAATGTGCTGAAGACCTTCATTTTCTTTCCATAATTTATTTCAGTATAACAAATTAAAACAAGAGCCATCTATCAATTTTAATTTTTCCAAATCCTTACCCAATGTGCATTTTAATCACACATTACTTTGGTGAAATAAATGATAGTTACCATAACTTATGCATCTTCATTTCTTTATATTCACTACTTCATTTGATTCTGTCAACAATCTTGTAATATACATAGCACTAATACTACTCCGTCCCTCTTAAGAATTTGAAAAATAGACCAGAGATTAAATGATATTTCCAAATTCACCTAGTGGAGCCAAACTGGAAATGAGACCTTGAAATCAAAGTGAAGATTATTTCTACTATGCCAAGATTCTAGTGCAATTCTGTATTGATTAAAAAGTTGAAGATACTATTGATACCCATTTGTTCTACCATTTCAAACTTTCAAAAAAGTCAACAGAAGGTGAGAATCAGATATCAGAATCAGAAAATCAGAATCAGACAATCAGAAAAAGTCTTAGGTACTGCATATAGTCAAATACAATTGGATAACAATTATTAATTTCAAGAGAAAACAAATATTATAATAATCATATTGACTTTTTACAGATAAAGAAAAGTAATTATTTTGCAGCTAGGCTATTTCCTATAGTAAATTTAAATATTTTGAGGGAGTGGATAAATGTCTTAGGAAAACACATATATGATTTTAAACAAGCCTTCTAGGAGACATGTGACCAGTTTATTCTCTTGGTTCATCTTTGATTTATAATTAAATTTTGAATAAATCGGTTTACTTTTGCTTCAATTTCATTTACAATAGATTGTTTCATTGGTACAACAGGTTAATAAAATACTTCTCATGAACTTCCTTTTAAACTAATATTTGTGAGATCTTCTTAAAAGTTTTACACACATACACACACACGCACACACACACATATATATATATATATATATATAGAGAGAGAGAGAGAGAGAGAGAGAGAGAGAGAGAGAGAGAGAGAGAGACAGAGAGAGAGAGAGAGACAGAGACAGAGACAGAACATCAAAGATATATTTAGAAGTACTATGAAAATTGACTACAAGTATATATAAAGAATTATTCTGGGGATACAAAGAATATACACATGTAAATTATAAAGATAGATTATCAATAAAAATAGGAGTTCTGTTTCAATCACATTTGATAATAACACCAATTATAGCAAGTATTTTGATTGTAAATCTTTTCTCTGCTAGGGATATTTTATTTTTGCCTTGGGATTCTGAGTGCCTAACAGACAATAGGCACTTTATGGAACTTGTTAATTGATTGTTGAAAGTGCATGGGGTCCTTAAAATGCCTCCCATATAATGAAAATACAATTAGAAATATATATATATATATATGCATCATAAATATATATATATATATATGTATACATATATATATATATATATATATATATATATATATATATATATATATATATACAGATAAACATAAGCACACTTTCTAGAAGCTGTTGGTAGAACATTCTTATTGTTGGATTGATACTACTATTATCATTTTAGACTGCCAGTATATATTACCTCAGTATTTATTTAGTTCCAAAAATGGGCTTGTGTCAGAAGTCTTTTTCATTTCCATTGTGGCTACTTAGAAACTTATCATGCCATTTCTGTTTTCTCCTTACTTTTCACTTCAGCAAGGTGTTTTCATGTTTGCAGCTTCCCTGAGACTGTTGCCTTTGATTTTCAGAAGCCAAAGAAATATATGAAGGCATCTACCAGACAAAGTAATCCCATGTGTTGTTTTGTGTATCAGGGGTGACCTCATTCTACTAACTTTTGCAGTATATAGGTTTTAAAGGGAAGTACTCAGCTTAAAATGTGATGACTTCTTTGTCACTTTTAGTTTACAGATCTAATTTTATTGTTTTGAATTTTCTTAACCATTCTCTAATATTTGCTAATTAAATAACTGCATTTTATTAGTTCCTTGGAAAACATGATTTTAATCTCATTATAACTTTAAAAGTTTTAAGGTTAAATAAATATCACATGGAAAAATTAATGGCATATTCCTGAAATAAGCTTCCAATTTTAAGTATAATATATATGCTGGGAAAAATCACATAGATTATGAAGAGTCTATAGAAATAATCTAATTGGTCTCTGGCATTTTTATTTACATTTTGTAAAATTTTTAAACATCGGTTTTAAATATTCCTCTACATATGGCTCAATTTAAGTTCAAAGTATTTTTGACTACAAGTTAGCACTCTTACTTAGGGTTAAAATAAATTTTTGAGCACATAAATTATTACATTTTCTTCTATATTTTCCATTTTGCTCCAAGTTTCCTTACACTGAACTTCAGGACCAGCTCTAGTATTTATCCCCTTAAGTGTTTTGTTTTATTTTCTACATAATTGCTACAGACTCAACAAGTAAAACAATGACTAATTCAAAAATTTAGTGAATATTACTCCTTCTTGATACATACTTATTTCTTGATTTTGGATAGGTAACTATATCAACAAGTAATTATGTTTTTCCCATAGAGAGAGACAGAGAGAGACAGAGACAGAGGAAAGTAGTTAAAATGCCTATTTCCTTCATAGTAATTAGTAAAAATGCAGAAATTCTAATCATAGCAATAAGAGAAGAAATTATGCATGAATAGTCAAAAATTGGAGACAATAACACTATTTGAAAGGTTCCCCAGGTTTCATTCAGAAAGTCTTATATATAAAATCACATTTTACCTTTTTCCACTGTGTTGATTAAGGTCTAAACTTCATTTCTCTATTCATTTGTATGTTGTTTATTTTGTATAGAATTATCACTTTAATTTTCATTTTTTTCTAGTATATAGTCATGAATTATAGGTAAAGGGAAATTGCTTTTCATTTTTCTCTCTACATTAGGTTTCTGACGTATAAGCAATTAATAATTAATTTCCTTTCCCTTTTTTGATAAAATTAGGTAAAGGCATATCAATTTATCTCTCTCTCTCTCTCTCTCTCTCTCTCTCTCTCTAAAATATTGAATTTATATTTGAACTCTGATTTTAATTCAAAAGTGTAGGTATCTAGATATCTTTCCAATCATATTTACTTTGCTTTTCTGATTTTAGATGTCATTTCATTTGATGCATACTTTTAAATAATCCTTTATTTCCCACTGTAACTTATAAATATAGACACATTTTCAATAAATAGATTCTCTGCTTATTATTTCTTAACATTTGTGTCATCATTTTTCTGATACCAAGTGTACAATTCATACTATGCATTGGAATTACAGTTCAGCTTGAGAAAGGAAGGACCACAGCAACTAGTATCTCTTTGTGCCAGATTATCTCAGACCCTGAGACAATTTAAATGGAAGAGGTTCAGTTTCTCATCATGACACTGAAGTACATTCAGGTTTCACTGGCATACAAAAATAAAGTCAACACAATGTTTATCTAATGCCTCCTCACTCCCACACTTTCTTTTGAAGCCTCTCTAATCTTAAATTAGTTGTGGCAATACCTGTATCAGTCTCATCATCAATGTGAACCTCCCTGGAAACTATACTTCCAGGATAAGTGAAGTTTTCTACAATAGTCAGAACTTATCTATTTTCTTTTACTGATGGCTCCACATAGGAATGGTATGGTACTGACTGGTGAGCACTTGTGTTTTCTTGATATTAATTGTGAGACAAAAAAAAATAATCAATGTATACTCGGTTGTATCTCAATTTCAGAGGTTGCATTGAGAGCACAATCATCTTCAAGCAAAAGATCATACCCCAATACTCCCTGAAGTTTGGACTTAGCTTGTAGCTTTATCAGGTTGAAAAAATTACCAATTGTGTGATAGTTAACTTTTAAAATGGCAAAAGATCATACCCCAATACTCCCTGAAGTTTGGACTTAGCTTGTAGCTTTATCAGGTTGAAAAAATTACCAATTGTGTGATAGTTAACTTTTAAAATGTATTCATCATAAATTAAGGTGTTTAGTAACTTAGCTGAAAACACCATGCTAAAAAGCATGGCAACAAGGACACAGCCTTGTTTCATTTCCTGGCTTCCTTGGAAAATCATTAGAGCATTGTTCACTATCCAGAACTGGACAAGCAAGAAGATAACATGAAATTAAAGTACATTATTGTTGAACTTCTCTGGAGAACCAAATTTTGATATATTTTTTTCATAAGCCCTCACAAGTAATGGTATCACAAACCTTGGTCAGATCTACAAATATTGGGAAGATATCTTTGATCTGTTCCTGATATTTTTCCTATCATTCTTGACTAGCAAACACCATGTAAGCTGTTCTATGACCCTTTCTAAAGCCATTCAAGCTCTCAGGTCGGTGACCATCTTCCAGGTGAAGATTCAGTTCATTTGAAGGACTCTGGCATAAATCTTACCAGCCATGACAGAGAAACAACCCTCTGATTGTCAATCTATTCCATTTTTCTTTATGAAAAAGACATTGGAGGCATAATTGAATTCCTAGGTGATAACTTCTTCATGTCATATTACCTGAAAAATTTTGCTCAGTTTTTGTAAGAGAAATGGACTCTCCATCTCTTGTAAATCTCAGCTGGAATGACATCAGCACCATGGGGTACTTTATCACATGGAAAAACAACAACAACAACAAAAACTAATTTCATTCAAACCTTTTTTTTCAGCTGGTACTTCAGCTAGGTATGGATTGACTTCAACTTGAAGTAAACACTCACTGTCTTCTACACTGATTGATTACATGGTATGTTCAGTCCAACTCTCTAGGAGACTGTCCCATCACTAAACAATGTACTTTGAATAGTTGCTTTGCTTTGAATAGTTAAGATGCATCCTATGTCTTTGACTTTGAATACTTGAGATGCATCCTATGTCTTTGGCCTGTAAAAAGCCTACAGGGCACCTTCAAAACACTTTGAATTGTTGCTATTTGCATAAAACTGAATTTCAGTTGCATTCTTTTTGAATCAAGTATCCTGCATCTCTCTAAACTTCACTTGTACTTTACTTTTGATGGAAATATTGATTTCTTATCAATGAATGAATTCCCTTACTGCTAAACTCTGTGAACTTATGTTTTTTTTATTTAGTAACTTCTGTATTTCCCCATCATTTTCAGCAAACCAGTCTTGATGCATGAGTTTTCTGACCCATGAGCAAATGCAATGCTGCATACCAAACCCCTGAGAGCAGTCCAATCCTTTTCTTTTGTATGCTGAATAAACTTTCCCTTCAAGTTAGCAATAGACTATTTCCCAACAGAGTAGTAATTTAATCTCTTGACATTAATTCTTCTGATATTCCTTGTAGCTTGGGTCTGCTGTTCTCATTGAATATGAATATTTAACTTGAAGAGGATAATAACATAATCAGTCCAGCACCATACATTGTCTTTATCATTCTCACATCCTGTCTGTCTCTTCTCCTTTTAAGCACACAGTGTATGAGATGCCAGTGTTTGCATTGAGGGTGCATCCAGGAACTTTTATTTCATTTAGATAAATTAAAGACAGTGCTTAGGATGAAAATGACATGAGGTCCACAAATCTTTAGAAATAGGTGACCATTGTTGTTGTTGTTGTTGTTGTTGTTGTTTCCAACTCTGTTCCTCCCAAGGACTCCCTTACATGTCTGATAGTCTCAGGCTACTGTAGCATTAAAGTCACTAAGAATTATGAATTTGTCCTCTTTAGGGGCACTAATGAAAATTGTCTCCAGTTCTTCATCAAATTTTTCTTTGGCTTCATCTGGATTCTTCATGGTGGGAACATATTCTCTGATGGTGGTGGCATGATGCATTCCTTCAAGTGACAATCTTGTTCCCATGAATCAGCTCTTCACAGCTTTGGAAAGCCATTCAAGCTTATAGACTAGATTAGCTTTGATAGCAAAGCTTATCCCAGCTTCATGTTGTTCCCATTCACTGCGGTCATTTCAGAAATATGCCATCCCTGTGTCACTCAGGACTGATGCTTGGATATGATTCCTACTGGGTTCTCTTGCAACATCTTTTAGGTCTGTTGGATGTGGTGTTGTCTATGAGTGTCTACCCATTTCATACTCCTGTGATGAAAAGAAACTTCTTGAAAATAGGTTTTTTATTTATTTTTTTTACAATATTTATATTTCAACAATGGGATGAGATCCCTATCTGTTGAGTTAATTAGATCAAGTTTGGGTAAACAGATAATATTTAGGGCATCTTTCCTAGCCCCTTCCTTACACCAGGAGATGAGTAGTGTGATTTTTAAAAGGGCTACACATACTCCCCACTGTTGCTTTCCATGGGGAAATGCCGCTATGTCCTAGGCCACCTGTGTAAAGCTCCCAGTGTATCAGCATCTGCTGCTTCATTACTAGCCTATTAAAACAGGACTTTGAGCAGTATAGCACTAATAGTAGTAATAACAATTGTATCAGGAATATTAGTAAAAGTTGTAGTAGCAGCAGTGGTACTAGTAGTAGTAGGCAGTGGAAAAATAAGAAAGAAAGCATCTCTTTGCAAAGAATAGCTATTTATCTTTCAAAGTGAATGCCTAATAAATGTATTATGATCTTTAAAAAGATCTACTACTTTTTTTCCTTCAGAATTCATACTCTTACCATAGACATTATTTCTTTATGAGTTAGCACTTTCTTAGAATTTCACCTTTTATCCTTTTTTTTCTATATATTGAACTTTCCTTTGTTTAATCTCTTTGCTATTTCCCCCCTTCTTTCTACTGCTGTGGCATTTATATTTTCCCCTGAACAAATCTCAAGAAAAATTCTCTTAACCTCTATAATTCAAGTGATATGTGTGTATTTGTAGGAATGAATGTCTCAAAAGAGAGGAAGTAAGATTAAAAAGGATTGGAAAATATTTTTGCATTCCATAAAAATACTCAGAATGATGTCACATTGTGTTTGCATCACAAGGAATCAAATATCACTGGGGCACAGAACATGAAGAGAACTAGAATAAAATACTGGGAAGGTTAGAAGGTCCAGTGTATAGGATTTTAAAATCAAACAAATAATGTTACATTTTATTCTGAAAGTAATAAGGAGCTCCTGCAGTTTAGTGGTTCAGGGGAGTGGTGATGAGCCTGAGATGTTGAAAGTTGAAATTATTTACCCACATTTACATATTTAAAGCAATCACCATCTCTTCTCAAAACTGAACTTTTTTTTTTTTTAGATTTTGCAAGGCAATGGGGTTTAGTGGCTTGCCCATGGCCACATAGCTAGGTAATTATTAAGTGTTTGAGACCAGATTTGAACTCAGGTACTCCTGACTCCAAGGCTGATGCTTTATCCACTATGCCACTTAGCCACCCCTCCAAAAACCTGAACTTTAAATATAGTTGTTGGAGTCTAATTATATCCTCATGCCACTCATGAGAATTTCTATGAAACCAGCATCTAGTAAATGACTTCTGCCATATGTAGTCTACAATGCCAATCAACTTTTCTCTATCAAGTACTAAAAGTGATACTTGAGAGAAAATTTCTGGATTAAATAAGTCTGAATGACTAAAATTATCAGAAACTGTATTATTATTATTATTATTATTATTATTATCAAAATGATGGTTATGTAATTCACAGAAAATAAACCTAACTTTTATTCTTAAGAGGGTCTTTATATTTAACAATGAACTTTAAAAGAGTTGGTAATATGATTTCAGAAATTCCTATGGTTCAGTATCATTGACTCAGTGAAATTTAGATAGCTAGATAGCTAGATAGTTAGATAGACAGACATATATATGTGTGTGTGTATGCATATATATGTGTGTGTATATGTGCGTGTTGATAATAGATAATTTCATAAAAATATAATTTATGTGAAGATGTTTAACTTGTTTTTCTGCTATTTAGCCTATTAATTAGCCTTTCAGATAACTATAGAAAAGAATACAAAAATGAATATCAAGATTGCAAAGGGGAAAATATTACTAAAACCATTAGAGGATAACTCTGACCAACCAAGTAATTGGTAGTGTAATTTGCATAATTATGTTTACTATAATGAGGGGTATGCTGTGTGATGCATTCTTCTCACTTGCCTTGACCAGAATTGTTTCACCCCAAGGCCTGATTGTTAGGAAATCGGACTATTGGTGATGATCTAACTACTGCAGGGATCATTTAGTCTTAATTTGATCTCAGTTCCTCCAGGATTAGCAAGGTACCCAGATGCATCATCAATGCTGGGGAAGCATCAGCATGTAACATCTTGTATCAGTATGTAACTACTCAATATATATACCATCCTGTCTCTTGTTAGAATAGTCAGCAATACAGAAGGAAAAAAGGATGAAACATGCAAATTTATAATTTAAAAAGATTATGACTGAACAAACTATTAGTCTTAATATGCAAGTAAATAATAATTTCCCTCCCAGTGTCACTTTATATTTTGATGCTTACTTTTCATATAGGTGAATAGTGAACATTTTTTTTCATCTTTTCAAACTATAAGTATCCGCAAGAAAAAAATACATTTAGTAGAAGCTTATTTAAAAACCAAGATTCTCTAGATTGGTTGCAAGGAAGCAGGACACTGGTGAATTTCTTTGTACTAAAGATTGATTGAATCACAACAAAAGTTCACAAAGTGCCAATGAAATACAACAGTAAAAATAAACTACTCCTAGATATGTTGTCCACATTAACAAATACAAACACACATACAAAATATATGTGACTGTTCACAGGTATAATGATGGATACTAAGTCAGAAGAGGTTTGCTTTATACAGTTTAATTTAATTTATTCATTATTTCTAATGCTTTTTAGATATAAAACTGCATTATTCCCTTCCTTTACTTCTTCCCCTCTTTCCTTGCTTCGTTTTCCTTCCCTCCCTCTTCCTTTCCCACTTTATTTCTTGCTTTCTAAGGGTTATGTCCTTGGTAAATCATAGACGAATATGTGCATTAGAGTAGAAAAAAAGACATAGCCACCATTTTTACAAATGACATTATAGTCTTTATCTAAAGTTATTTTGTAAGGATGATTTCATTCAGTTTCTGAATGACTTACTGTTTCATATGGTTCATATCATCAAAAGGTCTGTGAAAGTGACCCTTATTTTGAGAAAAGTCGTTTTCAGTTTTGCTATTGGAAATGGGAGTACATTACAAACCTTAGAACTCAATTTGTCAGTGTCCATGGGCAAATTTCTTTCCCCTAAGTAGAAAATCTAACATAATATTAATAATAATAATAATGATGATAATCATAATGATAATCATAACAATACATTTGCATAAGAGTTGCAAAAAATATTACCTCCCCTGCACTACACACACATAGAGTCACCACAGTTTTTCAATTGTGGTATAAAAGAAGTACTTTTTAGAAAGTTGAGCAAGGTAAGTGTTTCCCTGAGCAAGTTTTTCTTATTTTGGAGAAATTTGGAGTGGTTCTTGTCTCAATGTAGCTTTATTTCAGATACAGTTAGAGGTAGTTTTTTAATATTGGCAATGAATTTTGTTTTAAGAGGATACACAAACGCACACACATACACACACACACACACATTATGCTTATATAATTACATATTAATTACTTTACATTTATTATTTAAAGAAACAAACTTTATTATGTCCATCTTTTTGAGATATAATAAATTGGGACTATAAGGCATTTTTGGAGTTAACAGTGTGAGTACAATGAATGAGAAGGATGTCAAATGATACTAAAGAAAGTTTTCTTAACTTTATAAAAACAATAAATTTAGAGTTGAGTTCTTTAAAATATCTCCCCTAAAAGAGGATATTGAATAAAGGAAATGAGAATCTGTTTTCCTTGTATGAGGCATTTACCCAGTCCATCCAACTCTGCCTTCCAGAACTTATAAAGAACATTAAATTATATCTTTTCATTTTTAGTCCCAATATATTGTAGATGTTACTGGCTTCTGAAAGTAATTACAATTATTGAATCAAGTCACTTTCAAACAAATAAAGAAAAAATAATTTCTCCTCACTCTTGCTGTTCCCAAACATTTATGATAGTTTAATGATCAAAGAGATATGCTTTCAGACAATTAACCTGGAAAGATATTACCTCCTTGTCTATAAGGCAAATTATAATACATGTTCCAGTGGGCCAATGATTATGAATCTTTTCTCTGGGATTAAAAAGACTTAGATCTGAATCTAAGGGAAGAGCTTTGATTTTAATTTCTTCCATTGACTTAGTTTCCATGTTAAGAACATTTTAAGGCACAGTAAGCTGTCAGCATATATAGTGGAAAGAATATACTGCATGGATTCAGGAGATACATTTATTTTAATTCTGACTTAATAATTTACTGTTTATGATCAATTCACTTAATTCCTTGAAGCCTCACTTTATTTACTTCTGAAACAGAGAAAATATATTTATTAATATTTACTTTATTTGCTTTATGTAAAAGCCATTTGAGATTATAGGATTTATAAAATGCACAAATACCATATAAATATTTACTATTCTTATTGTCGCAGAGCTGAATAAATAATTCATTGATAGTCACTTAAATAATAATTCATTCTATTCTGTATCATATGTGTTATAAAGTAAAATACATTCATAGAATAAACTAGCATAAGAAAAAAACTGTCACTTTTTCCAAATCATTTTTACATTGTTTTACCTTCTAAGAGCTAAAACTGTTTAAGGCCTCTAATCTAGTACCTATTGTTCCATTAATCTTAATGGTTCATGTGATTCATTGGCTACTTAAGTAAAAAAAAAATGAATCAAAATAGCTGTGAAATGAGTTCACATTCCAGTTAAGATGGTGGAGAAAAGCCAGGCACAGTCCTAAGTTCTCCTGACATTCCCTCAGAACTTACATGAATCAAGACTCTTAGCAGAATTTGGATCCATAAAACCCAGAAACAAACCCAAGAGAACATCTATCAACAAGGTCTGTCTCAGAGGAACATGGGTGAGCCTGAGGCAAAGAGCACAGAGCCAGCCCAGTGATGGTGGGGTAAGCCAAAGGACTAACTGCAAAAGTTTTGGTTGTGTGAGCTGTGGGCAGGAGAGCTCCAGCAAGGCTGGCAGGAGAGTTCCAGAGTGTGGCTAGACATCAAGCCAGTGAGGTCCAGAGCCATAAGCCCACTTTTTTCAGCAGAATCCCATTTTTTCCAATAGAGTCTTCTCCTCCAATCACTGTGGGAGAAAATGACTCTTCCCAGTACAAACACTGTAACAACCCCAACACCACCCCTCCCCATGGTCAGGTGTGGGTGTCAGAATTCCCACTGGACTGAGTGAGGATTAAGGAGAT
Source organism: Macrotis lagotis (assembly GCF_037893015.1). Lineage (NCBI taxonomy): Eukaryota > Metazoa > Chordata > Mammalia > Peramelemorphia > Peramelidae > Macrotis > Macrotis lagotis. Next base: position 532,989,195 of record NC_133658.1, read on the forward strand.
TAATTATCTAACCCTAGGACCCAGCCCACATTTTTTTAAGGTTTTTGCAAGCCAAACAGGGTTCAGTGGCTTGCCCAGGGCCACAAAGTTAGGTAATTATTAAGTGTCTTAGACCGGATTTGAATCCAGGTACTCCTGACTCCAGGGCTGGTGCTTTATCCACTATGCCACCTAGCTGCACCCAGACCACATTTTTCAAAGATAACCAGCATCCTTCTTGCCCACCCCAAACCCCAGACCTAGGGAGTGGGACACTAATAAAGATCACTTCAGAGAAAGCAACCAGTATGCCCACTGACCAGTGTGCTTGGAATTGTTTAGGCCAGTGAGCAGAGACTCGAGATATTTCTAGCCCGAAGGTCTGTGAACCAACACCTCCCTCAAAACAAGATCCTAAGAAAATGAAGAATAGTCAGCAGAAAGGGGGGTACTTTAAAAGTTACTTTGAAGGCAAAGGTCCAAACTAAGAAAGATCTAGAACTTCTGAGGACACTATGAATTGGCCTCAAGCCTAGAAAGACTTCTTAGAGGAGATAAGGAAGATTAAAAATAAATTAGAAATATTGGGAAAATAAATGCAAGAGAAAATTAAAAATTTTTCAAGAGAAAATTAACAACTTGAAACAAGAAAACAAATTCTTGGAAAACAAATGCAAAAAGAAAATAATTCTCTCAAAACCACAATTTAGAAAAATGGAAAACTGCTTCAATAAAGTACTTGACCAATTGGAAAAAGAGTTGTAAAAGATAAATGAAGAAAGTACTTCTCTTAAAAAAAGAATCTGGGAACTAATGACTCCATAGCACAACAAGAATTTGTTAAACAAAATCAAAAAATTAAAAAAAGAAGAAAATGTGAAATACTTCATCAGCAAAACTAGTGACCTTGAAAATAGAACTAGAAGAGACAACATAAGATTACTTGGACTTCCTGGAAACATTGAGGATAAAAAAAAAAAGCCTGGGTTCAATCCTTCAGTATTTAGTGAAGCAAAATTGCCCTGTTATCATGGAATCAGAGGGCAAAATAGTAACTGAAATTATACATGGATCCCCTCCTGAAAGGGATTTCAAAGTGAAAACACCAAGGAAGGTTGTCAAAAAATTCCAGAACTATCAGATAAAAGAAAATCCTGCAACCAGCCAGAAAAAAATAATTTACATACCATGGAGCCACATTAACATTACACAGGACCTAGCTGCATCAACATTCATGGACTCAAGGGCCTGGAAATGATATTGCAAAGATCAAGGAGCTTGGAATTTAACCAAGTATTCAGTATTTGGAAAAACTGAACCTTCTCTTCCAGGGAAAAAAAATAGACATTTACCAAAATAGGAGACTTTCAACTTTTCCTGATGAAAATAGCAGAGCTAAATAGAAAATTTGGAATTCAAACTGGAAGCTCAAGAGATTTAGGAAAAAGTAAAAAAGGGAAATGGAAAAAAATTTGGTACACAATAAGATGAAATTGACTGTATTACCACATAGGAGAAAGATTTTCATAACTCTTGAGAAATGTAACTGAACAAAGGGGGAAAAGAGAAGTAAAGAAGAACCAGTAGAAGGAAGGGGAGGAAGAAGAGGCAAAGGGAAAGCAGAAAGAAAGGGGAGGGGGTTAGATATAGGAGGGCAAACACACTGAAGGTGGTGTTTCAGGCAAAAAATACTGGGGAATATGGATAGAGTGAAAAAAGGAAAAATACAAACAGAGGGAAGATAGTATGCAGGGCAATAAATAGTTAGTACTTATAATTTTGAATGTGAATGGGATTAACTCTCCCTTTCAACCTAAGTGAAAAAGGAAGCGGAAGCAATCCCTATCTCAGAAAAAGTAACTACTAAAATAGATTTCAATAAAAGATATAAGGAGGGCAACTGTATCCTCTTAAGACGGACCATAGACAATGAAGCAATTTCAATACTAAATATGTATGTACCAATTGTAATAGCATCCAAATTCTTGGAGGAGAAGTTGAATGATTTACAGGAAGATATAGACAGCAATACTTTAAAGGTGGGAGATCTCAACTTCCCTCTCAGATTTAGACAACTCTAACCATAAAATTTACAAGAAGGAAGTCAAGAAAGTAGACATTTGGAGAAAATTGAATGAGTATAGAAAGGAATATGCTTTTTTTCCCATAGGACATGACACTTACACAAAATTTGACCATATGCTAGGCCATAAAAATCTCATAATCAAATGCAGAAAGGCAGAAATAGTGAATACTTTCTTCTCAGATAAAAATTCAATAAAAATCATGTGCAATAGTAGGCCATGGAAAGATAGAGATAAATTTAATTGGAGACTAAGTAACCTTATTTTAAAAAATGAGTGGATCAGACAACAAATTATAAACAGAATTAATTATTTCCTCCTAGAAATTGATAGTGACATGAGCACATACCAAATTAGGGGCTACAGTTAAGGCAGTTATAAGGATATATATATTTCAGTGTTTACATAAATTAATTAGAGAAAAGCATGAAACTAAAAAAAACTTAGAGAAAGAAATGAAACTCCCTGATTAAATACCAAATAAAAAATTATAAAAATTAAAGGAGAAAATGAAAACATCAAAAGCAAGAAAGCCATTGAACAAATAAATAAAACCAAGAGTTGGTTTTTATAAAAATTCAATAAAATTGATGAATCTCAAGTTAATTTGATTAAAAAATAAGAAAACCAAATTACTAGTATCATAAATGAAAAAGTTGAACTCAATACTAAGTTCAGGTACACAATACTGAATGAGGAGGTAAATAAAGTAATAATTTAGAACAATTTTTCCCAACTACATGCCAATAAGTTTGATAATCTAAGTGAAATGAATGAATATTCATGAAAATATATGTTGCCAATGTGAAAGGAAGTAGAAATTAAGTACCTAAATAACCCCATTTCAGAAGAAGAAATTCATCAAGCCATCAATGAACTCCATAAGAAAAAATCTCCATGGCCAAATGGATTAGTAAATGAATTCTATCAAACATTTAAGAACCAATTTCTTGCAATCCTATATAAACTCTTTGGAAAAATAGATGTAGACAGAACTCAGTCTAACTCCTTCTATTACACTAATATGATACTGATACCTAAACCAGGAAGGGTCAAAACAATTAAAGAAAATTATAGAACTATCTCCTTGATGAATATAGATGCAAAAATATTAAATATAATATTAGCAACGTGATTACAGAAAGTTATCACAAGGATAAGAAACTGTCACGAAGAAGGCTTTATTCCAGGAAAGCAGGATTGGTTCAATATTAGTAAAACTGTTAGTATAATTGACTATAACATTAACAAACCTAACAGAAAACATTTGATTATCTTAATAGAAGCTGCAAAAAGCCCTTGACAAAATACAGTATCCATTCCTGCTAAAAATGTTAGAGAGCAAATGATTGTTCCTTAAAATATTTGGTATCTATCTGACACCATCATCAAGCATTATCTGCAATAGAGGTAAGATAGAGGCCTTCCTCATAAGATCAGCGGTGAAACAAAGATGTCCATTATGACATCACTATTCAATACTGTGATAGAAATGTTAGTTTCAGCAATAAGAGGAGAAAAAGAAATCAAAGGAATTAGAATTTGGAAAGAAGAAACAAGACTAACTATTTGCATATGACATGATGTTATACTTAAAGAATCCTAAAAAATCATCTGAAAAACTTCAGAAACAATTAACAGCCTTAGTAGAGTCACAGGATGTAAAATTAATTCACTAAATCCTCATCATTTCTATTTATTTCTAGCAACGTACAGCAGCAAAAAAATGGAAAGATAAATCCCATTTAAATTATCCTCTAACAATACATAATACTTGGGAGTCTACTCATCAAGACAGACTTGGAAACTCTTTGAAAATAATTACAAAACAATTCTCACACAAATAAAATCAGATTTAAGTAACTGGGCAAATATCAACTGCTCATGGATAGACCAAGGTAATGTAATAAAAATGACAGTTCTCTATAAAATTTATTAATATTTTATTTGTTTTAAAATTATTTGCAATAATACTTTCTATCATTTTTGAAAAGTTTTGAAATTTAAAATCCCCCCCTTCCTTCTTCCCCCCTCAAACAGAAGGCAGTCTGATGATCTTTACATTGTTTCCATGCCATACATTGACCAAAATTGAATGTGTTGAGAGAGAAATCATATCCTTGAGGAGAAAATAAAGAAAGTAAAATTACGTAGTACATAAAACATTTTTAAATTGAGGGTAATAGACTTTGATCTTTGATTAAACTCCACACTTCTTTTTTCTGGATACAGATGGTGTTCTCTGGAGCCGATATTCTAAAATTGTCCCTGATTATTGCATTGATGGAATTAAAAAGTCCATTAAGGTTAATCATCACCTCCAAGTTGTTTTCATGGTGTAAAATGTTCTTCTGGTTCTACTCATCTTTCTTAGCCTCAATTCATGCAAATATTTCCAGGCTTCTCCAAAATCCCATCCCTCTTGGTTTCTCCTAGAACAATGTTGTTCCATGATATACATATAACACAATTTGTTCATTCATTCTCCAATTGATGGACATTTACTCTATTTCCAATTCATTGTTACCACAAACAGAGCTGCGATGAATATTTTTGTACAAGTGATGTTTGAACTATTTTTCATGATCTCTTCAGGGTATAGACCCAGGAGTGGTATTGCTGGATCAAAGGGTAGGCACGATTTTATTTCCCTTTCAGTATAATTTCAGATTATTCTCCAGAAATGTTGGATGATTTCACAGCTCCACTAACAATGTGTTAGTGTCCCATATTTCCTACATCCCTTCCAACACTGAGCATTAGTCTTTCTCATCATATTGGACAATCTGATAGGTATGAGATGGTACTTCATAGATGATTTAATTTGCATGTCTTTAATCAGTAATAATTTAGAGCATATTTTTCATATGACCATAGCTATTTGATTTCCTCATCTGTAAATTGCCTTTGCATATCCTTTCACCATTTGTCAATTGGGGAACGGCATTGTGTTTTTATAAATTTGACTCAGTTCTCTAGATTTTAGAAAAGTGTCCTTTGTCAGAAACAATAATTATAAATATTTACCCCAATTTACTACAGTTTTTTGATCTGGCTTACTGTGGTTTTGTTTGTGCAAAAGCTTTTTAATTTATTGTAATCAAAATTATCTAATTTGTTTTTAATGATGTTCTCCATCTCTTTCTTGGTCATAAACTGCTTCCCTTTCCATAGATCTGACAGGAAAATGATTCCTTCTTCTTCCAGCTTGCTTATAATATTTTTTCATGTCTGAATCTTATACCCATTTTGAAATAGGGCATGAGATGCTGGTCTAATCCAAGTTTCTGCTTACTAACTTCCATTTTTCCCAACACTTTTTATCAAAGAGAGAATTCTTTTGCAGAAGCTAGACTTTGGATATATCATACAGCAGGCTACTATAATCCTTTCCAGCTGTCTCTTTTGCAACTAATCTACTCCACTGATGCACCACTCTATTTCTTAGCCAATACTGGATAGCTTTGATGACAAGTGCATGGTAAAATAATTTTATATAAGACAAGGCTAAGCCACATTCTTTTGTACTTTTTTTCATTAAATCCCTGGATATTCTTGATTTTTTATATCTTCATATGAAATTAGTTACAATTTTTTTCTAGATTGTTAAATTAATTTTTTTTGGAAGTTTGATTGGTAAAGCATTTAAAAAGTAGTTTCATTTACATAGAATTGTTATTTTTACTATATTAGCTTAGCCTATGATCAAGCAGTTGATATTTCCCCAGTTATTTAAGTCTGATTTCATTTGTGTGAAAAGAATTTTAAAGTTGTCTTCATAAAGTTTCTGAGTCTGCATTGGTAGTTAGATTTGTGAGTATTTTGTATTGTCTGAAGTTAGTTTAAATTAAAAGGCACAGACAGAAACACTGTAACCAAGATCAAAATAAATGTAGTGTATTGGGAAACAATTTTTCACTTAATATTGCCTACAAAGGACACATTTCTAAAATATACAGATAACTGAGTCAAATTTTCAAATGAACAAGTCATTGCACAATTGACAAATGGTTAAAATATATGCAAAGTCAATTTATCGATTTGGAAATCAAAGCAATCCATACTCATATGAAAAATTGCTCTAAATCACTACTTCTTTGAGAAATGCAAATTAATGCATCTCTGTGGTACTTACTGCCTTCCACATTTCAGACTGGCCATATGACTGGTAAGGACAAAGATCTATATTGCAATGGATATGGGAAGTCTGCCACACTAAAACATTGGTGGTGGGACTGTGCACTCATCCAAACTTTCTGAAGAGAAATTTGAAATTATGCTCAAAGGGCAACACAAATGTGCATAATCTTTAATCCAGCAATTCACTACTGGGTCTATACCCTGAAGAGATCATGAAGAAGTGTAAAAAGATCATTTATTCAAAAATATTCATAGCCGACCTATTTATGGTGGCAAAGAATTGGAAATTAAGTGAATGCCCTTCATTTGGGGAATGACTTAAAAAACTGTGATATATGTATGTCATGCAATTCTGTAGTTCTTTTAGAAACAAGTGAGAATGGGAATTCAAGGAATCCTGGAAGGATTTGCATGAACTGATGCTGGACATGATGAGCAGAACCAGAAGAACATCATTCACCCTAATTGCAACATGGGGGTGACGATCAAAGTTGATGGTCTTACTCATTCCATCAGTGCAACAATCAGGGACACTTTGGGGCTATTTGTGATGGAGAATACCATCTGTGTTCAGAGAAAGAATTGTGGCATTTAAACAAAGACCACAGACTATTACCTTCATTGGGGGGTGGGGACATTATCTTATGTAATTTTGCCATCCCTTATACTTTATTTTTCTTTCATAAGGATATGACTTCTCTCTCATCAAATTCAACTTAAATCAATGTATACCATGGAAACAATGGAGAAACAAACATATTGCCTTCTTTGCAGTGTTCAGGGAGAGAAGCAAGAATAGGGGAAAAATTGTAAAACTCAAAAATAAATAACATATTTCTTTAAAATAAAATAAAGATAAGGAATGTTAGGCTTCAATAAAGAGTTATGGACTTCCAATCAAGATGGCAGAGAGAAGGCAGACACTGTGCATAGGTGTCCTAGCAACCCCACAAAAATATCCTGAAAGAAACCTCTTAACAGTAATTCGATTGACAAAACACAGAAAGAAAAGCTAGGAAAAGAACACCTACTAAAAGGTCTGTCTCAAGAGACCCTCGGTGAAACCAGGAACAGAGATCAGAGAGCCAGCAGTGGCAGTCAAGCCAGAGTATCAGTCTTAGTCACAGAGTCTTTGGTGAGTGGTGGATTCAAGGACCAACATTAAACCCTGTAATCTTTCTCTGGTATAGCAGAAATCTGGGGAGTCCCATCCTGCTGGGAGGGTACGTTCAAGCAAAGAGTTGCAAAGCATGGCTGGATATCATCCCAGGGATTGGGGGACATGAGTTACATATGTTTACCAGAGCCCTGTTCCCAGTACAAACAGTAATTGCTCCTCTACCTCCTCAGGCTCAGATGTGGGCAACAGAGCACCCTAAGGTAAAATGGACATTAACTAACTAACCTAGGTCCCAGCCCACATTGTTCAAGGTCAATTAAGACTATACTTCCATCCCCACTCCCTCCAGGCCTAGGAAGATGGCCTCAAACATTCCAGAGAAAGAAAGCAACCATCATTCCCTACTGGCAGGGCCATTTTGAGTTACTTAGCCAAGTTAACAAAGCCTCTAGGGTTTTCAAAAGCAGAGCTCTGAGACCCAGGCCCTCCTTCAACACAAGATTCTATGACAATGAATAAAGGCCAGGGAATGGAAGGGCCCATTGAAAAATACTTAGAGAACACAGATCCTAAGCAAGACATATCTAGAACTTCTGAGGAGAAAGTCTTCCTTGAAGAAATCAGGAAGGATGGGCAGCTAGGTGGAGCAATTTATATAGTACTGGACCTGAAGGCAGGAGTACCTGAGTTCAAATCTGGCCTCAGACACCTAATAATTACCCAGATGCATTGCCTTGCACAAGTCATTTAAGCCCATTCTCTTGCAAAAGATAAAACAACAACAACAAAAAATCAGGAAGTAGTTTTAAAATCAGTTGGATACATTGGGAAAAGAAACTCAAGAGAAAATTAACATCCCAGAAAAAGAAAACAAATCCTTGGAAAATGCAATTGGCCAAAAATGAAATGAAACTAATTTTCTCAGATCCTCCATTGTGCAAATGCAAAAAGGAAATAATTCTCTCAAATCTTCAATTGGCCAAATGTGAAAAAGAAGATAATTCTCTCAAAACTACACTTGGTCAAATGGAAAATTCCTTCAAAAATTGGATTGACCAATTGGAAGAGGAGTTACAAAAGGTAACTGAAGAAAATTCTACTCTTAAAAAAAAGAGAACTGAATTTGTGGAATTTAATGGTTTCATGAGACAACAAGATTCTGTTAAACAAAACCAAAAGATTGAAAAAATAGAAGAAAATGTAAAATATCTAATCAGCAAAACATCGAGAATAGATCTAGAAAAGACAAACTAAGAACTATTGAGCTTCCTGAAATCATTAGAGAGAAAAAAAAAGCCTGGAGTTAATATTACAGGATTTAGTGATGGAAAACTTCCCTGATATCATGGAACCAGAGGGCAAAATGGTTATTGAAAGTACATATAGATCCCCTCTGGAAAGAAATACTAAAATGAAATCACCAAGGAATATTGATGGCAAAGCCCAGAACATTCATATAAAAGAGAAAATCCTGGAAGCAGCCAAAAAGAAATAATTTAAATACCAAGTAGCCCCAATAAGGAATATGCAGGTCATGGCTTCATCAACCATAATAGAGTGGAGGGCCTGGAATGAGATATTTCAAAGAGTCAGGGATCTTGGAATGCAGCCAAAACTCTACTATTCAACAAAACTGAACCTTCACATCCAACGAAAAAGATGGACATTTAACAAAATGGGGGACTTTCAACATTTCCTGATGAAAAGACCAGAGCTAAATAGAAAAATTGGATATGAAACAGGAGACTCAAGATACATGTCAAAAGGTTAAAAAAAAGTTAAAAGAAAAAAAAGCTGCTATCCAATAAGATGAAACTGGCTATATCCCTACCTGGGAGAAAGCTAGTCATAAATCTTGACAATTGTAACACTATTAGAGAAAATATACTTAGCAAAAAATGATGGACACTTATGAATTTTCTGTGACTCAGATGGAAATAATTAAAAACAATACCTCCTAAAATGGGGGACAGTATGGAGATGGGAGGATGGAACAGATTGAATGTGATAAATCTCATTACATTAAGAGGTACAAAGGACCTATTGTAATAGAGGGGAAGAAGGGAGGAGGTGAGAACCACCTGAATCTTTCATCAGATTTGGCTTAAAGTTAATTTATGCACACTCAGTTAAGTTATGAAACTTATCTTACCTTTCAAGTATTAAAAATGAAAAAGGCTTGGGAGGGACATGGGAGGGGGAAGAAAAGGGTATCTAAAAGAAGGAAGGAGAAAAAGAAGGGGAAAGGAGAAAGAAAGCAGAAGGGACTTGTTATAATTGGACAAATATGCTGAAGGAGGCAGTATTCAGGAGAAACTTATTGGGGAATATGGATAAAGTGCAAAAAAGTTGAAAATTACAAATACAGGGAAGATAGCATGGAGGGCAATAAAGAGTTAGTAATTATAATGTTGATTGGAAATGGGATGAACTCTTCCTTAAAATGTAAGTGAAAAGGAGAGTGGATTAAAACCTAGGATCCTATAATATGCTGCTTACAAGAAACTCATTTGAAACAGAGAGAGACATTTTGAATAAAGTTAAAATGATGGAGGAAAATATATTTGTCTTCAGCTGAAGTGAAAATTGCAGGGGTAGCAATCCTCATCTCAGGAAAAGCAGCTGCAATAATAGATAACATTAAAAGAGATAAGGAAGGAAACTATATCCTCCTAAATGGTAACATATACAATAAAATAATTTCAATACTAAATATGTATGCATTCAATGGCATAGCACTCAAATACTTAGAGGGGAAATTGAAGGAGTGACAGGAAGACAGACAACAAAACTGTACTAGTGGGAGACCTCAGCCTCCTGTTCACAGATTTAGATAAATCTAACCATAAAATAAAGAAGGAAGTTAAGGAGGTGAATAGATTGTTAGAAAACATAGACATGCTAGATCTATGGAGGAAATTGGGTGGGGATAGAAAGGAATATACTTTTCCTTTTTTCAGGTTTTTGCAAGGCAAATGGGTTTAAGTGGCTTGCCCAAGGCCACAACTAGGTGATTATTAAGTGTCTGAGACCAAATTTGAACCCAGGTACTCCTAACTCCAAGGCTGGTGTTTTATCCACCTTTAGCCACCTAGCCCCCCATTGGAATATAATTTTCTTCTGGATTACATGACACTTACACAAAAATTGACCATGTACTAGGGTATAAAAACAAAGTAATCAATTGCAGAAAGGCAGACATTTTCTCAGATAACAAGGCTATAAAAATTGCCTGAAATATTGGACCAGGGAGAAAGGAATCATTTCTAAAATATACAGAGTTTTCAGTCAAATATTTTAAAAAGGCAAGCCATTCCCCAATTGATAAGTGTTCAAAGAATATACAAAGGTAATTTGCAGATGAGGAAACCAAAGTGATGCATTGTCATATGGAAAATTGCTCTAAATCACTACTTATGAGAGAAATAAACATTAAAGCATCTTTGATGTTCCACCTCACACCTCCCAGACTGGCCAATATGATCAGAAAAGACAATGATCAATGTGAGAAAGGATTTCGGAAATCTGGGACACTAATCCATTGTTGGTAGTGTTGTGAACTGATCCAACCTTTCTGGAGAGAAATTGGAATTATGTACACCCTTTGATCCAGCAATAACACTACTGGGTCTATACCCTGAAGAGATGAGGAAACAGGGTAATAACATCACTTGTACAAAAATATTCATATCAGCCCTGTTTGTGGTGGCAAATAATTGGAAATTAATTGAATGTCTTTCAATTGGGAAATGGCTTACAAAACTGTGACATCTGTATGTGATGGAACACTATTGTTCTATTAGAAACCAGGAGGGATAGGAATTCAAGGAATCCTGGAATACTTTGCATGAGCTGATGGTGAGAAAGATAAGCAGATCCAGCAGAATATTGTACACCCTAACATCAACATGGGGGTGTTGATCATCTTTGATGGACTTGCTCATTCCATCCTTATATTCCATCAATCAGGCACAATTTTGGATTCTGTGATGGAGAATACTATCTCTATCCAGCAAAATAATTGTAGAGCTTTAACAAGGACCAAAAACTATTACCTTAAATTTAGAAAAAAATTATCTTATTATATAATTTTGCAATCTCTTATACTTTATTTTTCTTCCATTATATGATTTCTCTCTCATTACATTTACCTTAGATAAATGTATGCTGTGGAAACAATATAAAGACTAAGAGATTGCCTTCTCTGGAGGGGGTTACAGGAGGGCAGCAAGATTAGTGAAAAATTGTAAAATTCAAAATAAATAAAATCTTTCTTTTATGAAACAAGTGAGTTCTTACAATCTTTCTCAGTATATCACCAGTTTCATCTTATTTGATAACAGTTTTTTCTTTTCCCTTTTTTAATCTTTAAATGTGTCTCTTGACTCTCCTGTTTGAACTCCAAATTTATTTTTACCTTTTCATGTGTCTCTTGAGCCTCCTGCTTGATATCCAATTTTTTTTTTATTTAGCTCTGGTCTTTTTATCAGGAAAAGTTGGAAATCCCTTAGTTCCTTAAATATATATCTTTTCCCTGGAAGAAAAGGCTCAATTTTTCAGGATAACAAATTGTTGGTTGCATCCCAAACTCCCTTCTTCTTCAGAAAATTGCATTTCAGGACCTCCTTTGTAACTTAATTGATTATTTTTGGCTGCTTGCAGGATTTTCTGTTTTATCTGATAGCTCTGCAATTGGCCATAATAATCCTTGGTGTTTTCATTTTGGGACCTTTTCAAGAGTGGTTTGTTTTTTTTCTATCAATAGATATTTTGTCCTCTGGTTCCATGATATCAGGGCAAGAAATCTTGAAATATTTAGTACAGGCTTTTTTTTAATTCTTCAACTTTTTCCAGGAAGCACAATGATTCTTAAGTTGTCTCTTAAGTTTTATTTAGTTTTTTCATGTTTATTTGTTTTTCTTTAACATATTTTCATAGTCCCATGAAGTCTTCAGTTTCCATGCATTCTGTTCATTTTTTTGGAGGGGAATCTTCTTCTTTTTCCATTTTTGACTCCTTTTTTGAATTGGTCATTTCTATTTTTGCGGGAGTTTGCCATTTGCCAAATTGTTTTTTGACATAATTATTTTCTTTTTGTAGTTCTCCAAGGATTAGTTTTCTTTTTGCAACATGTTCATTTTCTCTTTCAAGTTGTAATTTTGTCTTCAGTTTCCTTCATTAATTTTTCCAATTGATTTTTAAACTCTTATCTTATCTCTTCTAAGAAGTCATTCTGGGCTGGAGACCAATTCATATTCACCTCAGAAGTTGTAGCTCTCTCTAAGTTATGGTCTTTACCTTCGACATAGCTTTCAATGGACCACCCTTTTTCGCTGGCCTTTCTTCAGTTTCCTAGGATTTTTTCTAGGGGGAGGGGCTGATGTCTAGACCTTTACTTTTGAAAACACTTGAGGCTTTGCTTATTGGGCTTAATAACTGCAAGTGTGCTGGCCAGAAGGCGGTGATATGCACTTTCTCTAGAATGTGTGTGACCTTCCTTGGAGTGGGAGAAGGGCTGTTGGGAGCAGCAATCAGGGTTTGGATTAGTCTAGGACAATGTGGAATGGTGCTTAGAATTTATCTCTTTATTCTACTGAGAGAGACCTTCTTCCCACAACTGAACTTGCGGTAGGTTCTCAGAAGTCACTTTCTTCCACAGGGTTGGGGTGAACTGGACTCAACTTGGAAACATGCGGACTCCACTGAATATACCTGGCTCATGGCTCTGGTCTTCCAAGCCAACTGAGCTGAACAATTTGATGTCTAGCCACTAGGATGGAGCTCTCCTACCCCCTACACTGGAACTTTCCCTCCAACCTTGCTGTAACTCTCCTGCTAGTGACTCATACACCAAAAGTTTCTTTGTGGCTATTCTAAGGTAAGTCCCAGGTCTCATCTTGTTACCTCTGCAGTGACTCTCAGATCTCTCTCCCTGGCTTGCCCAATTTCCCTCACACAGACCCTGTTGGTAGGTAGCCATCTCCTTTGTTCTCTGGATTTTGTGCATTTCAATTCTGATAGAGGCTTAATTCAAATTAGTTCTAAGAAAGTCAGGAGAAATTAGGATAGTGCCCAACTTCTCTCCACCATCTTGGTTAGAAGTCAATTCTACCTCAATTAAACTACTTATTTAGTGCCTTGCTGATCAACCTTCCAAAACATTGCTTTAATGAACTAAAAAAATTGTAACTAAATTAATATGGAGAAACAAAATGTCAAGAATATTAAAGGGTTCAATGAAAAATGTTCAAAAGAAGGTGGTTTCACCTTACAAGATCAAAAATAATATTATAAAGCCTCAGTCATCAGAACTTCCTGGTACTGGCTAAGAAAGAGAGTGGTGGATCAGTGGAATAGAATAGGTGTAAAAGAGACAGCAGGCAATGTTTATAGTCATCTGCTGTTTGATAAAACCAAACAGTCCAGATCCTGCCAATGGAACTCTCTGTGATAAAAATTGCTGGAAAAATTTCTAGTTATTATGGCAGAAACTCAGATTAGACCAACATCTCACACATATATTACAAGATATGATCAAAGTCTATGCAGGATTTTGGCATGAAAGCCAATATTCTAAGCAAGCTAGGAAATCAAGAAATAGTTTTCCTGTAAGACCTAGGGAAACAGAATCTCTTTTTTGATCAATGAAGAGATGGAGAACATCATAAAAAACAAATTAGATAATTTTGATTTAATTAAATTAATCAAAAGCTCTTGCGCAAAAAAAAAAACCCCACTGTAACCAAGATAAAAAAATGTAGTAAATTGGGAAACAATTTTTACAACTTGTATTTCTGAAAAAGGATGCTGATACTCTTTCCTGATTCTTTTAACTCCAAATAAATTTTCTTTTTTTATCACTTGTCTATCCAAATCTTCATGAAGTAATTTTCTTTCTCTGTCTCTCTGGCTAGTAACTTCAAGGTCAAAAATAAGAGCCAGATTGAAAAAAGAAGGAGAAGCCACAGAAAGAGAGAATAGGATGGGAGGACAACATTCTGGCAGAATTACAGTGAAGTGGGGAAGAGAAAAATTCAACAATATTTTATCATATTAATATTAATTTATCTGTTTGATTCAAAGTACCTTTTATGCTCAATTCTCCTGTCTTTGGGGATCATGGAGAACATCATAAACAGTCTGTAAAGATTTATCTTACTTGTTTTTTATAATTTCTAAGCTCTTCACTTTAGCCAGTTTCTTTAAGAATTTTATGTCCTGTCCTGGATTTTTTTTAGTCCCTTGGAAAGTTCCTTCCCTTTTACACCCAAGGACCTGATTGGAAAAAGAAACTAAAAAGTCACACTGCTCATGGACCCACCCAAAGCCTTCCCCTCACCTCAATCCTGGGATTTCTTGAAACTTAGCCAGGGGATTTTCTTCTCCTGAAGGACTATCTCTGGATGACTTCAAGTTCCACACATTTCCAACATAAGGACACCAAATGTTGCAATCCCCTGACCAGCAGGGCATCCATTCATCTTAGATGAGAAAAGAAAACATATATACACCTGGGTGGTGAATACCAGCAGCTAAAGCAAACCAAAAGTCAACAAAAACAACAATAATAGCAACAAAATGCAAGACATTATTTCTAATTTAATTTTAAGCTAATGGCTTTATTATTTATAAATTATCATCAACATCTGTAATCTCAGGTCATTGAAAATTATGATCTAAGAAGAAATTTCAATGCATCACATGTTTATATATATTTATTGGTAATATATATTACATCCATATATATCCATGAAATCTCTTCAATATCCCCAAGAATATTTTCAAAATCAGAGTATAGTGAGTCCAATGATGTCAGACATTGCATTATTTGGTTTAAAAAGTTATCTAAACTAAGCCAGAGCATGAAGCCAAGATAACAGAGAAAAGACAAGAACTTGCCTGAATTCTCTCCCAAGTTCCTCTAAACACATTTAAATAATTCCTCAAAAAAATTCTAGAGTGGCCAAATATAACAAAGGAATGATTTCATTTTCCAACCCATGCACACATAGAAGTTTGGCAGGAATGTCCTGTTACAGAAAATTCTGTGTTAAACACAAGTCATTGCATACCCAGACTCAGCAAACCAGATTGGATCTGGGGGCAACTGAATATGTGGAAGCAATATCAGTTTCTGGACATCTGAACACACAGATGGTAAATGGAGCCAGACAACTGGGTCTATCACCAGAAGAAGAATTCTGTTTCATTGCCCATACTTGGATCTTGATCATAATCTCAGGACTAGGCGTATCAGTATCACACCAAAGCTTGTTGTAACAGGGAAACTAGAATCCTGGCCACAGATTAAGAGAGAAAAAGAATGGCTGTGGTTGTGCAATGACTGGAATACAACAAGGAGAGTAGTAAACAAACCATTTCCAAAATCATTCTATACTGTTAAAAACAAGAATGTTCAAGCTTCTAGAATTATCAACAAAAACAATGTAAAAAAAATTAGAAATTCAGGGCAGTGCCCCCTTCCCTTTGTAAACCAGATTCCACTTTAGCATAGAGCTAAAAGACAAGAAATAGGCAGAAACATGAGCAAACAGAAAAAAAAATATCAGGCCAAAAGAAAGTTACTCTATTAATAAAGATCAAATTATCAGAAGAAAATAGCACAGTCTAAGTTGCAATATCCAAAGCCAAAAAAATAATAAATTTTCCCCTGTTCATGGAAAATCTCAAAGATTATAAAATAAAAGTAATTGAAGTAGAAGAAAAATTGTGAGGAGTAATGAGTAATGCAAGCAAATCATGAAAAAATAGAACAGCTTGGTAAAGCTAAAATAACACCTCAAAAAAAGGTTAAAAGTCTTTTTATAAGTTATAGCTCAAAAATACAATGAAGAGAATAATTATTTGAAAAGCATAATTTGTCCAATAGAAAAGGAAGTACCATAGCTCAGTGAAGAAAATAATTACTTGGAAATTAAAATTGCATAAGAGGAATATAATAACTTTAGGGGGAAATCAAGATATAATAAAGCATAAACAAAAAAAGACAAAAAAGAAGATAAATATAATACATCTCAATGGAAAAACTATTGATCCAGAAGAGACTATTTCCCTTATTGAGAGTCATGATAAAAAATAAAAATCTAGACTTTTTCTTTTTTTTTTTATATGAGGCAATGGGTATAAGAGATTTGCCTAAGGTCTCACAGTAAATATCAAGTATCTGATACTGGATACAGACTCAGGTTTTCCTGACTCCAAGGCCATTGCCCTTTCTGTTGCACAATCTAGTCACCCCCTTAGACATTTTTCAATAAATTCTCATAGAAAACTTACGTGATCTTTAGTAACAGAACTTTGAATTTGAATTGGAAGGATCTGCCACCTACCTGCTGAAAGATATGCCAAAATGAAAATTGCAATGAGTTCTCAAGTGAACTTGGTTGAACTTGGGTTATTATTTTCTTATTTTTTGGTCTTCCTGGTTTAGGAATTAGCAACATATTGGTGTTATAAAAGGCATTTGGCACACTTTCTTCTCCTATTTTTAAAACAGTTTCTGTAGAAATGGAATTAATTGTTCAGTAAATATTTGGTAGAATTCATTTGTAAATCCATTGTTTATGTGGAGATTTTTTAAGAGAATTTATTTATGATTTCTTCAATTTATTTTTTCTCTTTTTAAATCTGTATGTGATTTCTTTATTTTAAATTATAGAAAGGTTTTATTTATTTTGAGTTTTTCAATTTTTCCCCCAATCTCACTTCCCCCACCCCCACAGAAGTCAGTTTGCTAGTCTTTACATCAGTCCCATAGTATGATTTGATCTAAGTTGAATGTGATGAGAGAGAAATCATATCCTTAAGAAAGAAACATTTAGTATGAGATATAGCATAATTACATAATAAGAAAACATCTTTTTCAATTAAAGATACATAGAAAGTCTTTGGTCTTTGTTCAGATTCCACAATTTTTTTCTCAGGATACAGAGGGCATTCTCCATGACAGATATAACAAAATTGCTCCTGATTGTTGCCCTGAGAGTATGAGCAACTCACAGAACCAGAAGAACATTGTACACCCTAAGAGCAACATGGGAATAATGATCAACAATTATTTTTTTTTCAAAATAGGGTTATTTAAATGTTTTATTTACTCTTCTGTTAATCTGGGTAGTTTGCAGTTTTGTAAATCTTCATCCATTTCACTCAGGATATCAATTTTATTGGCATTAAAATTCAGTAAAATAGCTCTGAATTGTTTATTTAGTTTCCTCCCCATTGGTGGTTAGTTCACCCTTTTCATTCCTGATAATGCTAATTTGGTTTTTCTTTCTTTCTTTTTTTAACTTAGATTTACTAAAGGTTTATATATTGTTGATTTTTATAAGAAAAACTTAGTTTTTTTTTAGGTCACTGGATTTGTTACTTTCAAATTCATTAATCTCTCCCTTAATTTTCAGAAATTCTATTTGGTATTTAATTGGGCATCTTCCATTTTTATCTAGCTTTTAAGTTGCATATGCTATTCATTTATTTCCTTTTTCTCTTTTTGTTTATATAAGTATTTAGAGATATAAAATTTCCCCTTGAAACTATTTTGGTAAGATGTCTCATTGTTATCATTTTCTTGCATGAAATGGTTGATTATTTTCATTATTCATTCTTTAAAATGGCTATTTATTTATTTATTTATCTATTTATCTTGATTGATTAGTTAGTTAGTTTATTTATTTATTTTTAGGTTTTTGCAAGACAAATGGGATTAAGTGGCTTGCCCAAGACCACAGGTAATTATTAAGTGTCTGAGACCAGATTTGAACACAGGTACTCCTGACTCCAGGGCTGGTGCTTTATCCACTATGCCATATAGCTGCCTCCAAATCTAGTGTTCTTCACTAACATTTGTTTGGTTTCATTTTTCCCCATTTCATTTACTTTTTTTGTATTCCTTGAATCTTATTTTTGGGTACTTCATTATCTTTTCAATTCTGGTCTTATTATCAGGAAATTTTGGAAGGCTTATACTTCTTGAACATCCATCATTTCACCTGAAGGAATATGCTGAAATTTTTAGGGTAGTAAATTTTGTAATACAAGGTTTATTGTACCCTGAAATGCAGTATTCCAAGTTCCCTGGTTCTTCAATGTTGAAGTTGATAAGTCCTGACCAATATTTCATAGACTATCCCTCCTGGATCTATTTTCCAGGTCATTTTTTTTCCTAAAATTTTCAGGATTTTTTCAATTTTTTAAGTCTTTTTACTTAAATATAAACTTAAAGTCTCATATACATATTGACTTCTATTAGTCAAACTCCAATTTTTAGGGTTTTTAGGATTTTATTTTCTTCAGTTAGCTTTTGTTTTTATTTTCCAGGACTTTTGTTTTATTTTTTGTTGATTTGGATCCCCTTTCCAGTTGATAGATTTCAGTTTTAGATGAGTAGATTCAATTCTATTCTAGTTGTTTAATTTGAGTTTTAGATGAGTTGTATTGTTTTACCAGTTTAATTAATTTGAATTTTAGAGGAATTACATACTTTTTCTTTAATTGCTATTTTGTTTTCACATGTAAATGTTATGAAAGATTTCCAACTTTCCATCCACAAGCAAATGAATATCTTTATGTTCCATAATTTCTATTCACTCTCTCCACACTCCCCTCCCCTCAGTTCGAACAGTCAGGTGAATAATTTGCATAAACATTTGTTCTTATAGAAGTTAACATCTTTGAGTTTGGGAAAAGCAGATTACTGTAATCCTTTACTACTATTTACTTTGAACCTATCATATTCCACTAATCCATTATTCTATTTTTATCCAGTACCACACAGTTTTGATGAATCCAGCTTTTGTTTTTTCTTTATGTTTTTTATTTTAAAATACATATTATGAGTATATCAACAGCAATATTCATATTTTTAAACTGCAAAATTTGCTTCCATCCTCCCTTCCCACCTCTCTCCCCTTAGCAGTGAACAGTCAAGTGATTATTGAACATAAACATTTATATTAAATGTTTATATATTTGTCATTTTTGGTATGAGGAATAAGGATTAAGGGAAAGAAATTCTAAAGAGATTTAATTTTTAAAAAGTGCATGTAATATTCATAGGATTCTGAAGGGTTTTTTCTATTTATTTAAATTTTGTTTTGATTTGTTTTTCTTCCTCTTGATGGAGATAGCATTGTCCTTAAACAATCTACAAGGGTTGCTCTAGTTCTCTGAAATGATGGGAGGAGCTGCATCCATCAAGGTTGTTCAGTTCATGATGTTGTTAATGTATTGATTCTATTCCCTTTGCTCACATCAGATCCTGTAATTGATTCCATAATTCTCTAGAGTCCAATCATTTATGGTTTCTTATAGAACAATAGCATTTGATAACATTCATATACCATGAATTATTCAATTGTTCTCTATTTGATGGGCATCCCTGCAATTTCCAATCCTTTGCTACTACAAAAATAGATGCTACAAATATTTTGGAAAATATGGAGTTATTCACATTTTTTATGATTTCTTCTGAATATGGACCCAATATTGGTATTGCTCAGTCAAATAGTATAAATCAGTATTACGGCACTTTTGGCATAGTTTGATATTACCCTGCAGAATGGTTAGATCAGTTCACAACCCCATCAACAATGCATTAATATCCCAATTCTCCAATAACCTCTCCAACATTGATCATTTCCCCTTTTTGTCATCTTAACCAATATTTTGACTCTCATTTTATGATATAATTTTGGATCAGATAGAGGTAGGCCACATTCCTTTTGATTAGTGTTGGTAGAATTGTCCTTTTTATTATGTTAGCTTGACCTATCCATGATGAGTTAATGTTTACCCAGTTATTTAAATCTGACTTTATTTGTGTGAGATGTTTTTTAATTGTTTTCAAAAAATTTTTGAGTCTGCCTTGGCAGGTAGACTCCCAAACATTTTATATTCTCTGAGGTTATTCTGAATGGGATTTCTCTTTCTAGCTCTTTCTGCTGCATCTTGCTAGAAATATACAATAATGTTGAGCATTTATGAGGGTTTATTTTATATCCTGTGAATTTACTTAAGTTGCTAATTATTTCTAGCAATTTTAACTGATTTTTTGGAACTTTCTAGGTATATCACCATGACACCTACAAAGTGTGAGAGTGCTGTCTCTTCCTTCTCCATTCTAATTCCTTCAATTTCTTTTTGTTCTCTTATTCTTGAAGCTAACACTCATTCTCTAAATTGATGTTATTTAGTTTCCAATTATTTCTGGGTCTTTGTCTCCCTGGTCCAGTATTGCATAAGAGTTTTATTGCATTATGATGTGACAAAGAGGTATTCACTATTTCTGCCTTTTTGCAGTTGATCATTAGGTTTTTCTGCCCTGGTACATGGTCAAGTTTTGTGAAAGTGTCATGTACTACAGAAAAAAAATATATTCCTTTCTATCCCCATTCAATTTCCTCCATAATACTATCATAGGTAGGCTTTCTAACCATTTATATGCCTCCTTATTCTTTTTTTCTTTTATGATTAAATTTATCTAAATCTGAGAGCAGAGGTTTGAAGCCTTCCACTAGTAGAGTTTTGTCGTCTATATCTTTATGTAGCTCTTTGATCTTCTCCTCTAAGAATTTAGATGATATGCCATTGGGTGCATACCTAATTAATATTAAATTTGCTTTATAGTCTATGGTACCTTTTATAAGGATATAATTTCCTTTGTTGTATCTGTTAACACTATCTATTTTTGCAGCTACTTTTCCTGAGATATGATTGCTGCCACTGCTTTTCTCACTTCAGCTGAAGTCAAATATATTTTGCTCCAACCTTTTACCTTTACTTTATATGTATCTCTTTGCTTCATATCAGTTTCTTGTCAGCAGTCTATTGTTGGACTCTGGTTGTCAATCCACTCTGCCATTCACTTACATTGTAAGTGAGAGTTCAACCCATTCATATTCAAAGTTATAACTACTAATTCTATATTCCCCTTCAGGCTATCTTTCATCTGTTTACATTTAACCCCTTTTTCTCTTTATCCATATTCCCCAGTATTTTGTTTCTGAATCCTACCACCTTCATTGTGTTTTCCCTCCTTTATCATCCCCCTTTGCTTTCTTTCCCCTTTGGCTTTTCCCCTACCCTTCCCTTTCTTTTGTTAGTTCCACTTTTACTCACCATCCCCATCCCCCCTCCCCTTTTCCCATTTTAATAATTACAAGGTAAAGTTATTTTCTTAACTTAACAGAGTGGGTGAAAGTTAACTTTGAGCCAAATCTGGAGAGGAAAACTCAGGTGATCCTTACCTCCTCCCTTCTTCTCTATTGCAAGAGGTCCTTTGTACCTCTTAATATAATGAGATTAACCCCTTTCAATCTCCTCCATCCTCCCATATCCTCAGTATTTCCCTTTTTAAGGAGATATTCTTTCTAAATCATTCTATCGAAGTGATAGAAAAGTCATGAGTGTCCATCACTTCTGGATAAATGTGTGCTCTTTAATAGTTACAATTCTCAAGAGTTATGATAATCTCTCCCAGGTAGAGATAGACAGTTTCATCTTATTGAATAGCTGGTATTTTTTCTTTACCCTTTTTTTAACCTTTTCATGTGTCTCTTGAGCCTCCAGTTTGTTGTCCAAATTTTCTATTTAGCTCTGATCTTTTCAACAGTTGGAAATTTCCCATTCAATAAATTTCCATCTTTTCTCCTGGAAGAGAAGGCTCATTGTTTCCAGATAGTAGATTTTTGGCTGCATTCCAGGTTCATTTGCTCTTTTGCATATCTCAATCTAAGCCCTTCAGTACCTTAATGCTGATATAACAAGATCCTGTGTAATCCTTACTGTGGGTCCTTGATATTTTTATAGTTTCTTTCTGGCTGCTTGCAGGATTTTCTATTTTATCTTATAATTCTGAAATTTAGCCACAACATTCCTTTGATGTTTTCATTTTAGTATCTATTTCCAGAGGAGATCGATTTATTCTTTTTTTAATTTATTTTTCATTCTCATTTTGTAGAAATGTTTTTATAACATTAATAAAATATACTTGTGTACAAGTAAACAAAATACCCATCCCCCCTTGAATATAGATAGACTTGCTTGGGCGAAAAAGTAAAGGGGAGAGAAAAAAATTAAAATTAAAAAAATAATAGTAATAATTGTAGGTATGGCCAGGTGGCGCAATGAACGAAGCACCAGCCCTGGAGCCATGAGCAACTGAGTCCATATCCAGCCTCAAAAACCCAATAATCACCCAGCCATGTGACATGCCAGGCACCCAATCCCCACTGCCCTGCAAAAACCAAAAAGAAGAAAAAAAAAGACCCAAAATAAAATAAAATAGTAATAATAGTAGGGGTGGCTGGGTGGCAGACAGAGCACTGGCCCTTGAGCCAGGAGCACCTGGGTGCGAATCTGGCACCAGACATCCAAAGATCAACCTGCTATGTGGCCCCAGGCAGGCCACCCAGCCCCACTTGCCCTGCACCCTCCCTCAAATAATAATAACAAAAAATGTGCTTCAGTCTTTGTTCCAACACCATCAACTCTGTTGTGAGTGGATCACATTCTTCATGATAAGTCCATCACAAAAGTTACTTCCATATTTTTCCAATGTTGCCATTGCTGATCGCAACTCCCTCCTTTCTTATTTCTCCACTACCATGTACTATATTTTCTCTCTCCTTTCACTCTGACTCTGCTGTAGGGTCTTTGAATGGAACAGCAGACAGATCCCTGGTCCTGGGGCCAAGAAACCCTGAGCCCCCATACCACCCCTTAGGCCCAGAATCCACCTGGCCCTACGGTCCTGGGCAGGCCATCCAATCCCAGCCCCTTGCAAGAAGTAAAAAAGAAAATGTTTTATATCTGACCATTGTCCCCCCATGGTCCATCCTCTCCTCCTTTATTCACATCCCCACCCCTTCCCCCTGCTCCCCCTTTCCTTCTTACTGCAGTTGTCTATACCCCATTGAGTATATTTGCTGTTTCCTCTCCTAGCCATCTCTGATGAGATCAAAGTTTCCCTCATTCCCCCTTGCCTCCCCCCTTCCATATCATTGCAATAGCTCATTATGATAAAAAAATCTTATTATGTGAAATATCTTGGACTATTCCCCCTCTCCTTTTTCTTTCTCCCATTCTATTTCCCTTTTGTTCCCTATTGACTCCATTTATACACCATATTTTATCTTCGAATTCAGCTTTCTCCTGTGCTTCAAAGATAAAAGCTCCCTCTAACTGCTCTATTAACTGAGATGGTTTATATGAAAATTATCAGTATCATTTTTCTATACATGCAGTTCATCCTTATTAAGTACCTCATATTTCCCCCCTCTCCTCCAATCTCCATGCTTCACCTGAGTCCTGTATGAGAAGATCAAACCTTCTGTTCAGCTCTGGCCATTCCAAAAGGAACCTTTGAAATTCCCCTGGTTCATTGAAAGTCCATCTTTTTACCTGGAAGAGGACATTCAGCCTTGCTGGGTATTTCATTCCTGGCTGCATTCTAAGCTCTTTTGCCTTCTGGTAAATTGTATTCCAAGCCCTATGAGCTTCCAATGTAGTTGCTGCTAAGTCCTGTATGATCCTGACTGCAGCTCCACGATATTTGAACTGTGTCCTTCTGGCTGCTTGTAATATTTTCTCTTTGACTTGGGAGTTCTGGAACTTGGCTATAATATTCCTGGAGGTTGGTTTTTGGAGATCTCTTTCTCTGGGGGATCAGTAGATTCTCTCCATTTCTATTTTGCCCTCTGCTTCTAGAATATCAGGGCAATTTTCTTGTAGTAATTCTTTGAAAATGATGTCAAGGCTCTTTTCCTGATCATGACTTTCAGGTATTTCAATAATTTTCAAATTATCTTTCCTAAGTCTGTTTTCCATATCAGTTGTTTTTTTCAATGAGACATTTCACATTTTCTTCTATTTTTTTCATTTTTTTGCTTTTGAAGTATTGATTCCTGATTTCTGGTAAATTCATCAATCGCCCTGAATTCTATTCTTTGTCTGAAGGATTTGTTTTCCTCAGAGAGTTTTCTTATCTCTTTTTCCATCTGGCCAATTTTACTTTTTAAACCATTCTTCTCCTCACTAATTTTTTTAACTGTTTTATCCATTTGACCTAGGCTGTTTTTTAGCATGCTATTTTCTTCAGCATTTTTTTGGATTTCCTTGACTAAGCTGCTGACTTCATTTTCATGTTTTTCCTGCATCTTTCTCCTTTCTTTTCCCACTTTTTCTTTCAACTCCCTCATTTGATTTTCAAAGTCTTTTTTTGAGCTCTATCATAGCCTGAGCCCAATTTCTGTTTTTCTTGGAGTCTTTAGATGCAGGAGCTTGTGCTTCCTCATCTTCAGACTGAGTATTTTGATTCTTCTTGGGCTCATTTGCAAAATATTTCTCAATGGTCTTCCTCTTGTTTCTTTCCTTGTTCTTTTTCCCAACCTAAGCCTGTTTTTTGGGGTGCTTCCTGAGCTTTTGGGGCACTCCCACAAATGTCTCAGTGTGTGAGGTTCTTTCCTCCCTCCTGGTCTGTGAATAAAATAAGTGCTCCCCTCTGCCACGGCACCAAGGTGGGAGGGGGGGCCTGCTGTTCTATGGAGGGGCCTAGACTGGGATCATGATCTGAATCGATTTATTCTTTCAGTAACTATTTTTCCATCTGGTTCGATGATATCTGGGCAATTTCCCATAACTTAATCTTGTAATGTTAAATCCAGGCTTTTTTCTTTTCAATATTTTCAAGAGAATTCCAGCCAAGATGGCAGAGAGAAGACAGGCACAGTTCTAAAGTCTCCTGATCTTTCCCAATCTATGTTATGATACAGACCTCTCAAAATACATTCGATCTACAAAATCCAAAAAGAAAAGCCAGGAGAAAGAACATCGATCTCAAGAATGTGTTTTCTGTGGTCCTGGCTGAGTCTGGGCTCAGAGGGCTGATTAGTAGCCTTATTAGTGGTGGGGTTGGAGCCTGAGGGCCCAAGAGCCAGACCTGCTTGATCAGCAGGGCTAGTGTTTGGTTAACCCTGGGAATGTGGGTCAACTAGGAAGCAGAGGCATTGGTGTTGATGCTGACCATCTGGAGTTTGCTGACAAAGCTGGGGGGAAAATTCTGGTGCAGGAGAGCTGTGAACATAATCCCTGGGCTCCTCTTGTCCAGAGGAACTCGGAGTTCACACCTCCATTGTGCTGAGGCCTTTTCCCGGAAAAAAACAAAGTTACAGACTACTTCTGCCCCAGGCACAGGTGTGTGAGCAGAAGAGACAACTCAGCTAACAATAGGGAGAGGGATAACCTCATCCCACAGTAGAACCAACCATTGATTGAAAAGTAAAGTATTTAATAGCTTCAATCAGTTCTTCCATGTTAAGAGAGAAAGCCTCAATCAAGGTCACATACACTCAAGAGAAAGCAACCAGCACCACCTGCTTGTCAGCTGGAGAAATAACACTCAGTGAGAAAATCCTCTATCACTCCATACTGGACAGTTGCAGATATTGCACTCACAGATTAGAGACTCCCAACAGCAAACCTCTGTGAACCAGCCCCTACCCAACTCAAGGTCTTAGCACAATGAAGAAAGGTCAGTGGAATGGTAGATCCATAGAAAAATTATTGGAAGGAAAGGACCCTAACTCAGAGAAACCTAGAACCTCCGAGGAGAATATGATCTGGTTTCCAGCACAGAAAGACTTCCTTGAAGATATAAGGAAGGAGTATAATAGTCAATTGGAAAATTTGGGAGAGTCAACTAATACCTTACAACAAATCCTTGGAAAATACAATTGGATAAATACAAAAAGGAGAATAATTCACTCAGATCCTCAATTGGGAAAAAGGAAAAAGAAAATAATTCTCTCAAAATTTCTATTGGTCAAATGGAAAGCTTTTCAAAAATGAAATTGACCAATTGGAAAAGGAGTTGCATAAGGTAAATGAAGGAAACTGCTCTCTGAAAGAAAAAAAGAACGGAGTCTGCAGAAACTAATGAGTTCATTAGATAGCAAGACCCTGTTAAAAAAAAACCAAAAATGGAAAAAATTGAAGAAAATTTAAATACCTCATCAGCAAAACCACTGAACTCGAGAATAGATTGAGGAGGGTCAATCTGAGAATTATTGGACTTCCTGAAAACATTGAAGAGAAACAAAAAACAGGCAGCACTCAATATTACAAGATCTAGGGATGGAAAATTGCCCTGATAACATGGAAGGAGAGGGCAAAGTAGTTATTGAAAGAATGCATTGATCTGCTCCAGAAAGAGATCCTAAAATGAAGGAATGTTGTGCTCAAATTACAGAACTGTCTGATAAAAGAGAAAATCCTTCATGTAGCCATAAATAAACAGTTTAAACACCAAGGATCCACAGTAAAGATTACACAGCACCTGGCTGCATCAACATTAAGGGCCTGGAACAAGATATTCCAAAGAGAAAGGGAGCTTGGAACACAGCCAAGAATCCATTATCCCACAGAGATGAGCCTTCTTTTTCAGGGGAAAATATGGACATTTAATGAAATTAAAGAATTCCAAAAATTCTGAACGAAAAGACCAGAGCTAAATAGAAAATTTGGGCATCAAACAGGAGGTTGAAGAGACACATAAAAAGGTGTAAAAAAAGGGAGGGGGAAAAAGAAAAAAAAAACTGCTATCCAATAAGTTGAAACTGGCTATATCCCAGCATGGAAGAAATAATCTCATAACTTTTGAAAATTGTAACTCTAACAAAGAGAATATACCTAGTCAGAAGTGATGGACTCACAAGACTTATGCATGAGACTGCTACGCAATTGGATGAAATAATCTATAACCCTATTTAGTAGAAAGACTCTAATAACTCTTTTAGATAGAATGTACTAAGCTAGAAGTGATGGAGTCTCAGAATTTTCTATGACTCAGATAGAATGATTTAAAAACACATCCTCCTTAAAAAGGGAAGCAGGAAAAGATGGGAGGAGGGAGGGGATTGAATGGGGTAAATATCACTACATTAAGAGGTACAAAATACCTATGGTAAAAGAGGGGAAGAAGGAAATGAGAAACACCTGAATCTTCTCATCCAATTGGCCTAAAGTTAATTTACACAAATGACCAGTTAACTTAAAAATTATCTAACATTCCAAGTATTAAAAGGGGAAAAGGGAAAGGGGAGCATGGTGAAAAGGAGGGGGAGGAAAAAGGAGAGACTAACAGAAGGAAGGGAAAAGGTGAAAGAAAGGGGAGGGGTGTATATAGCAGGCCAAACATACTGAAGGGCATGACATTCAGAAACAAAGTACTGGGGAATACAGATAAGGGGAGAAGGGGAAAAGACTAACAGAGGGAAGATAGAATGGAGGGCAATAAAGAGATAGTCCTTATAATGTTGAATGTGAATGGGATGTACTGTCCCTTAAAACATACACGAATAGCAGAGTGGATTAAAAATCAGAATCCTACCATATGCTGCTTACAAGAAACTTATTTGAAACAGAGAGATACATATTGCATAAAAGTAAAAGATTAGAGAAAAATAGGTTTTGCTTCAGCTGAAGCAAAAAAAAAAACATGGGTAGCAATTCTTTTCTCAGACAAAGCCACTTCATAAGTAGATAGCTCTAAAAGAGATAAGGAAGGAAACTATATCTGACTAAAAGGTACCATAGATGGTAAAGAGATTTCAATATTGAATATATATGCACCCAATGGGATAGCATCCAAATTTTTAGAGGAGAAGCTGAAAGAACTACAGCAAGACATAGACAGCAAATCTCTACTGGGGGGAGACCTCAAACTCCCACTCTCAGATCTAGATAAATAGAATCATAAAATAAAGAAAAAAGTTAATGAGGAAAATAGATTTTTAGAAAAACTAGATATGATATACTTATGGAGGAAATCGAATGTGGATAGGAAGGAATATACCTTTTTCTCTGCAGTGGAAGACACATACAAAAATAAACCATGTACTAGGGCAAAAAACCCAATGATCACCTGCAGAAAGAATGAAATAGTGAATACATTTTTCTCAGTTCACAATGCAATAAAAGTCATATGTAATATTGGGCCCGGGAGATAGAGACACAGAACTAATTGGAGATTGAATAACCTCATTTTAATCAATGAGTGGATCAAGCAAAAAATTACAGAAAGAATTAATTATTTCATCATAGATAATGACAATTATGAAACAACATACCAAAGTCTATGGGATTCCCTCAAAGTGACTGTCAGTGGAAATATTATATCTTTAAATGGCTACATGAATAAATTAGAGAAAGAAAATCATTGAACTAAATATGCAACAAAAATATTAAAGAAAGAACAAATTAAAAATCCTCAATTAAACACCAATTTAGAAATTCTAAAAAAAGATAGGAAAAATTTATGAAATCTAAAGCAAAAAACTATTCAATTACTAAATAAAACCAAAAGTTGGGTCTATGAAAATAACCAATAAAATTGAAAAATCTCAGGGAAATTTAATTAAAAACAGAAAGAAGAGAACCAAAATCCTAGTATCATAAAAGAAAAAGGTTAACTCTTCACCAATGAGGAGGAAATTAAAGTAGTAATTCAGAATTATTTTGCCAAACTCTATGCCATAAAATTTGAAAATTTAAGTGAAATGGATGAATATTTACAAAAATATAAGTTTCCCAGGTTAAATAAAGAGGAGATTAAATGCCTAAACCACCCTATTTCAAAAAAAAGAAATTCACCAAGCCATCAGTGAACTTCCTATGAAAAAATCTCCAGGGCCTGATGGATTCACAAGTGAATTCTACCAAATATTTAAGGAACAATTGATTCCAATTCTCTATAATCTCTTTCCAAAAATAGGCAAAGACACACCTCTGTCTAACTCTTTTTATGAAACCAATATGGTGCTGATACCTAAACCAGCAGGAGTTTAAACAGAGAAAGAAAATTATAGACCTCTCTCCCTGATGAATATGGATGCAAAAATCTTAAATAAAATCTTAGCAAAACAATTACAAAGTATCACTAGGATAGTACATTTTGACCAAGTAGGATTCATCCCAGGAATTCAGGGTTATGTTAATATTAAGAAAACTGTGAGTATACTCAATTATATCATCAACAAACCTATCAGAAATTATATGATCATATCAATAGATTCTGAAAAAGCTTTTGAGAAAATACAGCACCTGTTCCTACTAAAAACACAAGAGAGTGCAGGAATGAATGGACTTGTCCTTAGAATAATAAGCAGGATCTATCTGGAACCATCAACAAGCATTATATACAATGGAGAGAGGCTAGAGGCATTTCCTATAAGATCAGGGGTGAAACCAGGATGCCCATTGTAACTACTACTATTCATTATTGTATTATAAATGTTAGCTTTAGCAATCAGAGAAGAAAAAATATTGAAGGAATTAGAATTGGGAAGATAGTAACAAAATTCTCATTCTTTGCACATGACATCATGGAACCTAGAGAATTCCCAAGAAATCATCCAAAAAACTACTGGAAACAATTAACAATTTTAGCACAGTTGCAGGATATAAAATAACATCTCATAAACCCTCAACTTTTCTATATATGACTAGCAAGATACCCATCAAAATTACAAAAATTTACTTTAATGAATTACATAAAGTTGCATGTAAATTTATATGAAGAAATAAAAAGTCAAGAATTTCCCAGGATTTAATGAACAAAAAATGCAAATGAAGGGGGCCTAACCCTACCTGAACTAAAATTATATCATAATGCTTCAGTCATCAAAACTGTTTGGTATCGGCTAAGAAATAGAGTGTTGAACAAGTGGAATAGACTATTTGTGATAGTAGGAAAAGATTATAGTTATCTGCTCTTTGATAAACCCAAGTAGTCCAGCTAATGGGATAAAAACTCTCCCTTTGATAAAAATTCTGGGAAAATTGGAAGTTAGTATGGAAGAAACTTAGATTAGACCAACATCTCACACTCTATACTAAGATAAGATCCAAATAGATACAGGATTTAGACATAAAAAAACAATACTATAAACAAATTAGATGATCAAGGACTAAGATTACCTGTCAGGTCTTTGGAAAGGGAAACATTTTATGACTAAGGCAGAGATGGAGAACATCACTAAAAACAGACTAGATGATTTCGATTACATTAAATTTAAAAGTTTTGCACAGAAAAAAACTACTGTAACCAAGATCCAAAGAAATGTAGTAAACTGGGAAACAATCTTTATAACTATTGTTTCTAACAAAGGAATAATTTCTAAAATATATAGAGACCTGAGTCATATTTTTTTTCAAAAAAGCCATTCCCCAATTGAAAAATGCTCAAAGTAGATGCAAAGGCAATTTCCAGATGAGAAGGTCATTGCATCCATAGTCATATGAAAAATTGCTCTAAAGCACTACTTATTAGAGAAATGCAAATTAAAGTTTCACTGAGGGACCACTTCACACCTCTTAGACTGGCCAATGTGACCAGAAAGGATAATTATCATTGTTGGAAGGGTTGTGGGAAATATGGGACACTATTACATTGTTGGTGGAGCTGTGAACTCATTCATCCTTTCTGGAGAGAAATTTGGAACTACTCCCAAAGGGCAACAAAAACGTGCATACACAGCAATAACAATTGAAAAAGGAATTGCTATACCCTGGGTCTATTCCCTAACAAGATGAAGAAAAAGGGTAAAAATATCACTTGTTCAAAAATATTCATAGTAGCCCTGCTTGCAGTGGCAAAGAATTGGAAATTAAGTAAATGTCCTTAAATTAGGGAATGGCTTAGCAAACTGTCATATATGTATGTCATGAAACACTATTGTTCTATTAGAAACCAGGATGAATGGGAATTCAGGGAAGCCTGGAGGGATTTGCAAGAGCTGATGCTGAGTGAGATGAGAAGAATCTGGAAATACACTATATATCCTAACAGCAACATGGGAGCAATGATCAACCTTGATGGACTTGCTCATTCCATCAGTGCAACAATCGGGGACATTTTGGGGTATCTGTGATGGAGAATACAATCTGTATCCAGAGAAAGAACTATGGAGTTTGAACAAAGACAACGGACTATTATTTTTATTTTAGGAAAAAACCTGATATGTTATTGTATGATCTTGCTATGTCTTATACTTTATATTTCTTCCTTGAGGATATGATTTCTCTCTCATCACACTCAATTTGGATCAGTGTTTAACATGGAAATGATATAAAGACTGAAAAATTGCCTCCTGTTGGGGGTGGGGAGGGAAGTAAGATTAAGGGAAAAATTGTAAAACTCAAATAAAATCTTGATAAGTGCAAAAGTACTTCTTAATTGAAAAAATATTTTCAAGAAGTCTTATATTTCTCAGGTTATCAATTATTGATCTATTATTGATGTTAGTCATTTTACTGCTCATGTATTTTACATTTGATTTTATTTTTTTGATATTTTTGGGATTTTTCCAACAAAATCTTGTCTCATTAAGTCATTTGTTTCCACAGATTCCATTCTTTCTTTTACAGATGAATTTTCTTCATTTACCTTTTGCAATTCCTTTTTCAATTGGTGAATTCTATTTTGAAGAAATTTTCCATTTGCCCTAGTGCAAATTTGATAGAATTATTTTCTTTTTGCTTTTCCTCAATTGATGATCTGAGACAATTATTCTCTTTTCTTATTTTTCCAATTGTATTTTCTAAGGATTTGTTTTCTTGTTGTGAGATGTTAATTATCTCTTGCAACATGTTAATTTTCTTTCGAGTTTCTTTGCCAGTTTTTCCAATTGAATTTTAAACTCCTTCCTGATTTCTTCAAGGAAGTCTTTCTCAACTGGATACCAACTCATATTCTCCTCAAATGTGCTTGATCTCTCTGGGTTCAAATCTATTTCTTCTAAGTATTTCTCCCTGAGACCACCTTTTTTTCATTTCCTAGGATCCTGTTGAGGGTAGGGCTCTCAGAGTTTTGCTTTTGAAAACCCTAGAGGCTTTGTTCACTTGGCATAGTAATTCCAAGTTCCCAACAGTAGGGGGCACTGGTTGCTTTTTCTGGGGTGTTTGAGGCCCTCAGCAGCCAGATCTGAGTTGGCTTGAACAATGGGCTGGGCCCAGGGGGAGGGAGTTAACTTCCCTTTCAGCTGAGTGAACTCTGATGCCCACACCTGAGCCTTAGGGAGTGGGTGGGGGCTATTACCTTTCATTCTGCCAAGAGGGCTCTGCTTAAAGTATGGAGCTCAGGTCCCTTACCCACCTGATCATTTTCCAGGCTTACTCTATTCTCTGTCTTGGAACTCAACCTCCTGATGACTGAGGCTCACCAGAGCTCCCCTCCTCCTACCCAATGATTCCACAGCTGAAGTTAGTTCTCTGACCCACCACTAACCAAAGCCTCTGCGACTGAGGTTATTCCTCTGGCTTTTCCCAGCTACTGTCCCTGGGGTGACCCTCTTGTCTCCACTCCCAGGTTTACCCTCAGTCCCCTGAGACAGACCTTGCTGGTAGGTGTTATTCTCCTAGCTTCTCTTTCTGGGTTTTGTCGATTGTATTTCTGTTACGAGGTTTCTTTCAGGTTATTTTTTAGGGGACCTAGGAGCACTTAACAAAGCATCTGTCTTTTACTCACAATCTTGGCTGGAAGACCTTATGAGAAACTTTGACTGTTCTCTTGCCTGTGCTTTAGAATGTAGGTGACCACAGGCCAACTCCTCTGCCCTGGAGCTGTGAGGAGAGTCCCTGCTCAACTATGGTGGTGTGGTAGTCTAAACAGAAAATTGGATTTGTGTATGGGCAAACAGTTAAGTCCTCCCCCCAGTGAGAGCAGAGAGACCTCTACAGTCTCTCCTGATCCATTACCCTCTGTGCGCTGCATTGTGGAGGTACAGGCTGGCTTCCCCAATTCCTGCTACAGGTTCTTACCACAAGGCTGCTCTGAGGCCAGCTGCCACTTCACACTCACTTTGGTTCAGCAAATTTCTCTCACAACCCTTTCAAACTGTTCTTGGTGATTCCTGGACTGCCCCCTCTGCCACAGACCCAGAGGTACCCAGGGATTTAGGCATTAGGCCTGGCTGTGCTCCCAGCAGCTTATTCCAACACCCAATCCTGGTGAAACAGACCTTTACCATGGAACATCTAAGTTGTGATGGACTGGGAAATTGTATCCTTCAGTTGTTCTGTGAGGTCTGCCCCTCTAAATTTTGTCTAGATTCATAATTTGACAACTTTCAGAGTTTTTGGAGGTACAGAATTTACAGAAATTCCTGCCTTTATACTACCATCTTAGCTCTGTCTACAGTTAAAGTGTAATTTCTCTTTCTATCTCTTTCTCTTGGGACTTGTTCTTCATATACAGAAATGCTGACAATTTATGTGAGTTCATTTTATATCCTATTACTTTATTCAATTTGTTCATTGTTTCAAGTAGTTTTTATAACTGATTTTGTTGTATTTGTTATTAATGCCATCATATTTTCTGCCACTTGACTGCTTTGCTTACTCATTGTCAGTTCTGATTCCTTCAATTTCTTTTTCTTAGTTTTTTGCTAAAGCTAATATTTCTAAAACTATATTTAATATAAATGGTGATAATGGGCATCCTTGTTTCACCCCTGTTCTTATTGGGAATGCACCTAGTTTATCCATTACATATAATATTTATTGATGACTTTGGATAGATACCATTTATTATATTAAGGAAAACTCCATTTATTCCTATGCATTCTAGAATGTTTAATAAGATTGGATACTGTTTTCTATCAAATGTTTTTTAGCATCTGTTCAGATAATTTTAGTGTTTCTGTTGATTTTGATTGAACTTGGTTGCCCACACTTGAGCCTTAGGCAGTGGGTGTGGGGGGGTCTTACCATTACTGTTCAATTATGTTGAGTGTTTTCTTCCCTGGTTTATAAATCCCACCTGATCCTGGTGAATTCTAGTAATAACTTGCTGTAATCTTTTTGTTAAAATTGGATTGAAGACTTCTGCATCAATGTCCATTAGGGATATTTTTCTATCATTTTCTTAGTCTGCTTTGTTTCTTCCTGGTTTAGGTATCAGCACCATATTGGTGTCATAAAAGTAATTTGTCAGAGCTACTTGTTCTCCATTTTTTTAATAGCTTATGTAAAATAAGAATTTTTCCTTAAATGTTTGGTACAATTCACTTGTAATTCCTCTGAACTTAGAGACTTTCAGATTTTATTGATGGTTTCTTCAATGTCTTTTTTTGAAACAGGATTATTTAAGTACTTTCTTTCCTCTTTGGTTAATTTGGGCAGTTTGCATTTTTGTAAATGTTCATTCATTTCACTCAGGATATCAAATTTATTGTCATACAGTTGCACAAAGTAATTTTGAATTATCTCTTTAAATTCCTCATCATTAGTGATTATGCCAACCTTTCACTTTTGATACTGCTATCATTATCTTCTTTCTTTTTTAAATAAGATTAACCTAAGCTTTATCAATTTTATTGTTTTTTGCAAAAACTTACTCTTGGTTTTATTTATTAGATTAATGGCATTCTTTCTTTGAATTGTATTAATCTCTCCCTCGAATTTCAGAATTTCTGTTTTTTTTGTTGCAAGGCAAAGGGGGTTAAGTGGCTTGCCCAAGGCTACACAGCTAGGTAATTATTAATTGTGTGACACTGGATTTGAGCCCAGGTACTTCTGACTCCAGGGCTTGTGCTTTATTCACTGCACCACCTAGCCACCCCAAAT
Source organism: Macrotis lagotis (assembly GCF_037893015.1). NCBI lineage: Eukaryota > Metazoa > Chordata > Mammalia > Peramelemorphia > Peramelidae > Macrotis > Macrotis lagotis. Next base: position 533,024,160 of record NC_133658.1, read on the forward strand.
TTCAGAATATCTAATTTGATATTTAATTGGGGATCTTTAATTATTTCTTTTTTATAGCTTTTTTAGCTGCATACCCATTTCAATGAACACCTCTTGTTCTATTTTATTTATAAAAACATTTAGAGTTGTAAAATTTACCTTCAAATTGCCTTGACTGCATCCCTGAAATTTTGGAATTATTTCTCATTCATATAATTTTCTTCAATATAATTATTATTAGTTTGATTTGCTGTTTGATCTACTCATTATTTAAAATTAAGTTATTTAGTTTCCAATTAATTTTTGGTTTATCTTTCCATGATACTTTATTGCTTTCAATTTTTATTGCATCACAATCTGAGAAGTATGCATTTATGTTACTGCATTTCTGTATTTGATTGTAAGATTTTTATGTCCTAGTACTTGGCCAATTTTGGAATAGGTGCCATGTACTACAGTGAAATTTAACTATTCCAGTTAAATATTCTCAAAAGAAGTCTAGCATACCTATTTTTAAAGATATTATTCACCCTATTATCTTCCTTCTTGCTTATTTTGTAGTTAGATTTATCTAATTCTTAGAGAAAGAGATTGAATCCCCCCCCCATTATTAAAGTTTTGCTGTCTATGTCTCCTTTTGAGTCATTCAGCATTTCCTCTAGAAATTTGGATACTATACCACTAGGTCCATACATGTCCAATAATGATATAATGTAAATACCTCTGATGCCTTTTAAGAAGATGTTGTTTACTTCTTTATATTTTTAATGAGATCAATTTTTACTTTTTCTGTATCTGAGATCAAGATTACTACACATTAATTTGTTTTTACTTCAAATGAAGCATAATATATTTTCCTCTTTCTTTTTACCTTTACCCTGTGTATATATGTCTCTGTTTCAAATGTAAAAACATATTGTTGTTTTAATATATTGATTTTTAACATATTTTGTTTTTAAACCATTTTGCTTTCCACTTTCATTTTATAGGAAAATACATTCTATTCACATTTCCACTTCAGATTATGAATTTTCCCTCCATGCTTTCTTTCCCCATTTGTTTTTATTTTTAATTTCATCATACTCCTCCTTACTCAAAGTTTACTCCCTTTCTCCTTTAACTATTCTTTTAAAATTTAACTCTCAGCTTATACATTTTTTTCAGGTTTGCAGGGAATGAGTATAAGTGACTTGTCCCAGGTCAAAAAACTAGGTAATTAATATGAAATGTCTGAAATTGGATTTGAACTGAAGTCCTCCTCACTCCAGGGCTAGTACTCTATACACTGCACCACTTAGATGTCCCATCAGTTTATTTTCACTATTCCTTTGCCCATCCTTTTATCAATGCCTTCTTCCCTTTTATTTTTTATCTTCACCCCCTTCTCTGTAAGGTAGAATTGGTTTTTAAATGCAGGTGGATTTGTATCTTATTCCCTCTTTGTATCACATCTATTGAATAAAATTTATTTGATATTAACACTCTGCCTTCTTTCCCTCTAATATTATAAATCTTTGTGCCTCTTCACCTGGTGTTATTCATGAATCAAGTACTATTACTCTGTTACTATCTATCAAAGCTTGATTAATTGATTGTTTGAATACTTGATAAGCTCAAAGTACTATCAATCAAAGTACAATCACCAAATGATGGATTGATTGATTGATTGTTTCATAAACAGCATTGCCTCATAATCATTAAGTAACTTCCCCTCTTCAATCTCATTAGAAATATACTTCTTAAAGTTCTTGAAATACATCAAATTGTAATCATTTTTTGTCCCCCTCCTTTTCAAGTACCCTCCAAGAACACACAATACCCTGTAGCCAAAGTATAATACAAAACCGAATCATTTCATGAACCATGTTTACCTGCCCTCCCAAGCACAATTTCTCCCTCACTGTCCCCTTTATTTCTCTGCCCAGGGTTCTTAACCTCTTTTGAACTAAAGTAGATATTAAATCCATCCTTTTTAGGTAGGTTCTCACCCTCAACTCTTAAAGGCACTTCTGATTTAATTCACTGTAGAGTCTCAAAGTGTTTTGAGTACTAGGACACTATGAAGGTCTCTCTTAAGAACTTTAAAATTAATTCCAAGATATGGGAGACATTGACTCAGGACTTCCCTGCAAGTGATGCCCTCATCAGAAAAAGTCTTAAACTTTGTGAGCAAAGCAGAATTAAAGAACAAATTTAGAGTAATCACCCCAGCTTTTCAACAGGGCATTTTGCCTCAAACAGTGATGTCATCTTGGTCTTCTTCAATGGACAGACAAGAACCAACCATATTGATATCCTCTAAATCCAATCTCCTCAATTAGATTCAACCCTTTAACTGTGCTAAGAGAAATACAGTTCTGAAGAGTTAAAAGTGTTGCATCTTCCTCCATAAAATTTATACAATTTTATGTATAATATGTATATTAAACAAGCATTTAGTTTGGTTTTTCCTTCTCCTTTTCACCTTTTTAAAGGATATCTTGAATTTTTTATTTGGTGAATTAATTCCCTTTTCATTTCTTGACTTTTTTTCAGGAAATTTTGGATGTCTTCTATTTTGTTGAACATTATCTTTATCTCTGACAGTCTTCACTTGTATTTTCAAAATTTTTTTTCAGTCACCTCACACTTGAATACTTTCATTTCTTTCACCAAATATTCTACTTGAATTTTAACATCCTTTGTTATCTCTTTCAACAAGAATTTTTCCACTTGAGACCAAGTCATTTATTTTCCCCTGTGCTGCTTCACATATAGGCCTTTTGCAATGTATTTTCTGATATGGATTTGTGATCTTCCTTATTGTTTTGGTAAGTTTTCTATACTTGAGACTTTCCTCTTTCTTTCTCATGCCTAAGCTAATTTGTGATTTTTATCAAAAGATTTTGCTCCACCACCACAGGCAGGTAGCATAGTCTGAACCTATCTGGACTTGGGGTTGGAGGGCCTCCTCACTGATATTCCAAGCACTGGGTCTTTAAATATTAGCAGCTTTTTGGCACTGTGATTACAGGGCCTCTTGGTGCCTGACCTGGCTTGTATTCTAGGGCTTAAAATTTGTCTTCAGTGCCAGGCCTAGAGGTCTCTCAATGGGCTTATTGTGTTGCTAGTCTATTGAAACAAGACATAAGAAGTTTGATAAATGATCTGCACTGTGACATGCCCCTGGCTTTCCCCACATCTGTCTATGCTGAATCATGTTCCCCTACTGAGACAAAGGTTTTCCAAAATCCCTCCAAGTTCTCTCAAGCTGGAAATTTACTCCCATCTGTATTTTTGTTGGATCTGTTGCTCCAGAAACACTTTAGAGTCTTAACATGGTTTCTGAGAAAAACTCAGAAAAGTTCCTGGTTTCTTTCTGCCTTCTGGGTTGTGTCCTCTCAACAAATCTATATCACAGTAATATTCCATTACAATCACATACAAAAAGTTGGTCAGTTATTCCCCATGTTATGAGTTGTCCCCTCAATATCCAATTCTTTACTATCACAGAAAAGAGCTGCTATAATATCATTTCTATTTTTTTCATTGAAATATACATCTGGATATAATGTTGCTGAATCAACAGTCTTATAGACCTTTGGGCATTGTTCAAACAGTGCATTTGTATCTCAATTTTCTCATATCCCCACCATCATATATTGTTTTTCTTTACTGTCAAATTAACTGATCTGAAAAGTGTGAAGTGATGCCTAAGAGTTGCTTTAATTTGCATCTGTCTGATCAATAGTGGTTTAATTTCATCATCTGAAAACTACATGTTTATATTTTTGATTATTTATAATTGAGGAATGACTTGGATTTTCATGAATTTGATTCACTTCTTTTTTAAAAAAATTATTTATTGTCCCTTCCCCCCACAAAGATAGAGAAATCTCAAGAAGGATAAAATCAGAGTAAAAGAAAAAAATTTTACTTTAGGCTGTATTCTTACACATCAGCTCTCTCTCTGTGATGGATCACATTCTTTATTATAAGTCCATAAGAGAAATTGCTTCAATATGTTTTTCTCCACAGTTGCTTTCACAATCTGTATTTTCTTCCATTCTATTCCTCCCTACTTCCATTTATTCTATTCTTTCTCTCCCTTTACTTTGTCCCTCCTGAAAAGTGTTGTTTTTGACTACCCTCTCCCAGTATCTTTTCTCTCTTCTATTATAAACACCTTGCCTCCCCTCTTCCCATTTCTCCCATCCCTTTCCTCTCCTATATCCTCTATGGTATGATAAATTTCTTTATCCCACATAGTGTGTATTTTGTTTCCTCTCTGAGACATTTTTGATGGGAATGAAGGCTCAATCATTCCCCCTCATTGTGCCCCCTTCCCCTTCATTACAAACACTTCTTGACTCTTTTATGTGAAATATCCTAACCCATTATACCCCTCCTTTCCATTTCTCTGAGTACTTTTTTCTTCCACTGATCTTTCATGTTGTTCTTGGCAATCCCTGGGCTGAGAGATTGGGAAACCTTTCCTGCTGCCAGGAATACAGGTGCCCCTAGGGACCCAGTCACCCTGAGAGCTATTACTAGAAGAAAGGAGCTCATTTATTCTGATGTGGTGCAGTGAGGCTCCAGGTTTTGTTCTGGCTCTTTCCAGCCCTGGTGGAATAGACCCTTTCCACAGGTCTTCCAAGATGTTTTGGATAGGAAAATTGTTTTACTTGTTTCACTATTTCTGTATGTTCCACCTTTCTAGAATTTGGTTAGTCACAAATTTAAGACATTTGGAGGATTCTAGAGGATAACTTCTGGGAATTCTATCCCCTATGCCCCCCTCTTGGCTCCTCCCTCAACTCAATTATCTATATATTTTAGAAATGAGTCCAAATATATTATTCTGTGAGAAATCATGAGTGGTTAGACTTAAAAGTCTGGAAAGTCTTGAATGAACTGATGCTGAGTGAAGTGAGAGGAACCAGGAGGGCATTGTACACATTAATAGCAACACAGAATTATGATCATGCATGAGACTTAGCTCTCCTCAGTATTATAATGAAAAAAGAAATTTCTGAAGCACTTGCCATGCAAAATACTATGCATGTCCACAGAAAGAACTATGGAGTCCAAATGCAGACAAATCATACAAATTTCAATTCTTCAAATTTGTTTTATAATTTGTGTTTGCCCTTTCATTATGTTTCCCTTTTGTTCTGATTCTTCTTTCACATTACTAATATGGAAATACACTGCTCTATCCATTGCACTACCTAACCCAGAAGTCAAGAAGAACTTACTTTAAATCTGTACTAAGATACTTAAAACTTACTAGCTTTTTGAACTTGGGGAAATCACTTACTCTGATTGCCTCAAATCCAGGGACATTTCCAGGCTTCCTGATCCATATCTGACCACTGGATTAGAAGTCTCCAGAGGAGTAAGTGAGGTTGTGACTTTGCAAAGCAATTCCTCATTCAAATCCAATTCATAAGCATGTCATGGCATCACCTCTCAGATGTCATGGTCTTCTTTGAGACTAAAGGAAAAGCAGCGACAACAATCTGGAAATATATTTTAGATTGCTTAAGCAGATCACTGAGTGTCAAGAGGAGGCAAGAGGAAATAGAGAAAGAAGAAAAACGTGGAATTCAGAATCTTTAAAACCTGAAGGCTGAAAATCATCTTTTCATGTAGTTGAAAAAATAAATAAATAAATTTATAATAAAAATTAATGGTACATATACCTTTTACATATAACTGGGGAAATAGAATCAATTAAGTGAAAATTCAAAAGTCTATGAAAAAAAGCCAATAGGTTAAATTAATGAGAGACTAAAAGTCCTAATAAAATGTAATGAATTTTTCCTCATAGATGTCAGTAAGATTTGATGGGGGTGGGGGAGATGCAGAACTAAAAACTGACTCTGAGTGATAATTTCATAATTGAAATTACTAAAATGGGGGTGACTTCCAGGGTGTGGCCAAGATGGCACCATGAAGCTAGAATGCTCCCAAATTTTTTCCTCTACACAAGACTAAATTAAGTCCCTTCACAGACATTAAAGCTACAGATTTCACCAAAAATGACAAGATACAAAAAAAATTTCAACATTAGATATCATAGAGGATCTTCAGTGAAGGTCTGTCTCTTTGGGGGAAAGGAGGAAATAAAGCTTTAGGTGGGAGACTAAGAAAGCAAGTGAGAGGCTTTCAGCTACAGTGTAATCCAGGTCCTAACAGTCTGACAAAAACATAGGTCTCAGTAACTAAAAAGCAAATCAGCAGGGAGGGTACTAACCACAAACAAAGTCTGAATCCTGTGGTCAGCAGGACATAAACACAAGACTGATTTGGGAAAAAACCACTGCATAGGGAGAGCCTGAATTTAAAGAAAGAAACAAATGTCTGCAAAGCCAATATCTGACCCGCATAGGTAACACCTTGGCTAAAGGCAGGCCAGTGAACAGAATCCAGTCCCAGCATAAAAATCTTTGTCTATTCTTCCAGGTTTATACAACAGAATTAGAGCTCAAACAATTGAGATGACCAAAAAAGCTAAAAGAGCATATGCTACAGAAAGCTACAATAAAAATAAAGATGACAATAATTTCATCTCAGAAGAATAAAGGAGTGAAAAACAACCTACAGGAAAATTATCAAAAAAATTTGAATTGGACTCAAACACAAAAGCTCAGGAAAGAATTTTAAGAATAATTTTAAAACTAAAGAAAAGAGGAAGGAGAAAGCTGGAAAAATAAATGAGTGACATGCAGGAAAATTATGAAAAACTGATCAAGAAATCAATTTTTATTAAAGTAAAAAGAACCAACTGGAAAAAAAATGGAACTCTTAACAAAATGACCAAATGGAAAAGGAATGAAACTCATCTAAAACTCAAAAAAGCAAATGAAATAGGAATGCAACTCAGAAAAGAGTAAAGTTAACCAATTGGAAAAAGAAACATAAAAGCTACTTGAAGAAAATAAAACCCTAAAAATGAGAATTGGACAAATAGAAACTTTTGACTCTGCAAGACTACAAGATTCCATCCAAAAATACTGAAAAATTGAAGAAAACATAAAGTACATTTGAGGAAAAAAATAAAAGACCTGAGAAATAGATCCAGGAGGGAAAATTTATGAATTATTGGACTACTAGAAATGTAGTTCTAATAAGGAACTTGGAAACTATCTTCTGGTAATTATCAGGGAAAACTGTCCAAATGTGTTAAAAAAAGAAGATAAAATAGCCATTGAAAGGGACCGCAGGGAAGTAATATTTCAAGGGCTTTCATAGTCATATTCCAGATTACTTCAAAAAAGGCAAAAAATGCGCAAGAATCAAAAAAGGAGCAATTCAAATACAAAGATAGCACAATCAAATATACACGGTACTTATCAGCTTCAATATGGAAGGATCAGTAGACCTAGAATACCATATATTGGAAGGCAAAAGACCTTTGATTACAGTCAAGAATTTACTAGCCTGAAAAATTCAGAGGAGAAGATATATGTACCAACACATAGAGGACTTCCAAAATTTCCTGATAAAAAGACCAGAACTGAACATAGAATTCAATCTCCAAAAACAAGACTCAAGAGATGCATTAAAAGGTAAACAAAAGGGACAGCTAGGTGGTACCATAGATAGAGCCTCAGCCCTGGAGTGAGGAGGACCTGATTTCAAATCTGACCTCTGACACTCAAGAGTTGTCTAGCTGTGTGAACTTGAGCAAGTCACTTAATCCCATTGCCTTGCAAAAAAAAATTGTAAAAAAAAGGAATTTTTTTTAAAAATGTTACTAAAGAAGATTAAATTGTATACAGTCTGATAAGGGAAGATATAACACTTGAAATCTTTGAGAACTGTATCTGTTTTAGGATAGTTAAAGGGTTGGATACAATTGAATAGACTGGATTTAGAGGATATGAGTATGGTTGGGTCTTCTTATTACATTGAAGAAGACCATGGTGACATCACTATGTTTTGAAGCAAATAGCACAGATGAAGAGCTGGGGTATGTGTCTCAGTTTTTTTTGACCTACTTTAGCTCTGTCTTCCTCATAAAGCTTGACATTTTCTCTGATAAGGGCATTCTATAATGAGTAAATGATTTACCATCAATTGTAAATTTCTCAAGAGAGACCTTAAGTGTATCCCAACAAGTAGCCTACTTAAAGACTCTAAAGTTATGTAAATCAGAAGAGACTTTAGGAGCAGAGGGTGGGAACCTACTTAGAAGGATATAAAGAGATTAGGATATAAATTAAAAATAGATTTAGGATATAAAGTGATTAGGAAGTGATTTTCATCTTATATATTTCTGTCAACAGGAATTTAAGTACCATGATGGGGGAACAAAAACTGAGAGAGAATGTTTTAGGGAAAATACAAATGGATTATGTGATGATTTGGCTTTCTATGATACTGACACTCATGAGGATTTTTATCCATGGAAGGAACTTGAAAAAGGGGGAAGGCATAATGTGATTAGACCCCTGAGGAGTATATTTCTAATGACACAGAAGAGGGGAGAGTACTTAGGGGCTATGAGGTAATACTGATTATCAAATAATCAAGCAATCAATTAACCTGTGATTGTAATTTGATTGATTATTAGTACCTGATGGATAGGAATTCATTAATTTTAATTCAATGGATAAATAGCACAGGTGAAGAGACACAAGGGTCTAGTGTATTAGAGGGAAAGAAGGAGGTTGTGAAATCATATTCAATAGATTTGTCTCAGAAAGTGAATAATATACATTCCCACTAGGGTTTAAAAATCTATAATACTCTACAGGGAAATTGTTGGGGTAAGGGAAAAGGAAGGGACGAAGGGAATAAGAAAAGGGAAGGAAAAGATATAAGTGAAACATAAATGAAAGTTATAAGTAAAATAAAACATAAAGGTGAAATAGAATAAGACTTTGATGAAGAGGAATAGAAGAAAAGTGAAAATATATGTGGGCAAAGATAGCATGGAGAGAAATACAGAATTAGTACTCTTAACTGCAAATGTGAATGGCATGAATTCTTCCATAAAATGGAAATGAATAGCAGAATGGATTCAAAACCAGAATCCTAGAATACATTGTTTCAAAGACACACATTTGAAGCAAAGATATATGGAGACTGGAGCAAAGATATATTGTGCTTCAGCTGAAGTAACAAAAAAATCAAGGTAGCAATACTAATCTAAGATAATGCAAAAGAAATAATTGACTATAAGAAAAGGGATAAGGAAGGAAACTACAACTCCTTAAAAGTCATCATAGGCAGTCAAGCTATATCAATATTAAAAAATGTATTCAAATTCCTAGAGGAAAGGCTGAGTGAATTACAAGGAGATATAGACAGCAAAACTTTAATAATGGGAAGCCTCAACCTGCCTCACTCAGATCTAGATAAGTTTAGTCACAAATTAAACAAGATGGAATTTAAGAAGGTGAATAAAATCTTAGAAAACAGAATTCAGATATCTCTGGAGAAAACTTAATGGGGATAGAAAATAATATAACTTTTTGTCAGTTGTACTGGCATCTATATCAAAATTTACCATGTGCTATGGTACAATAACATTATAATCAGATGCAGAAAGGAAGAAAGAAGGAATGGACACTTTTCAGATTATGATAAAAAAATTACATGTAATAGATTATCATGGAAAGATACATCAAAATTAGTTGGAAATTAATTTTAAAGAACAAGTGAATCAAACAATAAGTCATAGAAACAGGCAGTAATTTCAACCAATAAAATAATGGCCATCAGGCATCTTACCAAAATTCATAGGATGCAGCCAATGCAGTTTTTTTAAATTTATTTTTATTAAAGATATTATTTGAATTTTACAATTTTCCCACAATCTTGCTTACCTCCCCCACCCCCAAACCACAGATAGCACTCTGTCAGTCTTTACTTTGTTTCCATGTTGTACCTTGATCCAAATTGGGTGTGATGAGAGAGAAATCATATCCTAAAAGAGAACAGAATTCTCAGAGGTAACAAGATCAGACAATAAGACATCTGAATTTTTTTTTCTAAATTAAAGGGAATAGTCCTTCTACTTTGTTCAAACTCCACAGCTCCTTATCTGGATACAGATGGCACTCTCCTTTGCAGACAGCCCAAAATTGTTTCCAATTGTTGCACTGATAGAATAAGCCAGTCCTTGAAGGTTGAACATCACTCCCATGTTGCTGTTAGGGTGTACAGTGTTTTTCTGATTCTGCTCATTTCACTCAGCATCAGTTCATGCAAATCCCTCCAGGTTTCCCTGAAATCCTCTCCCTCCTGGTTTCTAATAGAACAATAGTGTTCCATGGCATATATATACTACAGTTTGCTAAGCCATTCCTCAATTGAAGGACATTTACTGGATTTCCAATTCTTTGCCACCACAAACAGGGCTGCTACCAATATTTTTTACAAGTAATGTTTTTACCTTTTTCCTCATCTCTTCAGGGTATAGACCCAGTAGTGGTATTGCTGGGTCAAAGGGTATGCACATTTTTGTTGCCCTTTAGGCATAGTTCCAAATAGCTCTCCAGAATGGTTGGATGAGTTCACAGCTCCACCAACAGTGTAATAGTGTCCCAAATTTCCCACATCCCTTCCAACAATGATCACTATACTTCCTAGTCATACTGGCCAATCTGAGAGGTGTGAGGTGGTACCTCAGAGAAGCTTTAATTTGCATTTCTATAATAATTAATGATTTACAGCATTTTTTCATATGGCTATGGATTGCTTTGATCTCCTCATCTGTAAATTGCCTTTGCATATCATTTTACCATTTGTCAATTGGGGAATGGCTTTTTGTTTTAAAAATATGAAACCGTTCTCCATATATTTTAGAAATGATTCCTTTGTCAGAATCATTAGTTGTAAAGATTGTTTCCGAATTTACTACATTTCTTTTTATCTTTATTACATTGGTTTGATCTATGCAAAAGTTTTTTAATTTAATGCAATCGAAATCATCTAATTGGTTTTTGATGATGTTCTCCAACTCTTCCTTAGTCATACACTGTTCCCCATTCCATAGATGTGACAGGTAGAGTAGTCCTTGATCTTCTAATTTGCTTATAGTATTGTTTTTTATGTCTATGTCCTCTAATCATTTGGATCTTATCTTGGTAAAGTGTGTGAGGTGCTGATCTAATCTAATTCTCTTCCATACTAACTTCCAATTATCCCAGCAGTTTTCATCAAAGAGGGAGCTTTTATCCCAATGGCCAGACTCTTTGGATTTATCAAACAGCAGTTTACTATAATCCTCTCCTGCTTTTACTCCTAGTCTGTTCCACTGGTCCACCACTCTATTTCTTAACCAATACCAAACAGTTTTGATGACTGATGCTTTAAAATATAATTTTAGATCGGGTAGTGCTAAACCACCTTTGTTTACAATTTTTTTCATTGAGCTCCTGGCAATTCTTGAATTTTATTGCTCCATATGAATTTACTTACAATTTTTTCTAACTCATTAAAGTACCTTTTTGGAATTTTGCTTGGTAGGGCACTAAACGGATAGTTTATTCTTGGTAGAATTGTCATTTTTATTATATTAGCTCTACCTATCCATGAGCAGTTGATATTTGCCCAGTCATTTAAATCTGATTTAATTTGTGTGAGAAGTGTTTTATAATTGTTTTCAAAAAAGATTCTGAGTCTGTCTTGGCAAATAGACTCCCAAATATTTTACATTTTCTGAGGTTACTTGGCATGGGATTTCTCTTTCTAGCTCTTCCTGCTGTTTCTTGCTAGAAATATAGAAAAGTTGAGGATTTATGAGGGTTTATTTTATAACCTGCAACTTTGCTAAACTTGCTAATTGTTTCCAGTAGTTTTTAGAATATTTCTTGGGATTCTCTAGGTAGACCATCTTGTCATCTGCAAAGAGTGAGAGTTTTGTCTCTTCCTTCCCAATTCTAATTCCTTCAATTTCTTTTTCTTCTCTAATTGCTGATGCTAACATTTCTAATACTATATTGAATGGTGGTGATAATGGGCACCATTGTTTCACCCCTGATCTTATTAGGAATGCCCCTAGGCTCTCCCCATTGAATATAATGCTTGCTGATGGTTTCAGATAGATACAGCTAATTATTTTAAGGCACAGTCCATTTATTCCTACACTCTCTAGTGTTTTTAATAGGAATGGATGCTGTATTTTGTCAAAAGTTTTTCAGCATCTATTGATATGATCTTATGATTTCTGATAGGTTTGTTGTTGATATAATTGAGTATACTAACAGTTTTCCTAATATTGAACCAACCCTGCATTCCTGGAATAAATCCTACTTGATCATAATGTATTATCCTAGCAATGACTTGTAATCATTTTTGCTAAGATTTTATTTAGGATTTTTGCATCTCTATTCAACAGGGAAATAGGTCTATAATTTTCTTTCTCTGTATTAACTCTTCCTAATTTAGGTAACAGTACCATATAGATTTCATAGAAAGACTTAGGCAGAGTTCTATCTTTCCTTATTTTTCCAACGAGTTTATATAAAATTGGAACCACTTGTTCCTTAAATGTTTGGTACAATTCACTTGTGAATCCATCAGGCCCTGGAGATTTTATTTTAGGGAGTTCAATAATGGCTTGATGAATTTATTTTTCTGAGATAGGGTTGTTTAGGTATTTAATCTCTTCTTCATTTAACCTGGGCAACATATATGTTTGTAAATATTCATCCATTTCAATGAGATTATCAAATTTATTGGGATAGAGTTCGGCAAAATAATTTTGAATTATTACTTCAATTTCCTCCTCATTGTTGGTGAGTTCACCTTTTTCATTTATAATACCAGCAATTTGGTTTTCTTCTTTTTTTTTAATCAAATTGATGAGAGGTTTATCAGTTTTATGGGTTTTTTCATAATACCAACTTTTGGGTTGTTTTCTTAATTCAATAGATTTTTGCTTTCGATTTTATTAATTTCTCCTTTAATTTTTAGAATTTATAATTCGAGATTTGATTGGGATTTTTGATTTGTTCTTTCTTTAATTTTTTAGTTGCATGTTTAGTTCATTGATTTCCACTTTCTCCAAGTTATTCCTATAAGCATTTAGAGCTATACTATAGCTGATGAGAGTTGCTTTGAATGAATCCCATACCGTTTGGTATGTTGTTTCATTATTATCAATATCTAGAATACAATGGTTAATTATTTCTATAATTTGATTTTTTGTCCAAACATCTTTTAAATGAGGTTATTGCATTTCCAATTTGTTCTGGGTCTATATCTCCTTGGCCCAGTATTGCATATGACTTTTATTGAATTGTGATCTGAGAAAGATGTATTCACTATTTCTGCCTTTCTGCAGTTGATCATTAGGGTTTTATGTCCTAGTACATGGTCAATTTTTGTATAAGTTCCATGTACTGTGAGAAAAAGGCATATTCCTTTCTATCCCCATTCAGTTTCCTCCATAAGTCTACCATATCTAATTTTTCTAACAATCTATTTACCTCCCTAATTTCTTTTTTTTGTTTGTTTTATGATTCGATTTATCTAGATCTGATAGCTGGAGGTTGAGGTCTCCCACTAATAGAGTTTTGCTGTCTATGTCTTCATGTATTTCTTTCAGCTTCTCCTCTAAGAATTTGGGTGCTGTCCCACTAGGTGCATATATATTCAATATTGAAATGACTTTATTGTCTATGGTACCTGTTAAGAGGATAAAGTTTCCTTCCTTATCTCTTTTAATGCTATCTATTTTTGCTGCTGCTTTTCTGAGATAAGGATTGCTACCCCTGCTTATTTTACTTAAGCTGAAGCAAAATACATTTTCCTCCAACCTTTTACCTTTATTCTATATGTATCTATCTGCTTTAAATGAGTTTCTTGTAAGCAGCATATTGTAGGATTCTCGTTTTTAATCCACTCTGCTATTTGCTTACGTTTTAAGGGAGAGTTCATCCCATTCACATTCAAGGTTATGATTACTAATTCTTTATCACCCTCTGTGCTATCTTTGCTCTCTTTGTATTTTCCCCTTTCTCCCCTTTATCCATATACCCCAGTATTTTGTTTCTGAATACCATCCCCTTCTGTGTGTTTGCCCTCCTATAACCCACCAACCCCTTTCTTTCCCCTTTCCCTTTTTTCCCTTTTCCCTTCCCTTCCTTTTGTTATTTCCCCTTATTTCCCCCACTCTCCTTCCCTTTCCCTGCCCCCCCTCCACTTTTCCCCTTTTAATACTTGAAAGATTAGATGTTTTATACCTTAGCTGATTATGTCTAGGTTGATTTTAAGCCAAGTCTGATGAGAAGAAGATTCACGTGTTTCTCCTCTACTCCCTTCTTCCCCTCTATTAACATAGGTTTTTTGTACCCTTAGTGTAATGAGATTTGTCCCATTCAATACCCTCCCTCCTCCCATCTCTTTCCTGTCCCCCTTTTTAGGGAGGTAGTGTATTTTATCTAAGTTATATAAAATTCTGATTGTCTGTCCCTTCGAGTTCAGTATATTCTATTGAACAGAATCAAAATTCCTGAGAATTATTAGAGTCTTTCTCCCAAGTAGTGTTAAAGCCAGTTACATCCCATTATATAGCAGTCTCATGGATAGGTCATGGATGTCCATCATTTCTGGCTAGATATATTCTCTATGTTAGAGTCACATTTCTCAGGATTTATGAGAGTCTCCCCGCCCCATGCTTGGATATAGCCAGTTTCAACATGCAACAAGAAAACAAAACCTTAGAAAGTACAATTGGACAAACACAAAAGGAGAATAAATCTCTCAGATCTTTAAATGAGCAAATGCAAAAAGAAATTAATTCTCTCAAAACCTCAATTGTTCAAATGGAAAGCTCTTTCAAAATTCGAATTGACCAAGTGAAAAAAGGAGTTTCAAAATGTTAATGAAGAAAACTCCTCCCCACAAAAAAAAGAATGGAGTGTACAGAAACTAATGACTCCATGAGACAGCAAGAGTCAGTTAAAGAAAATCAAAAAATAGAAAAAAATAGAAGCAAATGTAAAATACCTCAGCAACAAAACCACTGACCTTGAGAATAGATTGAAGAGGGGCAACCTGAAAATTATAGGACTTCCTGAAAACACTGAAGAGAAAAAAAAGCCTGGACTTAATATTACAGGATCTAGTGATGGAAACTTGCCCTGCTATCATGGAATCAGAGGGCAAAGTAGTTATTGAAAAGAGTACATCGATCCCCACCAGAAAAATATCCTAAAATGAAAACACCAATGTATGTTGTGTCCAAACTTCAGAACTATCAGATGAATGAGAAAATCCTGCAAGCAGCCAGAAAGAAACAATTTAAATATCAAGGAGCCACAGTAAGGATCCCACAAGACCTGGCTGCATCAACTTAAGTGAACGAAGGGCCTGGAATGAGATATTTCAAAAAGCTTGGAATGCAGCCAAGAATCTACTTTCCTGCAAAGCTGAGCCTTCTCTTCCAGGGAAAAAGATGGACATT
Source organism: Macrotis lagotis (assembly GCF_037893015.1). Classification (NCBI taxonomy): domain Eukaryota; kingdom Metazoa; phylum Chordata; class Mammalia; order Peramelemorphia; family Peramelidae; genus Macrotis; species Macrotis lagotis. The sequence continues at coordinate 533,039,545 of NC_133658.1, forward strand.
TAACGAAATGGAAGAATTTCAAAAGTTTCTGATGAAAAAATCAGAGCTAAACAGAAAATTTGGACTTCAAACAGGAGGTTGAAGAGACACATGAAAAGGTAAAAAAAGCGGGGGGTGGTAAAAGGAAAAAATGCAATCCATTAAGTTGAAAATGGCTATATCCCAGCCAAAGCAGTTTTGAGGGGAAATTTTATATATCTAAATGCTTATATGAATAAAATAGAGAAATAGAACATCAATGATTAAAATATGCAATTTTAAAAGTTGGAAAAAGTATAAATTAAAAATCCCCAATTAAATATTAAATTGGAAATTCTGTATATCAAAGGAGAGATTAATAAAATTGAAAACCATTCACCTCATAAATAAAATTTCAAGTTAGGTTCGTGTAAAAAATTAAAATAGATAAAAAGAAAGAAAATAATAAAGTTAATGCTATCAAGAAATGAAAAGAATTAACTAACAATGAGGAGTAAATTATAAAGGTAATTTGGTGAGCTAGACTGACAAATTTGATAATCTAAGTGAAATAGAAGAATACTTATAAAAATAGAAATTGCGCATATTAACAGAGGAAGAAATGAAATACATATTTAATGCCTTTTCATAAAAAGGAAATTGAAGAAACATCAGTAAACTTGCTAAGGAAAAGTCTCCAGGTCCTAATAGGTTTGCAAGTGAATTCTACCAAATATCTAAGGAATAATTAACTGCTAATCTATATAAGTGATTTCAAAATATATAAGAAAGAATTTTGTGAAATTCCTTTCATGATACCCATATGGTGCTGATATCTAAATGAGCAGGAAGAATGAACCCAGATGAAGAAAATTATAGTCTAATCTGACCAATGAATATTGATTCAAAAATCTTAAAAAAACAATTTTAGTAAAAAAATTATAGCTAGCTATTGCTTTACAAATACACCATAATCAGGTAGGATTTATACCAGGCAGGCAAGGATAGTTTAATATTAGGTAAACAATCAATATCATTTAATATATTAGTTACAAACCTATCAGAAACCATTATATTATCTCAATAGCTGCTGAAAATCCTTTATTAAATACATTCCTATTAGAAACACTAGAAAGTATAGGAATAAATGGAATTTTTTCATAAAATAATAAGCAGTATCTATCTAAAATATCAACAAACAACTAGGAACATTTCCAATAAGATAAGGGGTGAAACGGGTGCCCATTATCACCATTACTAATCAATGTAGTATTAGAAATTTTAGCTTATCAATAAGAGAAGAAAAATAAATTGAAGGAATCATATTTGGCAATGAGAAAGCAAAGCTTTCACTCTGAGGATAGGATGTTATACTTAGAAAATCTGAGAAAATCATCTTAAAATCTCCTTGAAACAATTAACAAATTCAGCAAAACAGCAGGAAATAAAATAAATCCACATAAATATCAGCATCTCTATACATCAACAACAAAGCCCAAGAGCAAGAGATAGAAAGAGAAATTCCTTTAAAGTAACTACAGACCACATTAAATATTTGAGAATCTATCTCCCAAGACAAACCCAGAAACAGTACGAATACAATTAGAAAGAAATTCTCACACAAACTAAGGCAGATCTAAATAATTGAAATAATGTAAATTGTTCATTGCTAGGTCCAGCTAATATAGTGAAAATGATAATTCTACTCAAATTAAATTGCTTATTTAGTGTCATGTCAATGAAACTACCAAAAACTGTTTTACTAAACTAGAAAAAATACTCACAAAATTCATCTGGAGCAAAAAAAAAAGGTCAAGAATATCAAGGGAAGTGATGAAACAAAAATGCAAAGAAGGTGGCCTAGCTCTACCATATCTACTACTATGCTATAAAGTGACAGTCATCACAACTGCCCAGTATTGACTAAGAAGTAGTGTATGGGAACAATGGAAGCAATTCTACACACACTAACACACTAAACACATAAATAATTAAATAAATACACTAATTAATTAGTAGAATGTGCAAAAGTATGGTCCATAACATTAATATGGCCTATTCATTTCAAAAAATTTCAATAATCAGTTGTTGGATGCATGATGAAGTCTGTGATTATACATAAAAGGGGTGAAATAAAAAGTTTTATTGTCACCGAACTGCAGACTACTATATATATAGATAGAAAGTTTAGAAAACACATCAAACATCTGATGCATGATCATGATGTAGTATTAGAAAATTTCAATTACTCAGATATGATCTGAAATTTTATGTCTTTGCAGAAAAAGAGAAAAGCTAATGACTTCTTATTTTGTCATAGTCATCATTCTGTCCTCCAAAGGACTGTGAAGGCAATATGGAAAAACTATATTCTGAATTTTTTCTAATTATATAAGAATGAACTTCTTGCTAAACTGGAAATTATGGGAGAAGTAAACTTGGGAGGTGTAAACCCTGCATCTGGCAATTTATATCAGAGAAGAGAAAAATCAAGTCCTTGTTTCACATAGATCTTATACTTCTAAACAACTATCAACAAAAAAAATCAAAGGTTTAATGAATACTTTTTATTAAGATTAAAAAATATAATTATGAGAATCAATAGAAATTAATTAGTTTATATGAGCATATATTTTCAGAAAGACACTATATACATAATCACATAATCAAATGCATGCAATGTGCATTTGAATTTCTCTCTGAATATTGATAATTTTTATTTTTCACATACTAGTGTTCCCTGACTTACAATCACAAAATAACTCTGTATTAATATTCTAAAGATGTCTCTCTCCCCTGGGAAAAAACCAAGTTTATTTAGGAATTTTTCTTCACTTTCTCCTTCTTATTTCTAGGATCCATCCATAACTCATGTCTTCATACATGTCTTTAAAATGAGCAATTTGAATAAAAAGATGTCAAGAGCTATATTTTGCAAGTGAAAATGAGTTTTACCTAGAATAAAGGAAGACAGAGGCTTGTAGTACTTTTTGAAAATTCATATAATATTCCCCAAGTCTCTAAAAGAAGTCCATTTGATATAATAAAATTATATTATTTTGTGGAAAAATGTTTATCATTCATATAAGCCCTTAGAAATAATATAATTTGAAAAGATTGAAATAAAGAATGTTTTCTGAACAAAAGACTTGAAGGAAGATGAACTTATCATAGGGCAATAGTGAAGGTTGAAAATTGAGTAATACATTTACTAATGATATTAGGGCAAAGCAAGAAAATCTCCTAGCATAAGTTTTTATTGTCCTGATTAATAGTTCCACAGAGTATTCTGGGATAGATGTACTGTGAGCAACTTCACTGAAAGAGATGTTCATGTAGAAGAAATTTTATATCCATTTGAGTTGTATAGTATTAAATGCAATACTAAAACCTAAAATTACATTTATTAAGTTTAGCTCCACACCAAAATGCATCAAGAATGATTTTCTTCATTCTCAATATGAGTCAAAATATTGCATATACCAAAATATCATGCGAAGAATTTTCAATGAGAAAAGAAAAATAACCGTAATATTTGATTTAGTGATTTGACAGGGAAATTTAACCCAGAAAGTGCATATTTGTTCTTTAGCTGTTTAGCTGCTAATGATTTCCCTAGAGACTGTCTTCCTCTTCCAAGGGGTCTTTCTGATGTTTGTGATTTCCATATAACATTGTATAAAATCTGTCACTACTGAGATAACATAAATACCACCATTTAGAGTTTTATATTTGTGCAGATATTTAAAATCATATTTTAATTAGTGAATAATACAGTAGTTATAGGGAAGAGGTGGCTACAATCTGTATATTGGAGGTTTAGAAGAGACACTAGTTTTCCTCAATTATGCTGACAGCTGAAAAAGAACTATGTTTCTATATATAAATTAGAAGAGACAAAATATTTCAAGGGTGGCTAACTTTTCACCTGAGGATTTCATTTTTAATATTTATATCCACAAAAGAAATACTTCATTTTATCAGAATATTAGATTTTAGAGGTAAAATCTGTAGCAAATGGGATGAGTGAATAAAACAACTTGTCTTTATAGAAAATTTCAGTAAATATATCTTACAATGGGAATTTAAAATCATAGACATATTTAGGGATTTAAAGAAATGTTATGTTCATTTATATCTACCCTCTTAAGGTCTTTCACATTTATGTATGCTTTGGTGGTATTTAAAATTTTGAGGCTCTATGGAAACATATTGATCTTTATTAGGTGATTTCATTGTTTATGTTAACATTTTTGCTCCTCAAATTGTTTCAAAGATATAATATGAAAATGTAAACAATAAAAGATGTGGTGATTTTTTGCATGATAACCTTCTAATGTTTTCATTAGGAAGAAAGATCTTTTACTTTTGTGTGAGTAGATTCATACATATAGACCAAAAACAAGTCTGTGAATGAACTTCTGATATTGACTAAATCTGACATTATGACATGGCCTGCACCACCATCTGAATATTTGGATCTTATGCCAGGTGCTGAAGCAACACACTGTAGGGTACACTCTTCATGCATGTGGGTAGTCCAAAATAAGCTGTGAGTTCCTGAGTATCTAAATTTGTGACAATTTGTGAATGAATCACTGAACCCTCCTCAGAATTTGGCAACTAGATGAGTACTTGTGCATCTGGTATTATACACAATCTGCATATTGAGGAAGTAAAATACTTTGCAATTTCTGAAGCCCATCTCATTATAGAGTGATGAGCTCATAAACATGTGCTTTCCATCTATAACACTAATTTAAGGACAGCCTGAGCTAAAACCAAGTGTTGTATTTACATAGCTTATGGACAATGAGGAAGCCTGCTGGACCAAAGCTTTCTTAAAGACAAGATAGAATGCTAAATTAATGGTAAATGTACATCCTGATAAAGGAAAGTCTTGATGACATTTTTCCCCTCCTCAATATGAAATTCTAAGAAATATGAAAAAGGACTAGATTTTTTAAGAATAAAGTTTAATTATGTTAAGAAACTTCTGACAAGTAGTTTCTGCATTTACTCTACCTATATATTTTTAAAAATTTAATATCCATAAAATCCTTGTAAACATTAAGAATTTTGGCAAAGAAATGGCAAATGCTTCTTTTATGAAATTTTCCAGTATTTATTTATTATCATCTTGATGCAACTTACTTCCACAATAAGATGCAAAAACATATGAAAAACAGGCAATGTTTGGTTACTATTTCACTTAAGATTAAGAATATTTTAGAAATGAGAAAAATATTAAGACAGATTTAGCACATAATCAGTATTTATTGCATACAAAAAAGGAAGCAACAAAAATTGTCTAATAAGAATATATGATTTGACATGTACTAATGGTTCTATATCCTATTTTCCTGCCTATCTTCACTGAATTTTTAAACATGCAAAAATATTGACTGGTATCACAAATTTTGTCTTCTATTTCCAATTCCTCTATAGATTTTCCTCAGTTTCACAAAATGAGAAAAAAGAACTTTGCAGTTGACTACATTAACTTAATTGTAAAAGGAAATTCTGAGATAGTACTGATTGCAGGTATGAGTTATTTGAAAGAATTGAGGATTTAAGAGTTAGAAAGAATTCTTTTTGAGGCATCCTAGATATTCAACCTGGGTAAACATTAGCCTCTATTATGACTCAATTATCTCAAATATAAACTAAGGTAATTGTGTAAGGTCTTTTATAGAACAAAATATTCTATATTGGTATATATTAATAAAGATAGATTTTGATATCAACAAATCATAGAATGGGGAACTAATAAATTGCTTAACCTTCCATAAAACACTTCCCCTGTCAGTTCTTGAAAACAAGTGCATTGGAACAGAATATTCCTAAAATATTTTTGGTTTCTAAATCCTAAAATATTAAGAAATATATATCTTGATAGATAAATAGAATATTAAACAGGAATATATTACTGAACTTTACTTAACTATAGATGTAACCTAACTGGTTGGATTCCAAAGATGTCAGACCAATTTTGAATAGCATTTGTAACAAGGTCAATTTTTTTCCCCAATAGAACTGATTTATTTTTCTATCATAATATTTCAACAAAAGTAACATAAAAAGTTTTAAATTTCAGAATTATCTTTGAAATTTTAATATATTTTATTTTCCATAATTTCATGTAAAAATCTCTTTAAATTTCTCTTTAATGTTATATTATTGCATTTCTTTTATATGTGAAGATCCTATTCAACATTTATGTTTTGGTAAGGTTTAGAGTTTCACATTTTTCTACTAGCTTCCTTTCTCTAGACACTCCTCATGATAGTCAGCAATATGATAAAAATTATATATGTACAAACTGTTTAATAAATAAACAATCCATTCAGATCCCATATGAGGTAGAATTTTTCAGCACAATCCTTTTAGAATTTTCCTTGACCACTGAAGTGCTGAAAGGAATTAAGTCTATCATATCTAATCATCACAAGCTGTTGCTATGAATGTATATGATGTTCTTCTGTTTCTGCTCACTTCACTGAACATCAGTTCAAGTAACCTTGCAGGCTTTTCTAAAGTTTGTTTGCTCAAAATTTGTTATGGAACAATTTACTACTTATAGTTATATAGAAAACGTTTTTCCAATCACTACCAAATTGATGGGTATACCCTCAATTTCCAGTTATTTGTCACTACAAAAAAGAGCATGATTTAAGTAGCTTTAATAAATTTTTTTTTGGAAAAAATCCAGGATCTTTCTACCTTCATTCATTATCTTGGCTCCACACAGGGACTCCTCCCAATTCTATTTTTTTCAAACACTCAGAAAGATTTTATTTATTTTTGAGTTTTACAATTTTTCCCCTCATATTTCTTCCCTCCCCCCACCACCCACAGAATGCAGTCTGTTAGTCTTTATATTGTTTCTATGGTATACACTGAACTAAGTTGAATGTGATGAGAGAGAAATCATATCCTTACGGAAAAAAATAAAGTATAAGAGATAGCAAAATTACATAACAAGATATCTTCTTTTTCAAATTAAAGTAAGAGTGTTTGGTCATTGTTCAAACTCCACAATTCTTTCTCTAGATATAGATGTATTCTGCATTGCAGATAGCCCAAAAATGTCCCTGGTTGTTACACTGATGATATGGGGAAGTCTATCAAGTTTGATCATCACCCTATATTGTTGTTAGGATGTACAATGTTTTCCTGTTTCTGCTATCTCACACAGCATCAGTTCATGCAAATCCTTCCACGTTTCTCTAAATTCTCATGCCTCATGATTTCTAATACTACAATAGTGTTCCATGACATACATATACCACAGTTTGCTAATCCATTCCCCAATTGAGGACATTTACTTAATTTCCAATTCTTTGCCAACACAAAAAATGTTATTATGAATATTTTTGTACAAATGATGTTTTTACCCTTTTTCATAATCTGTTCAGGGTATAGACCCAGTAGTGATATTGCTCTATCAGAGGATATGTACATTCTGGTTGTCCTTTGGGCATAATTCCAAATTTCTCTCCAGAAATTCTGATGAGTTCACAGGACACAAAAATATATTAATATCCCAGAGATCCCACATCACTTTCAGCATTGATCATTGTCCTTTCTGGTCATATTGGCCAGTCTGAGTGGTGTGAGGAGAGGCTTTAACTTGCCTTTCTCTAAAAAGCAATGACTGAGCAATTTTTCATATGACTATAGATCGCTTTGATTTCCTCATTTATAAATTGACTTTGCATATCTTTTGACCATTTGCCAATTGTGGAATGGCTTGCTTTTTAGAAAATTTTACTGAGTTCTATGTATTTTTGAGAAATGAATGCCTTGTGAGAAATATTAGTTGTATAAATTGTTTCCCAACTTACTATATTTCTTTTGATCTTGCTTACAGTGGTGTTGTTTGTGCAAAAGCTTTTTAATTTAATCTAATCAAACTTATCTAGTTTGTTTTTAATGATGTTCTCCATCTCTTCCTTAGTCATAAACTGTTTCCCCTTCCATATATCTGACAGGTAAACTACTCCTTGTTCTTCTAGTTTGCTAATAATTTTGTTTTTTATGTCTAAATTCTGTGTCCATTTTGATCTTAACTTGGTATAGGTCATGAGGTGTTAGTCTAATCCAAGTTTCTTCCATATTAACTTCCAATTTCACCAACAATTTTTATGAAACAGAGACTTTTTAACTCAATAGTTAGACTCTTTGGATTTATCAAGCAGCAGATTATTATAATCATTTCCTGCTATTGCACCTAGTCTATTCCACTGGTCCACCACTCTATCTCTTAGCTAGTACCAGACAGTTTTGATGACTGATGCTTTATAATATAATTTTAGATCTGGCAAGGCTAAATCACCTTCTTTTGCACTTTTTTTCATTGAATTCCTGGAAATTCTTGAATTTTTTTCCCTCCATGTGAATACACATAACGTTTCTCTAACTCGTTAAAGTATTTGAGGGGAGGGAATTTTGATTGTAGGACACAAAACAGTTTAGTTTTAGTAGATTGTCATATTTATTATATTAGTTAGATTAATGAGCAGTTGATATTTGTTCAGTTATTTAAATATGATTTTGATTTTTTGAGAAGTGTTTTGTAATAGTTTTCCAAAAAAGTTTTTGAGTCTTCCTTGGCAGATAGACACCCAAGTATTTTATAATATCTGAGGCTATGTTGAATGGGATTTAAGTTTCTCAGTCTTTCTCCTGCATCTTGCTAATCATATATAGAAATGTTGAGGATTTAAGAGGCATTATTTTAAATTCTAGGACTTTGCCAAAGTTGCTAATTATTTCAAGTAGTTTTTTAGATGATTTCAAGAGATTGTCTAGTTATACCATCATGTCATCTGCAAAGAGGGAGAGGTTTGTTTCTTCCTTCCCAATTCTAATTCCTTCAACTTCTTTTTCTTGTTTTATTGCTGAAGCTAATATTGCTAATGCAATAATGAATAGCAGGGATGATAATGGGCATTCTTGTCTCATCCCTGATCTTTTGGGGAATTCCTCTAGCTTTTCCCCCATTGAATATAATACTTGTTTATGGTTTCAGATAGATAATGCTCAATTTTATAACCATCTATACTGCTTATTATTTGAAGGAACAATTCATTTATTCCTACACATTCTAGTGTTTGTAGGAGTAATGGGAGTTATATTTATTTTGTCAAAAAATTTTTTCAGCATCTATTGATATAATCATATAATTTCTGATAGATTTGCTCTTGATATAATTAATTATACTGTTTTTCTAATTTGAGCAAACACTACATTGCTAGGATAATTCCTTGGTAATAGTGTATTATCCTAGTGATAACTTGTTGTGATTTGTTGCCTAATCTTTCCCTTAATTCTAATTCCTCATACCACAAATGACTAATCTGTAAACATGTTTATCAAAAGTATGTATATACAATGCTAATTTGACTGTTTGCCACTGAGGGGAGGGGAGTGGGAAGGAAGGGCATAAGGAAATTTTGTAACTTAAAAAATATACAAGTGCAACTAGATAAAAAAATAAAAATAAAAAAAATAGATTTTATACTATTTTGGTTTTGTGTTTTATTTTATAAATATATATGTATATATATACATGCATATATAAATATATGCTGATGAATTATGTGGATTCATTTTATGTCCTCCCACTTTGCTAAAGTCACCAATTATTTCAAGTAGTTTTTTAATTGATTACTTAAGATTCTCTGTGTATACCATTATATCATCAACAGTGAGAAATTTGTTTCCTTATTGCACATTTAAATTCCTCTCCTTTCTTTTTCTTTTTTTTTTTTTTGCTGTTAATGCTATAATTTCTTTTGTTTTAAGGTTTTTGCAAGGCAAATGGGGTTAAGTGGCTTGCCCAAGGCCACACAGCTAGGTAATTACTAAGTGTCTGAGACCAGATTTGAACCCAGGTACTCCTGACTCCAAGGCCGGTGTTTTGTCCACTATGCCACCTAGCCTTCCCTCCACTATGCCACCTAGCTGCCCCATCATCTATAATTTCTAATACAATATTCAATAGGTGATAACTAACAACCTTTTTTCCCACTCCTGATCTTATTGGGGATGTTCCTAGCTTATCTCCATCCAAGTAGTGATATTGCTGGATCAAAGAATGCAGTTTTGTTGCCCTTTGGCATGGTTCCAAATTGCTCTTGTGACTATTTGGATAAATTCACAATTCCACCAACAATGCATTAGTGTCTCATTACTTTTTTAAGCCATCTTTTAGGAAATATCTTTCTTCCATCAATTTTATTTAAGGTTCTTAATGGCAATGACTCATTCAGTTTTCTTATATTTGTATCCCCAACTCATGGCACTTAAGTAATGTCCCTTGCATGCTTATTTGTCTCCCTGATAGAGGTTTAAGTTTGCCACTGTCTTGTTCATTCAGTATTGAATGAAGTTTTACTCCATTTTCCTATATACTAGGACTATGTTCAAACATTATTCATTAAATAACTGCATATTATTGAATAGAATATTTTTTTCCATTTGGGCTACAGAGACATAATTATAAAATTAGCAAAAGTATATAGTTTAATAACAATATCAATAAAGTGATCTTGTGACTAATGTGCCAAGAATAGGAATAAAGTAGTATTTCATCATAATTCTTAATTTAAAAAGTTCAGTTTGGCTTTTCAGGGGAAAAATTAAATTAACTCATTTAATTATAGATTATTTACATTAATGATTTCCATAATTAATTCTCAAAGAACATTTTGGAATGAATATACAATTATTTCATACATGGTTAATAGAATAATATTAATTCTTCAGAGACCAGAGATATGCTTGAGTGGAATGGAATTTCCATAAATAATAAAGGAATCTCTTCAATTTCAGGTAGATAACAGAGAGACTTTGAATAGAAGAACCCTAAATTGAGATGCCAAGTAACATAATCTTAAGAGAGTTTGGCAACAAATTGGAAAACTTTGTTATAATTTCAGAAGAAATACTCTTCTGGTAGTCTCAAATAGAATTGGAGATTGGGACGTGAACATAGCTGAAATAAGTTGTATCCACCTCTTTATTCAAACTCATTGAATTTGTGTTTATATTAAAAAATAAATAGGAATAAAAGCATAGAGAAAAAAATCAATAAAAAACAGTGAAGATTAATTCTCTACATAACTCTTTTCAGCCTGTGGATGGCAGCCAGGTTTTATGTGACTTTCTCTACTTTTACCTGTTGATAAGTTCTGATTTTTGTAATGACTTTAAATCTACTTTTGTTTGATGTAAAAGTTACCTTTAGACATAACTTTTTCTAAAGTTAGCCTATTCTTACGTTGAAAACTGATGGGTTGAAATGGAAAGAGCTGTTAAATCTTGGAATTATAATGAAGATAGTTTTGAGGACTCTGTTTTAAATACCTTGAAAAGTCAGAGCTATGGTAAAGACTTATGAATTTTGATATTAATATTTTATAAACATTCTCAAAAGTATTATTTAAACTAAATATGTTTGTCTTCTGTCCTTCAAGGTAAATCCACTAACATTCAATCAAATTTGTAAAGCCATAGCCTTTTCCTCCTTGTTTTCTTTTCAATATACCCTTTGTGATGACTATAATGATGAAGGTGTAAATCAACCAGTTAGAAAGAAGAAAAACCTCTTGCTTTGAAAAAGATTTTGGGCAATGACCCAAATTTCATGTAACTAAGAGGAAAGATAGGAGTATTCTTCCCTCTCAATTTAGGAAAAACCTTCCTAGATTGTTGAATAATGCTTATTACACTAAACTAAAGACTAGAGATACAAATATGATAAAAAAAAAAAGAAATATAGTTACTGCCCTCAAAGAGCTTTAATGGTTTTGATGAAAAAAACACTAAAAGAGAATGCAATAAAATTGGAGGAGGAGAGTGAAATATTCATGAGGGGACATGTTACTTAAGTATATGTAATGAGCAAGAACTTATCAGGGGTCTTTTACAAAATGAATGGTCAATAAGAAAAGTGTCTACAGGAATACCATCATTTGTATCCCCAGTATTGTGCTGGACTACCTATTTTTTCCAATTACATTAACATATGGCATTTTTTTGGTTGTTTCATTGATGTTTATTTTGATTTTGCAAATGACAGATTTTCCTTTCAGGAGAGAATTGTAATAAATAAAATTATTAGAGCTGAGGAGTTTGAAATTTCATTAGAGTCATTCTCAATTTAATCAATTATATGAAAAATAAGAAACAGAATATCAAAGTAAACAGATAAGAGAAAGACAAAGAAGGTTGTCTTCCACATCCATCTCTGACAGATGCTAGCTCTATAACTTTTGGAAAATTTGTTAACCTCACAGTTGCAACAAATACTCTCTAAAAGACAACCTCATAGATTAAAGAAGCTACAAGTTTGTTAAGTTTTCCCTAGGCATATGTTTACAAAAGTCTTACATGTTATGTGGTTCATTCCTACAAGTTACAATATGGGAATAGTCTTCATCAAAAAAGGAGGAAAAGTAGACATATCTAGCCTCTTTTCCACCTCCCCCCCTTTTTCTGAGGGAAATATTGATTCTTACAAAGAAGGAAAACAGGAGCAAAGGCCAGTATTTTACACTTCTCAGTTATATTTGAAAAAGTTATAAAATTAGCAAAAGTATATAGCTTAATAACAATATCAATAAATTGATCTTGTGACTAATGTGCCAAGAATAGGAATAAAGTCTCTGGGGAGCAGAGCCAAGCTGAGGGAATAAAGGCATAGATTCCCACAAGCTCTCCCCCAGACCACTCTAAATATCTCTAAATAACCAAATTCCAGAGTGGCAGGATGAACAAAAAAAACTTAATGAAATAATTTTTTCAGCTCAAAACAACATGGAAGATCCACTGGAAGAATCTGTTATACCAAGGTTACAAAGGGCCTGTAATGCATCACAGTTTGTGCCAGAGCAAGTCAGTTCCAGTCATCTACTAATAGACTGCAGGGTGTCTGCATCCCTAAGGAAGCCTGGGTCTCTGACAGTAGGGGTGGGTTACAGAATTCTCCATCAAAGGGATTTTCCAAGGACAATTAAGAAGCTTAGTAATGAAACTCTGCTTCACCAGAGTAAGACCAGATCCCAGTCCAATGTAGGCCCCAGCACAGACCAGACCCCAAGGACCCAGGAGCACATCTGGGGAGCTATCTAGCAGGGAACCACAGGCAGCTTCTTTCAGAGTACTCAACACATGGATGGTAAGGGAGTTAATAAGGGGGTCAATAAGGAGGTCCAGGAAAATTTTAGCAGTCTCTTCACTATCTGTGGGGCATATTCAGATGTAGGTTGCAGTCTGGGACCCCAGTCTCAGGAAGAGAAACTTCATTGTCATAGGAGAGGAAAGACTCTCCTCATGTATTCAGGGAAGAAAGAATTGCTAGCTAATGGCTAGCGACAGACCAGAATATGGAGCAGGAGAGCAATCATAGTCTCCTAAAGATATCGAAGTAATTGAAGTCTTTGGAGGTGTGTCCTTAAAAACAGCTGTTAAACTGTTTGTGTTCCTGAATGAAAATTTGATACTGAAAATTCACATGAGCCTTCTCATTGACTATGGCAGTTAGAAGGAGCAAATATAGGCAAGGAAGAGGAGGAACTTGAATTTGAAGGTATTATATATTCAAAAGATGAAATGAATGGGTGAGAAAGGAATGTACTGAGAGAAAGGGAAAGAAGAATGGAGAATGGAGAATGTTATTTCAAAAAAATAGGCAAGAAAATGCTTTTACAGTGGAGTGGAAGGGGGGAAAGGTAAGGAGAAGTGAGAGCCTTTACTCTCACTGGAAGGGTATAGAATTCTATCATGCCCCATAGGAAAATAGGAGAAGAAAGGGATAGGAGGAAGGGGACAGGGAGATGATGAGGGTATAGGTGTAAAAAGGAGCGGAAAATCATGGGAGAGGGTAGTAAGATTCAACACACTTTTGAGGAGGGACAAGGTGAAAGGAGAGAGAGAGAGAGAGAGAGAGAGAGAGAGAGAGAGAGAGAGAGAGAATAGAGTAAATGGGTATGTGATGGGGGGAATAGGATATAGGGAAATACACCAAGCAATAAAAACTGTGCAACCAGCAATTTCTCTGATGGACTTAAGATAAAGAGCTGGTGGTATCTGAATACTGACTGAAGCACATTTTCTTTCTCACTTTATCTTTCTCCATGTCTCTCTTTGTGTGGAGGGTATTATGTCTACTTTTACAACATGACTTATAGCGATGTCTTTCGTGGCTACACATTTTAACTTATACCAAATATATGTATGGATAGATAGATACTTTCACTGATTTCTGTTCATTTCTGTTTGTGTAATAATGTATATGTACACATAGGATGTAAATATTTTATAATATATAGATATATAGATATGTCAATGACTCCCCAGAGACATTTCCTTCATCAACTTTAAATGTTATTGACATTTTCTCTATGTCTTGAAGATAAAAAAGAGAAGGATACTTAGTCTGAAGAAAGACAACAACTAGAAAGGAAGGAATAACAAAGACCTCTCCTCTCTCCTCCTCTTGTTAACAGACATTGATGTGCACCAATAGGATTGAGTGTCTCACTCTAATAGACTTTGGGACTTGAAATTGACAATGAAAGAATGAATTAAGTTGATATTTAACAAAAAAGTCAAGAAAGATATGAAAATATAAAAGGAAGTATTCTGATCCTGCGACGTAGTCTTGTGACTTCTGTAACTTCCAGGCTTTGAGATAAGAACTTAACAGGATTAAAAACTATGTTTTACTGAAATAATAGAAACTTCAAAGAAAAGGGGAAAAATATTCCATTCTGACATGTTCCAAATTATGTTTTTGCTTCTATATATAAATTTAAAAGAAGAGAGAGACAGAGTTAAAAAAGAAATAAAAAAAATTAACAGATTCAGTGAAATACACAAAAGGTAAGAGAAAGAGGTGGAAATGGGATTCACTTTATTCTCTAAAGATCAGTTTGAAGAGCTATTACATTTAAGAAGAATCTTGTTTTCCCTCAATTTTTATAGGTTAAGCAACTGCAGTAAAACCATTAAAAACCTGCAAATATATTGAGGATTCAGAGCAAAAAAAAATTTAAGAATTAGAACATAATACTAATTATTTTATATTTTCTCTGCTTAAGCTGCAATGATTGAACATTACTGAAATGGTATTTTGTATATATTTTCCCAAGAATTTATCTGGAACAATATTTAAAAATTTTTACTAATAGTTTTTTTATAGTAGTTAATTTCTATTTTTATATTTCTAATTTACATATTTATTTTCATATTGCTAAAAAGTTCTTGTTGAAAGAGTAAGCATAACCCCCTCCCTCCCCCCCAAAATAAAAATCCTCATGAGAAATAAAGTGAAAGAAAGACTAAAAAGTGTGCTTCGTTCTTAGTTCCCGATACCATGAGCTTGGTCTCTGGGGTGGATCATTTACTTTATCATGAGTCCATCAGAGAAGTTACTTCCATATTTTTTGACAGTTGCTGTGGTTGATTTTAGATCCCTCCATCTATTCCTACCCACTACCACTTATTATATTTTCTTCTCCTTTCATTCTATCCCTCTTCAAATGTGTGCTATGGGGCAGTTAAGTTACACAGCAGACAAAGCACTGGCCCTGGGGCCAGGAGGCCCCCAGCCCATATCCTACCCTAGAGAGCCAGCAACCACCCAGCCCCATGGTCATGGACAGGCCACCCAATCCCACTACCTTTCAAAAAAGAAAAAAGTAAATGTGTTATATATGACTTTCCTCACCCATAATGTCCCTTCTTCTCCCCCTTTCCCCTTCTCCCAACCCATTTCTCTCCTTTTTTTCTACATTTCTATACCATATTAAGTATATATGTATATATATAGTTTCCTCTCAGTCATTTCTGGTGAGAATGAAAGTTCGCTCAATCCCTCTCACCTCATCCCCTACCATACCATTGCAAAAGATATTTCTTGATTCTTTTAAATATAATATCTTAGTTGATCCTATCTCTTTCCTCTCCTTTCCCTTTCCTTCATTACATTTTTTCACTCACTGATTCCATTTTTACAATATACTATACCTTCAAGTTCAACTCTCTCCTATGCCTTGTCTATATTTACTCCTAACTTCTCTAATAAATGGCAAGGTTTATATGACTAATATAAGTATCATCTTCCCATGCAGGAATACACTCAGGTCATCATCATTAAATCCCTCATAATTTGCCCATCTCATCCACCCTCTCCATACTTCACCTGAGGCCTATACTTGAAGATCACACCATCTTTTCAGCTCTGGTCATTTCAATAGGAACATTTGAAATTCCCCTGTAGGAAAAGTTGGAAGTCAACTATTTCATTGAATGTCCATGTTTTTCCCTAGAAAAGAAGGCTCAGATTTTTGGATAATAAATTCCTAGCTGCATTCCAAGTTCCCTTGTTTTTTGGAATATCAAATTCCAGACTCTTTGATCTCTCAATTTTGAGGTAGCCAGGTCCTGTGTCATCATTATTGCAGTGTCTTGGTATTTAAATTGTTTCTTTCTGGCTGCTTGCAGGATTTTTCTTTTATCTCATTGTTCTGGAATTTGCCTACAATATTCTTTGGCATTTTCATTTTGGATTCCCTTTCCAGAGGCAATTGCTGCATTCTTTCAACAACTATTGTGCCCTCTGGTTCCAGGATGTCAGGGAAATTTTCCATCAAAACATCTTGTAATATTATGTCCAGGCTTCTTTTCTCCTCAATATTCTCAGTAAGTCCAGTGATTCTTAGGTTGTTTCTCCTCATTCTATTCTTGAGGGCAGGGGTTTTGATGATGAGTTATTTTACATTTTTTTCTGTTTTTTCAATTTTTTAATTTTGTTTAATTCTGTTTAAAAGATTCTTGTTGTCTCATGAAGTGATTAGTTTTTACAATATCCCTTCTTTTTTAGAGTAGAATTTTCTTCATTTATTTTTTGAAACTCCTTTTCTGATTGTTCATTTCTATTTTTGAAGGAATTATCCATTTGCCCAATTGAGGTTTTGAGAGAAATATTTTCTTATTGCATTTGTCCAATTGTATTTTCCAAGGATTTGTTTTCTTGTTGCAAGCTGTTAATTTTCTCACTCAAATTTTCCAATTGTTTAAACTATTTCCTTATTTCCTCAAGGAAGATCTTCTGGGCTGGAGAGCAAATCATATTCTCCTCAGAGGTTTTAGATCTCTCTGATTTAGGGTCTTTGTCTTTGAGGTAGCTTTCTATGTAACCCCATACTGCTGGCCTTTCTTCATTTTCCTGAGATCTTGTTGTGGGGAAGAAGCTGCTTCACAGAATTTGGGTTTTGATATCTGCAGAGGCTTTACTCACTGAGTTTAATAACTCCAAGTGGGCCAGGCAGTAGGCGTGCTGATTGCTTTCTCTGGATTGTCTGTGACCTTGATTTGAGGAGTTCTCCCTTGGCCTATAGGAGGTGGCTGACACAGCTTTTATCCTTGAACAATGGGGGCTATGCCCTGGGTCAAGCTAATTACACTTCCTATTCATCTGAGGGAGCTGTGCTGTCCATACATGAGCCTAAGGGGTGGGGGATGGTTTGTTACAGTGTTTCTTCTGAGAAGAAGACTTCCCTTAAGTGAAAGTATGGAGTCTAAGTTTCTCCAGATCAGAAGAGTCCAGCTGTTTGATGTCTGCAACTCTATGAGCTGGAACATGCCCTATGATCCTGCCAGAGCACATCCAGGCTATCAATCCCACAGATAAATCCTCCATGCCCCAGTTGGCTCTTGGAATGGGGTTCCCAGAGTCAATGTCTCCAAGGCTGATCCTGATCCTAGGTGAGACTGGCTCTCACTCTGCCTGTATGTGTTCTTTTCTCTCTTTGTCTGACTCATGCAAGATCCCCAAAGACAAATCTTGAGGTAGTTGTTCTTCTCATTGCATCTTTTTCTGCATTTTGTCAATTTAGTTTCTGTTAAGAGGTTTGTTTTCAAAGATGTAAGTAAATTCATATGGAGAAAGGAAAAGTCAAGAATTTCCTGGGATTTAATGAAAAACAGTGCAAAAAATGGGGCTTAGAACTACCTGATCTAAAATTATATTATAAAGCATCAGTCATCAAAACAGTCTGCTATTGGCTAAGAAATAAAGTGGTGGAGCAGTGGAATAGACTAGGTGCAATAGCAGGAAACAATAATGGTAACCTGCTGTTTGATAAACACAAAGAGTCCAGCTATTGGGATAAAAATTCTCTGTTTGATAAAAACTGCTGGGAAAATTGGAATTTAGTATGGAAGAAACTTCGATTAGACCAACACCTCAACAAGATAAGATCCAAATGGATACAGGATTTTAGAAATAAAAAAACAATAGTATAAGCTAATTAGATCAAGAACTAGTTTACCTGACAGATATAAGGAAAGTGAATCAGTTTATGACTAAGGAAGAGATGGAGAACAACAATAACAACAAACTAGATGATTTCAATTAAATTAAATTAAAAAGCTTTTGAACAGATAACCACAGCAACCAACATCAAAAGAAATGTAGTAAGCTGGTAAATGATCTTTACAACTAATATTCCTGACAAAGGACTCATTTCTCAAATATACAGAGAACTGAGTCATATTTTTTTAAAAAGCCATTCCCCAGTTGACAAATGGTCAAAGGATATGCAAAGGCAATTTACAGATCAGATCTAAGCAGTCCATAATCATATGAAAAATTGATGTAAATCATTACTTATTAAGGAAATGCAAATTAAAGCTTCCCTGAGATACCACCTCACACCTCTCAGACTGACCAATATGACAAGAAAGGTTAATTATCATTGTTGGAAGGGTTGTGGCAAATCTGGGACACCATTACATTGTTGTTGTAACTCTGAACTCATCCAACCTTTCTGTGCAACAAAAATGTGCATATCCTTTGATCCAGCAATACCACTATTGAGTCTATACACTGAAGAGATGAAGAAAAAGGGTAAAACCATCACTTATACAAAAATATTCATAGCAGAACTGTTTGTGGGGACAAAGAATTGTAAATCAAGTAAATGCCCTTCAATTGGGGAATGGCTTAGCAAACAGTGGTATATGTATGTCATGGAACACTATTGCTCTATTAGAAACCAGGAGGGATAGGAATTCATGGAAACCTGGAGGGATTTGCATGAACTGAGGCTGAGTGAGATGAGCAGAAGCAGACAAACACTGCATACCCTAACAGCAACATGGGGGTGAAGATTAACTTTGATGGACAGGCTTATTTCATCAGTGCAGCAATCATGGACAATTTGCTTCTGTCTGCAATGGAGAATACCATCTGTATTCAGATAATGAACTGTGGAGTTTGAACAAAATTCAAGGTCTATTCCATTTCATTTTATAAAAAAAACAGATATCTTATTGTCTGATCTTGTTATCTCTCATACTTTATGTTTCTTCTTTAAGGATATGATTTCTCTCTCATCACAATCAATTTGGATCAATATACAACATGAAATGATATAAAGACTGACAAATTGCTTTCTGTGGAGGTTGGGGGAGGGATGTATGGGAGGAAATTGTAAAACACAAAATAAATAAAATCTTTAATTAAAAAATAGTTTATTTCATCAGGAGCAATTGTTTCCAAATACATGTACATATATATATATATATATATATATATATATATATATATATATATATATATATATAACTTTCGAAAAATGGTTGAAGACAGATCTCTGCTTAACTCCTTTTTTATGTTTTGGCAAGGCAAACAAGGTTAAGTGGCTTGCCCAAGGCCACACAGCTATGTAATTATTAAGTGTCTGAGACCCGATTTGGACCCAGGTACTCCTGACTCCAGTGCTGGTGCTTTATCCACTATGCCACCTAGCTTCCCCTTGCTTAACTATTTCTATGACAACAAAGAAACTGATAGACCTATATGCCTGATGAATATAGATGCAAAAATCTTAAATAAAATCTTAACAAAATGATTACAACAAATTATCACTAAAATTAATTATGATCAAGTAAGAATTATCCAATTAATGCAGGGCTGGTTCAATGTTAGGAAAACTGTGAGTATAATTAATTATTTAAGTAATAAACCTACCAGAAATCATATGATTACATCAATAGATGCTGAAAAAGTTTTTGACAAAATACAGCATCCATTCCTACTGAAAATCCCAGAGAACACATGGATTGTACCATCTATATGAAACCATCAACAACTTTATATGCAATGGAGATAGACTAGAGGCATTACTAATAACATCTGGGTGAGACAAAAGTGTCCATTATCACTACTACTATTCAATATTGTATTAGAAATGTTAGCTTCAGCAATAAAAGAAGAAAAAGAAATTGAAGGAATTAGAATTGGGAAGGAAGAGACAAAACTGTCACTCTGCAGATGACATGATGGTATACCTAAAGAAACCCCCAAATCATCTAAAATACCTCTAGAAATAATTAGCGACCTTAGCAAGGTTAAGGATATAAAATAAACCCTCATAAATCTTCAATATTTCTATCTATGCCTAGCAAGATGCAGCAGAAAGAGTTAGAAAGAGAAATCACATTGAAAGTCACTTCAGACAATATGAAATACATAGCATTCTACCTGCCAATGTACCCAGAAAATTTTTGTAAACCTGCAAAACACTTTTCACACAAATAGAATCAGAATCAGATATTTATAAATAACTGGGAAAATTTCAACTGCTCTTGGATAGGATAAGCTAATATAACAAAAATGATAATTTTACCAAAATTAAACTACTTTTTTAGTACCTTACCAATTCAACTTCCAAAAATATTTCAATGAGTTAGAAAAAAAATTGTAAGTAAATTCATTTGGAGAAATAAAAAATCCAGAAACTCCAGGGATTTAAACAAAAAAGTGCAAAAGAAGGAGGCTTAGCCTTACCAGTTCTAAAATTATATTATTAAGCATCAGTCATCAAAATTATCTGGTAGTGGCAAGAAATAGAGTGGTCGATCAGTGGAATAGATTAGGTGAAATAGCAGGAAATTATTATAGTAATCTGCTGTTTGCTAAACCCAAAGTTTACAGGTATTGGGATAAAAACTTTCTCTTTGATTAAAAACTGTTGGGAAAATTGGAAGTTAATATGGAAAAAAACTTGGATTAGATCAACACCTCACACCCTATACCAAGATAAAAATGGATACAGTATAGAGACATACAATACCATAAGTAAACAAGGATATCAAGCAATAGATATTTGTCAGATCTATGGAAAGGGTAGCAGGAAGAAGTTTATGACCCAGGAAGAGATGGATAAGATCATTAAAAACAAACTATTTAAATTTGATTACTTTAAATTAAAATGCTTTTGTACAGATATATATTCTGTAACCAAGATTAAAAGAAATGTAATAAACTGGAAAACAAATCTTTACAACTATTGTTTCTGACAAAGGACTCCTTTCTGAAATATACAGAGAACTGAGTCAAATTTTCAAAAAACCAAGCCATTCCCCAATTGAAAAATGGTCTAAGGATGTGCAAAGTCAATATACAGATGAGGAAATCAAAGCAATCCATAATGATTTGAAAAATTGCTCTAAATCAGTACTTATTAGAAGAATGCAAATTAAAGGATCACTGAGGTACTACCTCATGGCTATCAGACTGGCCAATTTGACCAGAAAGTACAATGATCAATGTTGAAAGGGATGTGGGAAATCTGGGACAGTAATACATTGTTGGTGTAGCTGTGAACTCTAATCTTTCTGGAGAGCAGTTTGAAATTATGCCCATAGGTCAACAAAAATACCCTTTGCTTCAGCAATACACTGCTGGGTCTATACTCTGAAGAGATTATGAAAAAGGGTAAAATACAAATACAACAGTCCTGTTTATGGTGGCAAATAATTTGAAATCAAGTGAATGCCCATTAATTGAGGAATGGCCAAACAAATTTTGTTTCATGTACATTATGGAACACTATTGTTTTATTAGAAACCAGGAGAAATGGGAATTCATGGAAACCTTGATCTATTTGCATGATTGATGCTGAGCAGGATAAGTGGAAGAACATTAAACCAGGAGAAATGGGAATTCATGGAAACCTTGATCTATTTGCATGATTGATGCTGAGCAGGATAAGTGGAAGAACATTAAACCAGGAGAAATGGGAATTCATGGAAACCTTGATCTATTTGCATGATTGATGCTGAGCAGGATAAGTGGAAGAACATTAAACCAGGAGAAATGGGAATTCATGGAAACCTTGATCTATTTGCATGAACTGATGCTGAGCAGGATAAGTGGAAGAACATTATACACCACAATAGTAACATGGAATTGATGATCAACTTTAATGAACTTACTCATTCCATCAGTGCAACAATGAGGCTCAATACTGGAATATCTGCAGTGTAGAATACCATGTGTATCCAAAGAAAGAATTGTAGAGGTTGGAAAAAGACCAAAGACTGTTATTTTAATTTTGAAAAAATTGTCTTATTATGTTATTTGCTATCTCATATGTTTTTTTCCCCTTAAGGATATTATCTCTCTCTCTCTCTCTCTCTCTCTCTCTCTCTCTCTCTCTCTCTCTCTCTTTCTCTCTCTCTCCCCCTTTCTGTCTCTCATCAAATTTAATTTAAATCATTGTATACCATGGAAACAAAGTAAAGACTAACATACTGCCTTTTATAGAGGGCAAAGGAGGGAAGTAGGATTAGGTGAAAAATTGTGAAATTCAAAATAAATTTATAATAAAAAGAAAGTCTATCATTTCCCCTGTAAAAGGATATTTTGCTGTGTAGTTAATTCTTTGTTTCATTCCAAACTCTTTTGCCTCTGGAATATTATATTTCATGCCTCACGATTCCTTAATGTGGATCCTGCTAAGTCCTGTGTAATCCTAACTGTAGCTGTATGATATTTCACTAGTTTCCTTCAGACTACTTTTAATATTTTCTTTTTGACTTAGTAGTTCTGGAACTTGGATATAATATTCCTGGAGTTTGCTTTTTTTTTGATCTCTTTGAGGAGAAGATCGGTGGATTCTCTTGATTTCTCTTTTACCAGCTACTTCTAGAAAATCAGGGTAATTTTCCATAGAAAATCTTTTATTAATGAAGCCTAGGGTCTTTTCATGGTCATGACTTTCATATAACCCAATAACTTTTAAATTGTCTCTTCTGGATATGTTTTCCAGGTCAGTTGTTTTTGCAATGAGATATTTCATGATTTCTTCTGGTTTTTCATTCTTTTGATATTGTTTTATTTTTTCATGATTCTTACCAAAGTCATCAGCTTCCTATAGTTCCAGTCTACATTTGAAAAAGTTGTTTTCTTCAGAGCTTTATTATCTCCTTTTCCATCTGCCAAGTTCTGCTATTTAAGGTGTTCTACAAATTTTCCTTTTGAACTGCTCTTTCCATTTGACTCAAACTGGTTTTTAACATGCTGTTTTCCTCAGAATTATTTGGATCCCTTCACCGGGCTGCTGATTTGATTTTCTTGTTTTTCCTGCATCTCTCTCATTTCTATTACTATTTTTTCCTATATCTTTCTAATTTGATTTTCAAAATCTCCTTTGAGCTCTGCCATAGTTTAAGCTCAACTCCATTTTTTTTCCTTGGATGCTTTGGATGCCGAAGCTTTCTTATCTTATGTGTGTGTGTTTTGCTCCTCCATGGGACAAAATTCATTATTTATGGTCAGGTTCCTTTTTTCTGTTTATTCATTTCCCCAGCCTGTGCCCTGGTTTAAGGACCATTGTTGAACTTTTGAGCATTATTAGGACACCTCCCAGGGTTCCAGACTGCAAGCAGAGTCTGAATATGAAGAAAGAACAAGAGTCCTGTCCCAGGGCCAGAGGAAAGATGTTGACAGTCTCCCTCCACCCCCTTGCCTTCCTTGAGATAAGTGCTCTTGATTCAACTGCTGAGTGGCTCCCTGTTGGGTGGCTCCACTGACCTGCTTCTATTTCCTGGGATCTGGGCCATGCTGATGGCCGTAGATGGGCTAAGGGTGTCCATGGTGGCCTGAGCTTCATGCTTGCTCTGGCATAAGTTTCCCTGGTGATCTTTAAAGTTGTGCTTGGTGTTCCCTGGTAGGTCATAAAACATCTTCTTCTGCCAGAAGCCAGACCTACAAAGGGTCCAGGAGCCCCACTGGCTGTTTTCAGAGGCTGGAACTCCTTCTCTCTGGTGCAGTGATCATAACTGCTCTGCCACCCCTCCAACCCCATAGAACAGTCTTCCCATGGTCTTCCAGGTTATCTTGGACTGGGGGAATTGTCTCATTCATTCTTTCCTGTGGGTTTTGTCTCTCTTGAAAAGTTATTTAAAGTCATAATTTTAAGGTTTTTTAATTATTTCAGTGAGAGCTCCTAGGACAGGCTGTGCTCATGCTGCCATCTTGGCTCCATGCTCTTGAATAAACTTTTTAAGGAATTGTTCCATTGATTTCAATGAAAAAATAATCCACATTTCCCCCCCTTTTAAGACAAAATTATTATGTGTATTCCTTTGTAATAATTATAGGAATCTGAACAAGAATAGTAAGCAAAAGGAAAGTGCAACACATATTTACTCCAATGATTTTTGTTTCATTTTTTTTGGGTGTAGCAGTGCAATTTGAATGGAATCAAATATCTTGAAATAATGCATAATCTTAATTTGGGTTATCCACTTTGATAGTTGTGACTATATTGACTAGGTTTTTATTATTTTTGATTCATTGTCTTCATTTCCATTACCTCCTCTTTATTTTTGACTTTACCTTTATAGAGAAGGACAAAAGGAGGCATCATTGAATTATTGAGTGATAATCTTATCATCCCATATAATCTGGAAAAGTTCAATCAGTTTTAGGATAAGCAATCTATCCCTACCTTTGAAATTTCAGTTGAAACAGAATCACCAACAGGTGCTTTGTCCCTGGAAAGGAATCTAATGATATTCAATACCCCTTCTTCAATTGGAACTTCAGCTAGGGATTGATTGACTTCAAAATGAGGTAAATGAACAGTGTCTTGTTCATTGACTGATGATGGTCTGTTTGGGACATTATGGAAGTGTTCAGTGCATTTCTCTAGGTGCATCTCTCTCTTTAATTAACCAATGTAGATTGATCAGCGTCAAGTAATCGAGATGACCCATAAATCTTCTTGTACCAATCATAGCCATTACTGGTAATATTCTTGTCAGAGTCCTTCTCAATAGATTGATCCTTCACCCAGAAGATGGTCAACTCCTCATGAGCTGTGAGTCAATGTGACATAAGAAAGGGTAGAGGAACAGGGCACTTGGTGCCCAATAAATCGAGAAAAAATGTCAGGAACTGAACAGAGGTCGGAACACAGCATTTGGATATCTGACCAAGGACTTTGATAACATCAGTCATGAGGTCTAAAGGGAAATTATGTCAAAATTTGGTTACCTGGAAAAGTTCATCAATAATATATGTCAAATTCATGATGTCTTGATTATAGATGGTGGACGATGCTTTCAAGATTTCCTAGTCAGTAATGGAGTGAAACAAAGATATCTCCTTGCTCCCAAACTCTTTAGTATATTGTTTTCAGCAATGTTATCAAACACCTTCACTGAGAAGGATCATGAGCTCAGTGTCAGTTCACACACTGATGACAAATTCTTCAACTCATAAAGGCTACAACCCAAAGACTAAGTGGAGAGAGAACTGCAAGATTTTCTTTTTGTAGATGATTGTACATTCAATGCAGCCTCTGAATCTGAGATACAAGAAAGCATGGATCAATTCTCTGCTGCTTGTGCTAATTTCAGTCTAACAAGTAACACCAAAAAAACACAGGTGTTCCATCAGCCAGCACCACACCCTTCATCAATTACAGCAAATGGAGAAGTTTTGAGTACTGTGGACAAGTTCACTTACCTTGGCAGAGTCCTTTTCCAGGACT
This sequence comes from Macrotis lagotis, assembly GCF_037893015.1. Classification (NCBI taxonomy): domain Eukaryota; kingdom Metazoa; phylum Chordata; class Mammalia; order Peramelemorphia; family Peramelidae; genus Macrotis; species Macrotis lagotis. Next base: position 533,065,365 of record NC_133658.1, read on the forward strand.
TACACATTGACAATGAGTTTGACACATAAATTGCCAACGCTAGCTCAGTATTTGGGAGGCTTTAAAAGAAAGTGTGGGAGAGAAGAGGTATTAAAGTGACAACTAAACTGAAGGTCTAGAGAGCTTTTGTGTTGACCTCATTGCTCTATGCCTCTGAAATCTCGATAGTCTACCAGTGTCATGTCAGGGAACAGAATCACTTCCATTTAAATTTTCTTGTTAAGATTCGGAAAATCAACTTGCAGAAGATGTCAGATGCTGAGGTCTTTTCTTGAACTAAATTCCTAACATTCCAACATTCCTACAGAGAGTACAATTACAATGGGTTGCAAAATTTGTTAGTATCATTGGTATGCTTGACAAAAAAAAATTTTTTGGAGAACTCACACAAGGGGATGAGAAATGATAACAAGACACCTTGAAGGTCTCATTGAAAAAAGTATAGAAAAGACAGTTCAGCATGGGAGACACTGGCCTAAGGCAGACCAGGATGGCATGCTATTATCAATGAGAGTGCTTCACTCTATGAGGAAGGAAGAATTGAAGCAACTCAAAGGAAATGTGTCATGTGCAAGAATACCCTCCCCAGGTATTCACATGAACAATTTGTGTCCAACCTGTGGAAGACATTCCAAGCTCATATTGGTCTGATCAGCCACAGTGAGACAAACTGAAATTTGGCTCAAACATAATGATGTTATTTTGGTCTTCTTTGATAAGGACCAATCAACCAATTTTTATTTTTGCACAATAAATTAAATACTATAGAAATCAAATACATTAGGAAAGCCTATATGTACTTAAAAATCATATCTCAAGGCATGGAATCTAAATGACTGAATAAAGGAAGGGATTCACCTCCCCAAACCACTTCAAATATCAATAAATAGTGATTATAATCAATTTCTAAAGTGGCACAAACCATAAGAAGTCTAAATCAATTAATTTTCCAACTCTAGACAATTTGAAGGATTGATGGGAAGGGTTTGTTGTACCTGGGTTAGAAAGAACTTGCAAGTGTCTGAATCAGTAGCAGTGGCAGTTTCCAGACCTCTCAGCTCAGGGGTTGCCAGGAAATCAGAAAAAAAAAACCTTGCCTCATCTAAATGAGAATGGAGCATAGTATAGCAAAGGCCTCAGTAGCACAGGTTCAAAACCAAGTATGAAGGAGACTTCAGTAGTCACTCCCTGAGCTCTCAGTGAATGAATATAGGATATGGGATAGGTTTTAGGGGTCTTTTTACTATCCCTGTTGCTTTCTCATAATCAGATCTGGTTCACAGTCAAAGGGAAAAGGAATAGAAGCATAACAGAATTTATAGTCTTAACAGAACAGGGATTCTTTTCACAAGTCTAGGGCAGAGGGAAGTACTTGTGATCACCCATAGATCAGAGTACAGTCCAGGGGAATAGTAACAATACATCATACAATCTGGAATAATTGAAAACATGTAGGTTCCTGAGGATATATCTGAAAACGACTGCAAAAACTCTCCAAAGCTTGCAACAGTGTAGAGCCTGACCTTAAAAAAAGAGCTAAATTCAAACCAAAGGCCAGAGACATGAGCATATAACAGAAGAAGAAAAATTCAACCACAGACTATTACCTTTGTCATATGGAAGATCCAGATACACACTCAGAAGAAGATAATAAAGTCAAAACTTATACACCACCAAGAAAAACAGGAATTGGTCTCAGGCTAAAGAAGAGCTCAAAAAAACTTTTGAAAATGAAGAAGGGGATGTAGAAGAAAAATTTAGAATAGAAATGAGTCAGATGAAGGAAAATCAAGATAGCCAATTCAGCAGTTTGATGAGGGAGAAATTAAAAAAAATACTGAAGAAAATAATATCTCTTTAAATCAGACTGAATCAAAAGGAAAACATGTTACTAAATATCAGTGCACAGAAGAATACACTAAAATGCAGAATTGGGCAAATTGAAAAGGAGATACAAATGCTCAATAAACAAAATAATTCCTTTAAAGATGGGATAGAGCAAAGAGAACTGATAACTTTGTGAGAAATTAAGAAAAAATAAAACAAAACCAAAAGAATGAAAAACTAGAAGAATATTTGAAAGATCTCAATGTAAAAGTAACCAATGTAGAAAATAGATCATGGAGAGATAATTTTAAAAAAATATTGAGCAAAAATAAAATCTAGGAATCATTTTTTCAAGAATTTTTTTTTTATTTCTTTAAGGCAATGGGGTTTGGGTTACTTGCCCAAGGTCCCATAGCTAGGCAATTATTATATGTCTGAGGTCAAATTTGAACTCAAGTCCTCCTGACTCCAGGGATAGTGCTCTATCTACTGTGCCATCCAGCTGCCCTTTATCAAGAAATTATTGAAGAAAATTGCACTGATATTCCATAAGCAACAGGTAAAATTGAAATTGAAAGAATTCATTGATCACCTTGAGAAAGAAATCCCAAAATAAAACTTGCCAGTATTATTATATATAAATCACAAGACACCCAAGTCAAGGCAAAACTACTCCAAGTAGCCAGAGAGAAACAATTGTACTATAATGAATTCAGTCTCACTCTTATGACAACTTCAGATTTAGCAGCTTCTACATTAAGGGATCTTAGGGCTTGGAAAATGATGCTGACTGAACTACACAATAAAACAACATAAAATGTAACTGGAAAAGGTATTCAGTGAAATAGGGGTCATTCAAACTTTCCTAGTGAAATTACAAGAGTTGAACAGAAAATGTGCTCTTTATTATTATTATTATTATTATTTTTTTAAAATTTACATCCAATTGTACATTTATATTTCCAATTTAAAAAATTTCCCTCCATTCTTGCTTCCCACCTGCCTCCACTCTGTAGAGAACAGTCAGATTAACATTTTACACACATATTTTGTTAAACATATTTACAAATGAGTAATTTTTGGCATGAGGAATTAGGATTTAGGGAAAGACATACATAAGAGATTCTTTTTATAAAGTGTCCATCAGGTTTGGTAGTGGTATTTTTCCTGCATGCATTTTCCTTTGTTTTCTTCCTCTGATTGGGGATGATATAGTCCATAACCAGTCTAATACAGTTGTCCTAGTTGTCTGGAGCATCGAGAGGAGTTGTGCCCATCAAGGTTGTTCATTTCATAATGCTGTTATTGTGGACGTTGTTCTCTTGACTCTATACCCTTTGCTCAGCATCAGACCCCATAAGTCCTTCCATGCTTTCTAGAGTCCAAACATTTATGATTTCTTAGAGAAAAGTCATATTCCATGTAGCATAACTTGTTGAGCCATTCTCCAATTGATGGGCATCCCTCCAATTTCCAATTCTTTGCCACTAGAAAAAAGAGATGCTTTGAATATTTTGGAACCTGTAGGACTTTACTCATTTTTTACAGTTTCTTCTGGATATAGTCCTAGAATTGGAATTGCTGGGTTAAAGAGTATGAACAATTTTATTGATCTTTGGTCATAGTTCCATATTGCTCTCCAGAAAGGTTGGATCTATTCACAACTCCACCAGCAATGAATCAATATTCCAATCCTCCCACAACCTCTCCCACATTGATCATCTTCTATTTTTCTCATCTGGGCTAATCTAATACTTGTGAAATTATACCTCATTGTTTTTTTAACTTGCATTTCTCTAGTAGTTATTTGGTTCAATTTTCACATGCTTATCTATAGCTTTAATTTCATTTGATATCCTTTGATCATTTAGCAATTGGGGGATAAATTTGAGCTTGATAATTTAATGCAATTCTCTATATATATTAGAAATAAGACCTTTACCACAAATCCTGGATCTGAAGATTGTTTCCCAGCTTTCTGATTTTCTTCTAATTTTGGCAGCATTGATTTTATAAGTACAATTTTTTTTAATTTAATACAGTCAAAATCACTTATTTTGCAGTGCTCTAATGTGCTATAATTCTTGTTCATCATAAATCTCCTCCCTTTTACATAGAACAGATAGATAGAATAGTTTTTGGTCTATTAATTTATATGTAGTATCACTCTTTATGTCTAAATCATATTGCCATTTAGACCTTACTTTGGTTTAGGGTGTAAAAAGTGTATCTATGTCTCATTTTTACCATACTATTTTCCAGTTTTCCCAACAATTTTTGTCAAATAAGGAGTTTTTATCCCAGAGCCTGATGTCTTTGGGGTTGTCAAATAGTAGATTGTTGTAGTCATTTACAGCAGGCTCTTTTGAAATTGTCCTCATCCACAGATCCATTACTCTATTTCTTAACCAGTACCAGTCAGTTTTTTATGATTGCTGCTTTATAGTATAGATTGCATAGATCGAGATCTGGTAGACCTAGGCCACCTTCCTTTACAATTTTTCATCAATTCCCTTGCTATTCTTGTCCTTTTGTTGCTCCAGATGAAGAAAATTTGATCTTCAAATATAAGACATAAGAGAAATGTAAAAAAAGGTAAACATGCAGTCAAATCATAAGGAACTTAATGATCTTGAACTGCTTATGTTCCTGCATAGCAAATGACACTGATAGTTAATTTGAGCTTTCTTATTTATATGGGCAGTAAGAAGGAGTGTAAATAGATAAGGCGCAGGTAGGAGTTGAATATGGCAGTATGATTTATTAAAAAAATATAGTTAATTGGTGAGGAAGTACTGCATGAAAGAGAAAGGAGAGCTAGTATTTGGCAAATTATTTCACATACATGGGGCAGGAAGAAAGATTTTACAGTGGAATGGAAAAGCTGCAAGTTGAGAGGGAGTGAGTGAGCCTTACTCTCATTAGAATTGGTTCAGAGAGGGAATGACATACATACTCAATGGTGCATAGAAATCTATCTTACACCAATGGAAAATAGGAAAGGAAAGAAAGGGAGAAAGGGAGTGAGGGAGCAGGTGACAGAAGGGTGGAAAGATTTTGGGAGGGCATAATCAAATGAAAAACTTTTGAAGAAGAACAGAGTGAAAAGAAAGAGAAAATATAATACAAAAAGGAGATGTGATAGAAGGAAATAGAGTTAGCAAAAGTACCTTGGGAAAATATTTAAACAAGTATTTCTGACAAAAGATTTCATTTCTCAAATATTGAGAATTGAGTCAAATTTATAAAAAGTAAGAACCATTTCTCACTTGAAAAATACTCAAGAGACATGGAAAGTTTTCAGATGAGGATATGAATGACATCTATTTAAATCATTTTTAAAATATGTCCTAACTCACTATTGTTAGGAGACATGTGGATTGGAACAGTTTTGAGGTACAACTTTATACTTATTGAATTGGTTAATGGGACAGAAGAAAAAATGACAAATGTTGCAAGGAATGTGGAGAAATGGAGACATTGATCCAGTTTTGGAGGAGTTGTGAAATGATTCAACAATTCTGTTGTGCAATTTGGAATTACACTTAAAGGATTATAAAATCATGCCTATCCTTTGGCCAAAACAGTACCCCTGATAGGTCTATATTCTAGAAGAGATGAAATATGGTAATAAAAGAACTTTTGCTTTTACTTTACCTGAGATTAGGATTGCTACACCAGATTATTTTTTTTTACTTCTGCTGAGCCATACTATATATTTCTCTAATCTTTTACATTTACCCTTTTTGTATCTCTCTGCTTCAAATGTGTTCCTGTTAAACAACATATGGAAGGATTTTGTTTTGTAATGCATTCTGCTATCAGCTTCACAGTTCCAAATTTCTCTCCAGAAAGGTTGGATGAGTTCACAGCTCCACCAACAATGTAGTAGTATCTCAAAATTCCAACAAATCTTCCAACAATGATCATTATCCTTTCTGATCATAAAATTTGGTAGGTCTGAGAGGTGTGACATCGTATCTCAGAGAAGCTTTAATTTGCATTTCTCTAATAAGTAATGATTTAAAGCAATCTTTCATGTGACTATGGATTGCTTTGATCTCCTCATCTATAAATTTCCTTTGCATATCCTTTGACCCTTTGTCTACTGGGTAATGTCTCTTTTAAAAAAAATGTGACTCAGTACTCTCTATATTTTTGAAATGAATCCTTTGTCAGAAACACTAGTTGTAAATATTGTTTACCAGTGTACTACATCTCTTTAGATCTTGGTTGCAGTTTTTTTCTGTGCAAAAGCTTTATAATTTAATGTAATCTAAATGAACTAGTTTGATTTTAGTGATGTTCTCCATCTCTTCCTTACTCATAAACTGCTCCACTTTCCATAAATCTGACAGGTAAACTAGTCCATGATTTTCTAATTTGTTTGTAGTATTGTTTTTTATACGTTTAAATCCTGTATCCATTTGGAACTAATCTTAGAACAGAGTGAGAGGTCTTGGTCTAATCAAAGTTTCTACCAAACTAACGTCCAATTTTACCAGCAGTTTTTATCAAAGAGAGAGTTTTACCCAATTTCTGGACTCTTTGGGTTTACCAAACATCAGAATACTATAATCATTTCCTGCTATTGTACTTAGTCTATTCCACTGGTACACTGTTCTATTTCTTAGACAATACCAGGAGTTTTGATGACTGATGCTTTATAATATAATTTTAAATGGGATAGGGCTAAGCCCCCTTCTTTTGCACTTTTTTCATTAAACTCCTGGAACTTTGTGACTTTTTATTTCTCCATATGAATTTACTTACAACTTTTCCTCACTCATTAAAATATTTTTTTTGAAATTTTGATTGGTAGAGCATTAAACAGGTAGTTTAGTTTGGGGAGAATTGTCATTTTTATTATATTAGCTCTACCTATTCATGAGCAGTTGATGTTTGCCCAGTTATTTAAATCTGATTTAATTTGTGTAAGAAGTGATTTATAATTGTTTTCAAAAAGTTTCTGAGTCTGCCTAAGCAAATAGACTCCCAGTCATTTTATATTGTCTGAGGATACTTTGAATGGGATTTCTCTTTCTAGCTCTTCCTGCTGTATCTTGATAGTCATATATATATATAGAAATGGTGAAGATTTATGAGGGTTTATTTTATATCCTGAAACTTTGCTAAAACTGCTGATTGTTTCCAGTAATTTTTTGGATTTCTTGGGATTCTCTCATGTCATCTGCAAAGAGTGAGAATTTGTCTTTTCCTACCAAATTTTAATTTCTTCTATTTATTTTTCTTCTCTAACTGATGAAGCTAAAATTTATAATAGGATATTGAATAGTAGTGGTGATAATGGACATCCTTTTTTCACCCCGATCTTATAGGGCATGCCTCTAACCTCTCTCCATTGAATATAATGCTTGTTGATGCTTTCAGATAGATGCTGCTAATTATTCTAAGGAACAGTCCATTTATCCCTACACTCTCTAGTGTTTTTAGCAGAAATGGGTGCTGTATTTTATCAAAAGCTTTTCCAGCATCAATTGATATGATCATATGATTTCTTATACATTTTTTGTTGATATAATTGATTATACTAGCAGTTTTCCTAATGTTGAACCACCCCTGCATTCCTGGGATAAATCTCACTTGACCATAATGTATTTTGCCAGTGATAACTTGTTGTAATTGTTTTGCTAAGATTTTCTTTAATATTTTTGCATCTATATTCGTCAGGGAGATAGGTCTATAATTTTCTTTCTCTGTTTTAACTCTTCCTGGTTTAGGTATCAGCACCATATTGGTTTCATAGAGTTAGACAGAGTTCCATCTTCCCCTGTTTTTCCAAAGAATTTATATAGAATTGGAACCAATTATTCCTTAAATGTTTGGGAGAATTCACTTGTGAATCCATCAGGCCCTTAAGATTTTTTCTTAGGGGGTTCAATGATAGCTTGTTGAATTTCTTTTTCTGTGATAGTTCTTTAAATATTTAATCTCTTCTTCATTTAACCTGGGTAACTTATATTTTGGTATTATTCATCCATTTCACTTAGATTACCAAATTTATTGGAATAGAGTTGGGCAAAATAATTTTGAATTATTATTTAATTTCCTTCTTATTGGTGGTAAGTTCACCTTTTTCCTTTATGATACTAACAATTTAGTTTTCTTTCTTTTTTAATTCAAATTATCCAGAGTTTTACTAATTTTATTGATTTTACAAAAAATCAACTCTTGGTTTTATTTATTAATTCTTCAATAGTTTTTTTTTTGCTTTTGAGTACATTAATTTCTCCTTTAAATTTTAGAATTTCTAATTTGGTATTTCACTGGGAATTTTTAACTTGTTCTTTCTCTATTTTTAGTTGCATATTTAGTATATTGATTTCCTCTTTCACTAATTTATTCATGTAAGCATTTAAAGATATAATTTATCCCCTGACAAGTGCTTTAAGTGAATCCCATAGATTTTGGAATGTTGTTTCATTATTGTCATTTCTCTAGGATAAAATGATTATTTTTTTCTATAATTTGTTTTCTATCTTTAAATTGAGGTCATTCAATTTCCAGTTCGTTCTAGCCTATGTATCCCTGGTCCAATATTGCATATTACTTTTATTGCATTGTGATCTGAGAAAGCCTTTCTACAGTTGATCATTAGGTTTTTATGTCCTAGTACGTGGTCAATTTTTGTATAAGTTCCAAGTACTTCAGAGAAAAAGGTATATTCCTTTCTATCCCCATTCAATTTCCTCCATGAGTCTACCATATGTAGTTTTTCTAACAATCTATTTACCTCCTTAACATCTTTCTTTTTTATTTTATGGTTCGATTTATCTAGATCTGAGAAGAGGAGGTTGATGTTTCCCCCAGTAGGATTTTGCTGTCTATGTCTTGCTGTAGTTCTTTCAGCTTCTCTTCTAAGAATTTGGATGCTATCCCATTGGATGCATATATATTCAGTATTGAAATCACTTTATTATCTTTGGTACCTTTTAGGAGATTATAGTTTCTTTTCTTATCTCTTTTACCTCTATCTCTTTTTGCAGCTGCTTTGTCTGAGGTAAAGATTGCTACCCATGACTTTTTCACTTCAGCTGAAGCAAAATATATTTTGCTACAACCTTTTACCTTTACTTTGTAAGTAATTCTCTGCTTCAAATTAGTTTCTTGTATGCAGAATATTGTGGGATTCTGGTTTCTAACCCACTGTGCTATTCACTTACATTTTGAGGGAGAGTTCGTTCCATTCACAGTCAAAGTTGTAATTATTAATTCTTTATTGCCCTCAATGCTATCTTCCCTCTGTTTGTATTTTCCCCTTCCCCCCTTTATCCATAATCCCCAGTATTTTGTTTCTGAATACCACCCCCTTCAGTGTGTTTGCCCTCCTATATCCACCCCTCCCCTTTATTTCCCCTTTCCCTTCTGTCCCTTTTCCCTTCCCTTCATTTTGTTAGTTTCCCTCTTTTTCCCTCCTTCTCCTTTTCTCCATCCCTTCTCCCCTTTTCCTCTTATATTACTTGCAAGGTTAGATGTTTTTTGAGTTAACTGAGTATGTGTGTAAGTTGACTTTAAGCCAAGTGTGATGAGAAGATTCATGTATTTCTCATCTCCTCCCTTCTTCCCCTCTATTATTATAGGTATTTTTTACCTCTTAATGTAATAAGATTCACTCTATTCAATCCCCTCCTTCCTCCCATCTTCTTCCTGTCCCACTTTATAAGGAGGTAGGGCTTTGAAAATTACTCTATATGAACCATAGATAATTCTGAGTATCTGTCACTTCAAGCTAAGTACATTCTATCTAATAGAGTTTCAATTCTTGAGAGTTTAATTAGAGTCTTTCTCTCAAGTAGGTTATAGCCAGTTTCATCCCCCTGGATAGCAGTCTCATGGATAATTCATAAGTGTCCATCACTTCTCATTAGGTATATTCTCTCTCTATTAGAGTTACAATTCTCAAGAGTTATGAGAAACTTTTTTTCCCTGTGCTGTAATATAGACAGTTTTAACTTATTGGATAATAGGTCTTTTTTTTTCCTTTTTTACCCCTCTTTTTTTTTTTAATTTTTGACTTTTCATGTGTCTCTTGAACCTCCTGTTTGATGTCCAAATTATATTTAGCTCTTGGTCTTTTCATCAGGAATTTTTGTAAATCTTCCATTTTGTTAAATGTCCATCTTTTCCCCCTGAGAAAGAAGTCTCAGCTTTGCAGGATAGTGGATTCTTGGCTGCATTCCAAGCTCCCTTGCTGTTTGGAATATCTCATGCCAGGCCCTTCAAAACCTTAATGTAGTCAGGTCCTGAGTAATCCTTACTGTGCCTCCTTGATATTTAAATTGCTTTTCTGGCTGCTTGAAGGATTTTATCTTTTATCTGATAGTTCTGGAATTTGTCCACAACATTCTTTGGTGTTTTCATTTGAAGATCTCTTTCTGGAGGGGAATCTATGTATGCTTTCTTTCTTTTTTTTGGTGTAAAAAGTGAAGACTTTATAGAAACAAATTACATAGGTAGAAAAGCAAAACCAATTTGCAAATACCTAAAATGAGCAGTGGAAACTGGAAAAAAAGTTTCTGTAATCCTGATATAGATCAGTGTAAGGAATCACCAATAAAGAAAACTGAAATCCATATCAATCAGCACCAATGGAATGCTTGATGCAATCATCTTCAAACTCTATTATTTTTTAATTAATTTTTATTAAAGTTATTAATTGAGTTTTACAATTTTCTCCCCAATCTTACTTCCCTCCCCCACCCCACCCCCATGGAAAGCAATCTGTCAGTCTTTACTTTGTTTGCATGTTTTACCTTGATCCAAATTGGGTGTGATGAAAGAGAAATCACATCCCTTAAAGAAGACAAAAGAAGTCTAAGAGGTAACAAGATCAGACAATATGATATCTGTGTTTTTCTAAACTAAAGGGAATGGGGCAGCTATATGGTGTAGTGGATAAAGCACAGGCCTTGGAGTCAGGAGTACCTGGGTTAAAATCTGGTCTCAGACAATGAATAATTACCTAGCTGTGTGGCCTTGGGCAAGCCACTTAATCCCATTTGCCTTGCAAAAAAAAAAAAACCTAAAAAAATAATTAATTAAAGGGAATAGTCCTTGAACTCAAAATCCACAGCTCCATATCTGGATACAGATGGTACTCTCCTTTGCAGACAGCCCAAATTTGCTCTGGATTGTTGCACTGATGGAATGAGCGAGTCCTTCAAAGTTGATCATCACTCCCAATTTGCTGTTAGGGTATACAGTGTTTTTCTGGTGCTGTTCATCTCACTGAGTATCAGTTCTTGCAAATCCCTTCAGGCTTCCCTGAAATCCCTTACCTCCTGGTTTCTAATAGAAGAACAGTGTTACATGACATACATATACCACAGTTTGCTAATCCATTGCCCAATTGAAAGACATTTACTTGATTTCCAATTCTTTGCCACCACAAACAGGGCTGCTATAAATATATATGTACGAGTAATGTTTTTACCCTTTTTTCATCATCTCTTCAGGATATAGACCCAGTAGTGGTATTGCTGGTTCAAAGGATATGTACATTTTTGTTGTTCTTTGGGCATAGTTCCAAATAGCTCTCCAGAAATGTTGGATGAGTTCACAGCTCCACCAACAGTGCAGTAGTATCCCAGATATCCCACAACCCTTCCAACAATGATCATTATCCTTTTTAGTCATGTTGACCAATCTGAAAGGAATGAGGCGGTAACTCAGAGAACCTTTAATTTGCATTTCTCTAATAATTAATGATTTAGAGCATTTTTCCATATGGCCATGAATTGCTTTGAGCTCCTGATCTGTAAATTGCCTTTGCATATCCTTTGACCATTTGTCAATTGGGGAATGGCTTTTTGTTTTAAAAATATGACTCAGTTCTCTCTATATTTTAGAAATGAGTCCTTTGTCAGAATAATTACTTGTAAAGATTGTTACCCAATTTACTACATTTCTTTTGATCTTGGTTTACAGTTGTTCATCTGTGCAAAAGCTTTTTAATTTGATGTAATTGAAATTATGTAAGTGGTTTTTGGTGATGTTCTCCAACTCTTCCTTAGTCATAAACTGCTCCCCTTTCCATAGATCTGATAGGAAAACTAGTACTGGATCTTGTAATTTGCTTATAGTATGTTTTTTTTTTTTTATGTCTAAGTCCTGTAACCATTTGGATCTTATCTTGGTAAAGGGTGTGAGGTGTTGGTCTAATCTGAGTTTCTTCCATACTAACTTTCCATTATCCCAGCAATTTTTATCAAAGAGGGAGTTTTTTATCCCAATGACTGGACTCTTTGGGTTTATCAAACAGCAGATTACTATAATTATCTCCTGATTTTACACTTAGTCTTTTCCACTGTTCCACCACCCTATTTCTTAGCCAATACCAAACAGTTTTGATGACTGATGCTTTACAATATAATTTTAGATCAGGTAGGGCTAAGCCACCTTCTTTTGCACTTTTTTTTCATTAAGCTCCTGGCAATTATTGACTTTTTATTCCTCCATATGAATTTACTTACAATTTTTTCTAACTCATTAAAGTAATGTTTTGTAATTTTGATTGGTACGGCACTAAACAGATAGTTTAGTTTTGGTAGAATTGTCATTTTTATTATATTAGCTCTACCTATCCATGAGCAGTTGATATTTGCCCAGTTATTTAAATATGATTTAATTTGTGTGAGAAGTCTTTTATAATTATTTTCAAAAAGAATTCTGAGTCAGTCTTGGCAAATAGACTCTCAAGGATTTAATATTGTCTGTGGTTACTTTAAATGGCATTTCTCTTTCTTGCTCTTCCTGCTGTATCTTGCTAGAATTTATAGAAATGTTGAGGATTTATGAGGGTTTATTTTATAACCTGAAACTTTGTTAAAATTGCTAATTGTTTCCAGTAATTTTTTCATGATTTCTTGGGATTCTCTAGGTAGACTCTCATGTCATTTGCAAAGAGTGAGAGTTTTGTCTCTTCATTCCCAATTTTAATTCCTTCAATTTCATTTTCTTCTCTAATTGCTGATGCTAACATTTCTAATACAATATTGAATAGTAGTGGTTATAATGGGTACACTTGTTTCACCCCTGATCTTATTGGGAATGCCTCTAGACTCTCCTCATTGAATATGATGTTTGTTGATGGTTTCAGAGAGATACTGTTAATTATTTTAAGGCACACTCCATTTATTCCTGCACTCTCTAGTGTTTTTAATAGCAATTGATGCTATATTTTGTCAAAAGCTTTTTCAGCATCTATTGATATAATAATATGATTTCTGATAGGTTTGCTGATAATATAATTGAGTATACTAACACTTTTCCTAATATTGAACCAACCCTGCATTCCTGGAATAAATCCTACTCTATCATAATGTATTATCCTAGTGATAACTTGTTATAATCATTTTACTAAGATTTTATTTAAGATTTTTGCATCTATATTCATCGGGGAAATAGATCTATGCTTTTCTTTCTCTGTTTTAACTCTTCCTAGTTTAGGTAAAGGCACCATATTGGTTTCATAGAAAGAGCTAGGCAGAGTTCCATCTTTCCCTGTTTACAAAGATTTTATATAGAATTGGGACCAATTGTTCCTTAAATGTTTGGTAGAATTCACTTGTGAATCCATCAGGCCCTGTAGATTTTTTTTTTTTTAGGGAGCTCAATAATGGCTTGTTGAATTTCTTTTTCTGAAATAGGTTTGTTAAGGTATTTAATCTCTTCTTCATTTAACCTGGGCAACTTATATTTTTGTTAAAATTCACACATTTCATTTAGATTATTAACTTTATTGGCAAAATAATTTTGAATTAATACATTTATTTCCTCCTCATTGGTTGTGAGTTCACCTTTTTCATTTATGATACTAACTATTTGGTTTTCTTCATTCATTTTTTAAATTAAATTGACCATAAGGTGATTAATTTTATTGTTTTTATCATAATACCAACTTTTGGTTTTATTTATTAATTCAATAATTTTTTGCTTTCATTTTTATTAATTTCTCCTTTAAATTTTAGAATTTCTAATTTGGTATTCAATTGGGGATTTTTGATTTGTTCTTTATCTAATTTTTTTTAGTTTTATGTTTAGTTCATTGATTTCCTCTTTCACTAATTTATTCATGTATGTATTTAGAGCTATAATATATCCCCCGAGAGTCGCTTTGAATGAATCCCATAGGTTTTGGTATGTTGTTTCATTATTAGGATAAAATGGTTATTTCTTTCTATAATTTGTTTTCTGGTCCTCTCATTTTGTAAAGTGAGGTTATTCAGTTTCCAATTTGTTCTGGGTCTATATCTCCTTGGTACAATATTGCATATGACTTTTATTGCATTGTGATCTGGTAAAGATGTATTTACTATTTCTGCCTTTCTGCAGTTGATCATTAGGTTTTTATGTCCTAGTACATGGTCAATTTTTGTATAAGTTCCATGTACTGCAGAGAAAAAGGTATATTCCTTTCTATCCCCATTCAATTTCCTCCATGAGTCTACCATATCTAGTTTTTCTAAGAATCTATTTACCTCCTTAACTTCTTTATTGTTTATTTTATGATGTGATTCATCTAGATATGAGAGTGGGAGGTTGAGGTCTCCCACTAGTAGAATTTTGCTGTCTATGTTTTCCTCTAGTTCTTTCATCTTCTCCTCTAAGAATTTGGGTGCTGTCCCACTGGGTGCATATATATTCAATATTGAAATGACTTTATTATCTATGGTACCTTTTAGGAGGATAAAGTTTCCTTCCTTATCTCTTTTAATGCTATATATTTTTGCTGCTGCTTTGTCTGAGATACGGTTTGCTACCCCTGCTTTTTGTACTTCAGCAGAAGCAAAATATATTTTGCTCCAACCTTTTACCATTACTCTATATATGTATCTTTCTGCTTCAAATGAGTTTCTTGTAAGCAGCATATTATAGGATTCTGGTTTTTAAACCACTCTGCTATTTGCTTACTTTTTTTTTTTGACACCAACAGGCCTTTATTGATCTTGGGCTTCACAGGCTTCCCAGACAAAACTCTCACTGAACTCAACACTCTGTTCATCTTCCATGGGTCTTGTCTTCTTTAGAGGAAAGAGGAGGGACTTGCCTCCATCCACAGTGTTAGGTGGGTAAAAGTGAGGGTTCTTGAGATATTTGTGCTGGTCCTCAAATCTGGCAAGAAGCTGGCGCTCCTTGACCCTCTGGGCTATGTTTAAATGATTCATCCACATCATATTTTTTGGCCCCTGGGATTTCTTGACAACCCTGATATTCTTCTTTTGGAGGGTTGAGCACTTTGACAGGTAAGACAGGGATAATTTTGAAGGGATGGCTGGAAGTTTCTTGCAGACCATATCTAACATTTTGTGAGCTAAAGGTCATCTTGGTGCACTGTGAGATGATCTGTCCTTTAGGGGCTAGGGAAAAAAAGACAAAAGGTCTTGGACATAATCTTCAGGACAAATCACATTGTTCTTCTTTAGCAGCTCATTATCCACACACCATCTGAAGGCAGAATTCACTGGAGGCAGGTGGACATGACCAAATCCCTTGGCTTTGATGTCATTCAAGAGCCTTTCTTCTTCTGCCAGGCCCCGAGCCAGGGCCTGAATGATATTCCTCTCTACCATATCTGTGTCTTCCAACTTCTGTGTATAGTCATCTCGAAGCTTCTGCAGCTCGTCCACAAACTTCCAGTGTTGGGGGTTCTCTCCGCCTCGGGACAGGATGAGGTGCACGACTACATCTTCTCCGATCACGTGCAGGGTGTAATTTCCTGAAGAGGCCCATCAGGAGCAGGGAGATGCCCTGCCTCTGCTCGGATGCTGACCGCAGCCTCAACATCCTGGGCTCCCGCTTGGGCTTGGGCTCCGGGACATCCTCCTAGTCTCCCGCGCGGGGGCTGTGCTCGGCGTCCGGCTCCCGCCCGACTCCGACCCCCGTGCCGCCTGAAGACCCGGCCCAGCCAGCCGGCCTGCAGCAAGGAGCCGTGGGCCTCCATGGGGGCCACTGAGGGATCTCCATGGAGACGGGCCCCCGAGCCCTATTTGTTTACTTTTTAAAGGAGAGTTCATCCCATTCACTTTCAAAGTTATGATTTCTAATTCTATCTTGCCCTCTGTTCTATCTTCCCTATGTTTGTATTTCACCCCCTCTCCCTCCTTTTATCCATATTCCCGAGTATTTAGTTTCTGAATACAACCCCCTTCAGTGTGTTTGCTCTCCTATATCACACCCTCCCCTTTCTTTCCCCTTTCCCTTTTTCCTTTTTCCCTTCCCTTCATTTTGTTATTTCCCCCTTTTACCCCCCATTCCCCTTCCCTTTATCTTCCCCCCTCCCCTTTTCCCCTTTTAATACTTGAAAGGTTAGATGTTTTATCAGTTAACTGAGTATGTGTAGATTGACTTTAATCCAAATCTGATGAGAAGATTCAGGTGTTTCTCATCTGTTCCCTTCTTCCCCTCTATTACCATGGGTTTTGGGTACCTCTTAGTGTAATGAGATTTATCCTATTCAATCCCCTCCCTCCTCCCGTCTGTTTCTTGTGCCCCTTTTTAAGGAGCTAGTGTTTTTTAGATCATTCTATCTAAGTCATAGAAAATTTTCAGTGTCTGTCCCTTCTAGTTCAGTATATTCTATCAAATAGAGTCAAAATTCCTGAGAGTTATTAGAGTCTTTCTCCCAAGTGGGGTTAAAGCCAATTACATTTCTTTACATAGCAGTCTCATGGCTAGATCATGAATGCCCATCATCTCTGGCTAGGTATATTCTCTCTGTTAGAGTTACAGTTCTCCAGATTTGTGAGAATCTTTTTTCCCCATGCTGGGATATAGCCAGTTTCAACTTACTGTATATCATTTTTTCCCCCCTTTTACCTACCCCGTCTTTTTTTTTACCTTTTCATGTGTCTCTTGTACCTCCTGTTTGATGTCCAAATTTTCTGTTTAGCTCTGGCCTTTTCATGAGAATATTTTGGAATTCTTGCACTTCATTAAATGTCCATCATTTTCCCCAGAAGAGAAGGCTCAGCTTGGGGGGAAAGTAGATTCTTGGCTGAATTCCAAGCTCCCTTGCTCTTTGAAATATCTTGTTCCAGGCCCTGTGATCCCTTAATGTTCATGCAGCCAGGTCCTGCGTGATTCTTGCTGTGGCTCCTTGATATTTAAATTGTTTCTTTTTGACTGCTTGCAGGATATTCTTTTTTATTTGATAATTCTGGAATTTGGCTGCAACATTCCTTGGTGTTTTCATTTCAGGATCTTTTTCTGGTGGGGATCGATATATTCTTTCAATAACTACTTTGCCCTCTGATTCCATGATATCAGGGCAGTTTTCCATCCCTAAATCCTGTAATATTAATTCCAGGCTTTTTTTCTCTTCAATGTTCTCAGGAAGTCCTATAATTTTCAGGTTGCCTCTCCTCAATCTATTCTCTAGGTCAGTGGGGTTTTTTTTGTTTGTTTTTTGATGAGGTATTTTACATTTACTTCTATTTGTTCTATTTTTTGATTTTGCTTAACAGGCTCTTACTGTCTCATGAAGACATTAGTTTCTGCAGACTCCATTCTTTTTTTTAGGGAGGAGTTTTCTTCATTAACCTTTTGCAACTCCATTTCCATTTGGTCAATTCTATTTTTGAAAGAGATTACCATTTGATCAACTGAGGTTTTGAGAGAATTATTTTCCTTTTGCATTTTCCCAGGTGAGGATCTGAGAGAATTATTTTCCTTTTGTATTTGTCCAATTGAAGATCTGAGAGATTTAGTCTCATTTTTTTTGACCAATTATAGTTTCAAATGATTTGTTTTCTTGTTGCTTGGTATTAATTGTCTCTCCCACATTTTCCAATATTTATTTTTTAAACTCCTTCCTCATTTCTTCAAAGAAGTTTTTCTGTGCTGGAGACCAAATTATATTCTCCTCAGAGTTTCTAGGTATCTCTGAGTTAGGGTCTTTTCCTTCTAAGAACTTTTCTATGAACCCATCTATTGGCTGACCTTTCTGCATTTTGCTAAGAACTTGAGTTGGAGAGGGACTGGTATATAGATGTTTAGTGTTGGAATCCCTAGAGGTTTACTCACAGAGTGCAATTTCTCTGGATGGCAAGTAGGAGGTGCTGGTTGCTTTCTCTGATGTGTTTGTGACTTTGATTGAGCCCTATTCCCTTAGCCTGCAGGGAAGGATTGAAGCTGTTGAATACTTTTGCCTTAAATCAATGGTGGGTTCTACACTGGGCTGAGGTCATCCCTCTCCCTGTTGTCAGTCGATTTGTTTCTTCTGCTCATACACCTGTACCTGGGGCAGACGTAATTGTAATTGTGTTTGTTCTGGGAAGTAGCCTCAGCAGCAATGGAGGTGAGGATTCAGAGTTCCTCAGACCTGAGGAGCTCAGGGATGGTGTCTGTAACTTTCCTGCAGTGGAACTCTCCCCCCAGTTCTCTCGGCAAGCTCCAGAGGGTCAGTGCCAAAACCAATGACTCTGCTCCCTAGTAGAACCAAGCTCCGTTGGTCTAGCCCCACCACTGTTCAAGATGGTCCAGCACTCTGACCCTCAGTCTCCAGGGGCTCCAATCCAGCCTCTAAACAGGATGATCCACAGCTAATCCACCCTCTGGGCCTGCACTCACCCACTGCTTCCATAGACCAATCCTGAGGTAGATGTTCCTAGAGTTGCGATATTTATCTAACTCTTCAGGATTATAGGATGGGAAAGGGTAAATAAAAGGACAATAGTGACTGACAGAATGGAGGGGAAAAGTAGGAGGCAGAATGGGAAAGAAAAAGGAATGACTGATAGAAGGGATGACAGGAATTATGCGAATTGGGCGGTGGTGGTCAAATACAAAATCCTAGTGAGGAGGGAAAAGATAGAAATAAGGACAAACAAGGGAAAATAGGATGGAGAGAAATGCAGTTTTAGTAGTCATAACTGTGAATGTGAATGTGATGAATTTTCCCATAAAGTGGCAGCTGATGGGAGAATGGATTAAAAAGAAGAATCCTACAATATGTTATTTTTTAAGAAACAAATTTAAAGCAGACAAGCACAGGAAAAGTCTGGAGCAGACTATACTATGCTTCAGTAGAAGTTAAGAAAAAAGAGAAGCAGAGGTATAAATGCTGATCTCAGAAAAGCAAAAGGAAACAAAACTGACAATTAAAAGAGAAAAGAAAGGAAGCTGAATCTTGATAAAAAGCACCATGGACACTGAAATAATATCAATATATATATATATATATATATATATATATATATATATATATATATATATATATATATCTGCACCAAGTGGCACAGTATCCATATGTTTAGAGTATAACTTAACTGAGTTAAAGGAAGAAATAGACAACATAATTATAACAGGGAGCCAAATGCTTTCTACTAATTAGATAAATGTATCACATGATTAACAAGAAAGAATATAAGAAAGTGTACAGTATTTTGGGAAAACTGTATATGATAGATTTCTGCAGAAAACTGAATGAAGACGAAATTGAATGCCAGTGTTACATGGCAGGTATAGAAAAATTAAGCAAGATTTAGGGCATTAAAAACTCACAAACAAATGCTAAAAGGCAGAAATATTAAATGCATCTTTTTCAGATCATAATGCAATAAAATTTACATGTAATACAGATCCAGGGAAAGAAAGAAAAAAATTAATTGGAACCTAAAAAGCTGGATTTTAAAGAGTTTGTGGGTTAAGTAAAAAATATTGAAATAGTCAAACATTTCTTCCAAAAAATTACAATGATGTGAGAACAAACCAAAACCATATAAAATTTAACCAAAGATGATTTTTGGGGTAATTTTATATCTCTAAATGCTTATAAGAATAAAATAGAGAAATAGTTAGTGATTGAATTAGGTATGCAATTAAAAATAAACTACCAAAATGGCAAATTAAGAATTCCCAGATAATTGGTCAATTAGAATTTCTGAAAACTAAAGAAGAGAACAATAAAACTGAAACAAAACTACTGAATTAGTAAATAAGATGCTTGCTATGAAGAACAACTTACAAAATACATCAATCACTGTTTAACTTGTTTTAAAAAAAAGAAAGAAGAATCTCAAATTACCAGAATCAAAAATGAAAAGAAGAATTCACTCTATGTGAAGAGGAAATTAAAACTACAATTCAGAACTATTTTTGTTTAACTTTATGCAATAAATCAGACAATCTAAGTGAAGCAAATTAATATATACAAAATGTAAAGTTATCCAGATCAACAAAAGTGGAAGTAAAATACTTAACCCCATTTTAGACAAAGAAATTGAAAATTCATCAATGAGTTCCTCAAAAAATTCTCATGCAAATAGAAAATATCAATCCCTTATGGATTGATTGAGATAATGTATTAAAAATGACAAGTCAGTCTAATCTATTTATTCAATGACATATCAAACTACCAAAAATATTTAAACAACTTGGAAAAATAATAAACTTTATTCTGATTAAACAAAAAAAAAGAATATCAAGGAAATTAATGGAAAAAAAGAAAAGAAGTATGGCATAGTTATGTGAGATCCAGCACTGCCTAATAAATTAACTATTCTAATAACTATTTGTTAAATAAGAATAGAATGGCAGATAAGTGGATTAGAACACATTCATAAGTCAGTAGTAAATAACTATTATAATCTATTCTTTCATATACCCCCCAAATTCCAATTTCTAACATAAGAACTCATTATTTGACATACATTTCTGAGAAATGAAAGCAGTATGTCACTAGTCAATTACTCACCTCTCACACCTTAAAATAAGATAAAAATAGGTACATGATTTAGACAAAAAAAAATGGTGATAGGATGCATCAGTTAGAAGAGTAAGGAATTGATAAACTTTCAGATTTATATAGAGAGGAGAATTTATAGCCACATAAGAGATAGAGAACATTATGAAATTCAAAATAGAAAATGTTGATTGCATTAATTTGAAAAGTTTTTACACAAAGAATGGTAGTTCAACCAAGATTAGAAGGAAAGCACAAAACTGGGAAAAACATTTTTTACACTCAAGGTTTCTGAAGAACACCTCAATGGTTATAAGAATACTTTATGTCATAACCAGTTGATAAATATGAAGAAATACTTTTCAGAGGAAGATATTAAAGCTATCTGTAGTCCTAAGGAAATATGGTCTAAATTATTGCTCGAGAAATGCTAATTAAAACAACTCTGAGGCACCACCTCACACCTATCAGATTTACTAATATGACAGAAAGAGGAAATGTTAAATGTTGAAGGAGATGTGGGAAAACTGGGGCACTAGTGTACTATTGGTGGAGATGTGAAGTAACTCAACTATTCTGGAGAGTAATTATCAATTATAACCAAAGGGTTGTAAAATTGTGTTTCCCAATATAGGTGTGTTTCTTGAAAGATCATATAAAAGGGGAAATACTCCACTTGTTCATAGGTATTTAATAGCAGTTCTTTTAGGGATTGCAAAGAATTTGAAATTTAGGGGGTGACCACAAATTGGGGAGTTTATGAACATAGTGTTGTATATAAATGCAATGGCATATTACTTTTCTATAAGAAATTATAAACAGGCAGCTTTCAGAAAATCCTGGAAACCCATAAACTATGTTCAGTGAAGTGAGAAGAAACAGCACAACATTGTACACTTTAACAGCAACATTGTTTAATGATTGACTATGATAGTCTTACCTCTTCTCATCAATACAGTGATAAATAACAATCCTGAGATGAAAAATGTCATTTCCTTCCAGAGAAAGAACAATTGAACTATTTTTATTTTTTAAAATTCTTTTTTTGTGTTTACTTTCTCTTGTTTTTTGACCTTATTTTGAATCTTCTTTAGCAGCATGACAAATGTGAACAAATGTGTAATATGATTGCACATGCTAACCTCTATTAGATATTGCTACCTTGGAGGCTGGTGTCAAGGAGGAAAAAAATGGGAAACTCAAAATCTTACAAAAACATAAGTGCTGAAAACTAACTATATATGTAAATGGGAAAAAGCTAAATACAAAAAAAGTAGCATTTTAATTCTATGAAGGAATTTTATATGGCACATTACTTAGGTGTTCATTTGTTTTAATATTAATGCATTAAAAAACAGTTAATATGTACATAATTCATTAATATTTGTAAAATTCTATATAAATGCCAATTAATATCATTCTTATAATTCTAAATTGAAGTTATTTATAATTATCCACATCTTTTAGATGAAGATACTAACAACAACATATTAAATTAGTTAACCAGAGATACATTTGCCAGAGGCCAGTTTTGAATTTACATCTTCCTAAACTGCTGGTCAGGATGCTGTTAAATGAACAACCTAACTACTACCCTAGTTGATATGAATCATTGAATCTTTAAATCAAGAATCTTTATAAGGTGTAGGTTTAGTTTTTTCTATTTATGTATTTTTTTGCATAGAAAATGGGGCTGGGTGACTTGCCCAAGGTCACATAGCAAGGTAATTATTAAGTGTCTTGATTCAGATTGGAAGTCAGGCCCCTCCTGAATCCAGGGATGGTGCTCTATTCACTGCACTAGCTAGTCGCCCCTATTTATGTCATTTTAAAAAGAGTAAAAATTTAATTGATTTGTATGCTTTGTACTTTTCAGTATTTATGTGACTAGGAAGATGTTTTGCTATACAAAACATTCTTTTAAAAATTTACCCCCCTTTTATGTACATTAAGGATAACTTTAATATATTCATAGAAAATTCCCATAATATTCTAGGAAATATAAAATGGCACATTGGGTAATAGTTGCTGATATAAAATTGTAATTAGAGAAAATATATTTTCTTAGGTAATTCTGTATATGTAAATGCATGCAAGTAAAATGTACACTAAAATTGTTGATTCAAACCTACTATTCCTTTAATAATAGGTATTCCTAATGTATAATTTCCCCCTCTTGACGTGTATTGGTAATTCATCTATGATGAAGGCTGTTAAATTATTGTCTGGTTCACTGAGAGGTTCAATTATGTTTTTCAAAAGCCAGAATATCTGAAAAGAAAGATTTCAAACAAGGTCTTTCTGAGTTCAAGGTCAATTATATTAATCCATTTTATTTTGATGTGCCATGCACATGTATTCAATGTCAACTAGCATATATTGATATCCACTGTATGCCAGGTATAGCACTGTCTTTGAGATAAAAATATACAAGCAATAATCCCTCCTTTGATATTTTAATGGGAAGGAAACATGCAACCAACTAAGTTCCTAAACATATAAATGCCATAATCAGCAAAGCGAAGGCCCCAACATTATGGGGCTGTGAAAAGGACACTTCTTGCAGGTGGTAGGATTTTGTTGAGATTTAAAGGAACCTAGGGAAGACAGGAAACAGAGATATGAAGAGAGAGATTCCAGGGATTGGGGACAGTATAGGAAAATTTCCAAAGTATTAAATAAATACAGAAGTGCATACTTGTATATACATGTATTCACACACACACACACACACATATACCTACACACACACACACACACACACACACACACACACACACACACACATATATATATATATGTGTGAATTTGCTTTTTCTGTTGAAAATTTGTGAAATGTTTTACAGACATGTAAAATTAACACCTCTGAAACAGAATTTATTGATCTCCCATACAAACACAAAGAAAGCTCTCTTCAGTAGTTGTTATTAATTGACCACATATCAGACAGTATACGTTGAATACATGCACAATTTTGGGTATTTATGCATATCTGTACACATAGATATATTTGTAGTATCTAAGCATTCATATCTACATACATATATCTATTTGTATCTATTATATCTATATGTACATCTAATACAATATTTTTAAACCAATTTAATGGACTTAAAGGTCCATAAATTTTTAAAAGAGGATAAATGGAAGAAATAAATATGCAAAGAAGGATGTCAGAAAGGGAAACTTTGGCTAATTAGTTCCCCCTACAAACATTGAAAACATTTGAATTTACAATAGATTAGTAATTATGATTTTTGTATCCCTTTCAGAAAAATGATGGCATTTTGCTTCATGATAGAGGAAGTACTTTCAGATATTCTACAATTTTATTGATTTTCACTCACTGTGATGAAACAGTGAATCTAAATTCTGATGTTTAATATTTCTGCATGTCACTTTAATCATATATTAAGAAAACCTCTGAAAACATTAAAGTTTCCAAAGATTTTAGTATTCTTGACTAGCTAATACCTCTTGCCTGGTGTTCTTCAGGGGTCAAGGAGATATCATTTGACTTTGTCCTTATTCTTCAACAGGGAAAGGAAATCATACCAGGAAAAAATTTCCCATGATGACTTCCTTTCCAGGTTGTGGCAGCGACAGTTTCCATTTCCAAAAATATTACAGATGCACACACACACACACACACACACACACACAGACACACACACACACACACACGTATTTACATGCATTTATATGCATACATATGAATGTATATACATATATTTGTATTTGTGTGTACGTGTGTGTGTGTGTGTGTGTGTGTGTGTGTACTACTATAGGTGCATGTCAATTATAGATTAACAGTAACATTTATTTTCCAACTGTTTACAATGTCATTGCTAATAGTTTAGTTGAGTTTGGTTCTTTATATTTCTCAAAATGTTTCAAATATTGTTTTAATATTTACACAAATGAATAAGGAAAAGCAATTTTATTTTCAAATTCAAGCAATTTATCTTAGAAAGTGAGTAGAGAAATTATTTCAAAATTTTTTGGATTTTGGTGCCAAAATTCACTTGTACCATAATTTCTTCAATGGAATTTTAAAATTTATTATTAAAAAATGAAACCATAACAAATGTATTGTTCAGTTCAAAATGTTGTGAAGGACAAATTTCAAAACATGGATGTGCCAAATTAAAAAATAAGCAGATAATGAGTAACCTTTCTTTTTTCTATATTTCTCATGCTAATTAAAGATGACATCAAAGATTTAGATTAGAGTGAGAAATACTGAACAAACCAAACTAAACTCATAATAACAATGAGTATTATTTTTATCACCTATTTAGTGCCATTAATTTTTAAAAATTTTAACATCTTCTTGGTGATTTAGTTGTTTTAAATGGTACATAAACAGGCTATTGATGTGTGACTTAATATGCCTAAGTGTAAGAAAATTTTCTCATGGGTCAAATACCTTTCTCAAGTAGCTTTCATTCAGGCATTATTTATAATGCCATTGGTCATGAATTCAGTGTTAATGACAAATTAAAAATATAGTTTATGTAGAGATTTGTCTAGAAAGCACTAAAGTATGTTGTGATGAGAAGCTCATAGACAATTCCAATTAACCCTGGATTTTCTCTAGGAGCAATAATTTATTATTTACTAGGTCAATCTTCATGGAAAACCTAAAGAATACAGATATCAATGAAATCAAGATGGTGGAGAAAAAGCCAAGAACTTCCCAGAACTCTTCCAAGCTTCTCTCAAAAACAACATTAATGAGGTCTCTAAGTGGATTATTGTGTGATAGAACCTGCAAAAATACAGAGTAGACCAATTCAGATTAAACTAATTTTGAAGAACTTCAGTAAAGATATGTCTGACTCAGATGAAGAGGGGGGGAAAGGCATGTTCCAGCACAGGAGGATGCTGAGGAATCCAGTGAGAGGTTTTTAGCCATAGCACAGAGCAGTAACCAAGGCAAATGTATCTAGGCTAGATGTTAGATCAGAATCTTAGTAGGCCAGTTGTGAAACTTCCCTTTTCAACCCAGAAAACAAATTATGAATCATAGAAACTCTGTTGATTTTGCATTACTAAGCCAGGAAACCCAAGTGCAGTGAACAAGTCCCTGAAACCTTGAAGCCCTGGAAATCCTGGACTCTAGCAAATATGTTTGAGAAAGTGCACCCTGTGCCTAAGGAATAGAATTCAACTTTAGAAATCATGAACTTGGCTATAAAATTAGTAAGAATAAAGAAAAATACCTTTACCATAGAAAGCTACTGTGATGACAGGAAAGGTTACAACACCATCTCAGAAGAGGACAATGGAAAACGGCCTACATGTGAAGCACTAGAGAGGAATAGGAATTGGTCTCAAGACATAGAAGTTCTCTTGTAAAAGTTGAAAGTTCAAGAAAAATTTGAAAAAAAGGTGTTTTGGGGGTTACTTTTTTTTTAATTCTCATGTTTTCCCCCCACTTTTTGATGACTTTCAGAACAGGCTAATATGGAAATATATTTGCAATAATTTTTATCATGATAGCCTAAATTAGATTGCCATCTGTATAAGGAATGAGGGAAGGAAGGAAAGGAGGTAGAAAAATTTGGATTTCAAGATATTACAAAAAAATAAATGTTGAAAAACTATTAGAAAATAGTTTTGGAAATTGGAAAAATTTAGTAAATTTAGTTATTGGGAAAATATTTTGCGATTTTTTTATTTTTTCAATTGTTTGAAAAGAATAATGTTATTGTAATTTTTTTCAGTTCTATATTTTTCTATTAGCCTCCCTTCCCTCTGGTCTACACATCGTAGCAAATAATATAATATAGGTTGCATATGTACCTCATTAGAAAAACAGCTATCCTGTAAAATAAATCCAGGAGAGAAAATTTTAAAAAATCAGTGGATTAAATGAAAGCCATGAAAAAATAAAAACAAAAGCAGCAAAAATCCAACTGGGGAAAATATCTTTTAAGAAATCATCAGGTTGGTTAGGTGATGAAAGTTATCATGGAAAGAAAAATAGAATTAGGAATTTTAACTGTAAATATGAATGGAATGAACTGTCCCATAAATCAGAAGCAGATAGTAGAATGGATTAAATACCAGAATCTTACAATATGTTATTTAAAAGAAACACATTTGAAGCAGAGTAAAAGTCAAAGTTATATCAAAATATATTATTCCTCAGCTGAAGTAAAAAAACCAGAGGTAGTGACCTGGATCTCAGATAAAGTAAAAGCAAAAATTAATCTTATTAAAAAGGGTAAGGAAGGAAACTATATCTTCTTAAAAGGCATCATTGATAACGATATACGGTTACTAAACATGTATGCACATGGTAGTACAGCATCCAATTTCCTGGAGGAAATTACCAGGAGTGAATTACCAGGAGACATAGACAGCAAAACTTTATTAATGGGGGACCTTGACCTCCCTCGCTCAAAACTAAATATACATAACCACAATATAAGTAAAAAGTAGGTAAAGAAGGTGAAAGAAACCATAGGAAAACATAAATATAACAGACATCTGGAGGTAGAAACTACAGCTTTTTCTTGGCAGTACATGGCACCTAAAAAAAATTGACTATGTACTAGGGCATGATAAACATAATCAAATACAGAAAGGCAAAAATACAAAATACAAACTTCACAGACCATGATATAATAGAAATTAAATACAATAAAGGGTCATGGAAAGAAAAAGCCAAAAACTAATTGAAAATTAAATAATCTTAAAAAATGGGTGGATCAAACAGCAAAAAATAGAAATTATTAAAAACTATATACAAGAAAATTATACTAATTAGACATCATACCAAAATTCATGGGATAAAGATAAGACAGTTTTGAGGGGAAACTTTATTTCTCAAAATGATGATATGAATTAAATATAAAGAAAGATCAATTAATAGGTAAGCAACTAAAATAGCTACAAAAACAACAAATTAAAAATCCCCAATTAAATACCAATTAGAAATTCTGAAAATTGAGGGAGAGCATAATAAATTTGAAGTAAGAAAAGCTTTGATATGATAAATAAAACTTAGAGTTTGATTTTTTGAAAAAGCAAATAGACAAAAATTTTGTTAATCTGATTTAAAAAAAGAAAGAAGATAACCAAAATACTAGTATCAGAAACAAAAACCAAACTAACCACCAATAAGGAGAAAAATAAAGAGAAAATTTGAAACTAGTTTGCCTAACTGTATGCCAATAAATTGGATAGCCTATTTGAAATGGATGAATATTTACAAAAATACAAATTGCATAGAATAACAGAAGAGGAAATAAAATACTTAAATAAGCCCATTTCTGAAAACAAAATCAAAGAAACCATTACTAAACTATCTAAGAATGAATCTCCAAGTCTAGATGGATTTACAAATGAGTTCTACCAGACATTTAAAGAACAATTATTTCCTATTCTATAACAACAATTTAAAAAATAAGAGAAGGAATTATAGGAAATCCCTTCGAAGACACCAACATGGTGCTGATATTCAAACAAGGAAAGGAAAAATATGAGACAAAGACAATTATAGGCCAATCTCCTCAATGAATACTGATGTAAAAACTCAAATAAAATTTAAGCAATGAGACCGCAACATGTTATTACTAGGGTAATGACCTGTGACCAGCCGAGATATATACCAGGTAGCCAATATTAGAAAAACTCTATACATAATCAAAAAATGTCAATAGCAAAATCAGCAGAAATCATGATTATTTCAATAGATGCTGAAAAAGCCTTTGATAAAATATAACATCCAATCCTATTAAAACAGTACAAAGTTTAGGAATAATTTTAATTTCCCTAAGATAATAAATAGTATTTATTTAAAACTATCAACAATATTATATGTAATCGGAATAAACTCAGATCATTTGCAATAAAATGAAGGGTGAAAAAATAAAGCCATTCTCACCATTAGTGTTCAATATATTATTAGAAATACTAGGCTTAGAAATAAGAGAAGAAAAATAATTTGAATGAATCAGAATTGGCAATGATGAAGCAAAACTCTCACTCTTTGCAGATGGTATAATAGTATACTTAATGAACTTGAGAAAATTCTCTAATGAACTGCTTCAAACAATTAACAAATTCAGCAAAGTAGCAGGATATGAAATGAAACCACATGGATTATCAGCATTTCTATATATGAACAACAAAGCCCAAGAGTAAGAGGTAGAAAGAGAAAATGCATTTGAAGTACCTATAGACAACATTAAAATACTTAGGAAAACTATGTCCCATGGCAAACCCAGAAACTGTAAAACACAATTACAGGCACTTCCCATCCAAATAAAGTCAGAGCTAAATAATTGGAAAATTGTGAATTGCTCATGGTTAGGTTAAGTTAATATAATAAAAATGATGCTTCTGCCTAAATTAAATTACTTATCCAGTACCATAACAATTAAACTACCAAATGACTATTTTACCAAACCAGAAAAAATAGCAAAATTCAACTAGAATAACAAAAGATCAAGAATATCAAGGGACCTGTTGAAAAAAATAAAGGAAGGTAGTCTAGCTCTACCAGATCTAAAACTATACTATAAAGGGATAGGTTCAAAAGAAACCACAGAAAATTACCAAAAAATCTATTGTTTGCCAACCCCAAAGTCTTTAGCTTCTGCTATAAGAACTCACTTTATGACATAAATTTTTGGGAAAAATGGAAAATGATATGGTGAAAAACTAATCATAGACCCACTTCTCACACCCTATACCAAAATAAAATCAAATGTATATAGGATTTAGACATAAAGGGTGACATCATACATAAATTAATAGACTAAGAAATTTATGACCAAATTTATGACCAAAAAAGAAATAGATTTCATGATAAACTAAAAAATGAGTGATTTTAACTATATTAAATTAAAATTTTTGCACTAAAAAATCCAATGTTTCCACAATTAGAAGGAAAGCAGAAATCTGGGAAATAATCTTCTCAGCAAGGACTTCTGACATTCTAAAATATATAGAGAATTGCATCAAATTCATAAGGTTACAAGTCATTCCCCACTCGACAACTGGTCAAAGGATATAATTCTACAGTTTTCAAATGAGGAAATTATAAAGCTAAATATAATCATATGAAAAATGCTTCAAATTATTATTTATTAGAGAAATGCAAATTAAAACAGCTATGAGGAATCACCTCACACCTATCAGATTGGCTAGGATGAGAAAATGGAAAATGACCAATTTTGCAGAAATTGTGGGAGAATTGGGAAACTGATATGTTGCTGGTGGAGTTATAACAGATCCAACTATTCTGGAAAGTAATATGGAACTATGCCCAAAGAGCAATAGAATTGTTCATACCCTTTGACCCAGCAAATCCAATTCTAGTTCTATATTCAGAAGAAATCATAAAATATAGGGAAAAAAACACTATATGTTCTAAAATATCCATAGAAACTCTTTTTATAGTGGCAAATAATTGGAAATTGAAGGGATGTCCATCAGTTGAGGAAGGACTAAACAAGTTATGGTACATGAATACAACGAAATATTATTGGTTTTAAGAAACCAAAAATGGTCAAACTCTAGAGAACCATGAAATGAGTTACAGGATTTGATACTGAGGGAAGGGAATGGAACAAAGGGAACAATATACATATTAGGATCAGCTTTGTGAGATATTCAACATTGATAGAAACAGCTCCTCTCAGCAGTTTAGAGAACTAGGACAACTGTATTAGACTGGCTCTTGACAATGATATCCTCATCCAGAGGAAGAAAAACAAAATAAATCAAAATTTAAAAGTTTATGTCATAAATTTTTAAAATTTTCAGAATCTGAAGAAAACTGTATAAAAATTATCTCTTATGTATGTTTCTCTTAATCCTAATTCCCCACATTGAAAATGACCAATCTGTAAATATGCTTATCAAAAGATATTAACTTGACTGTTAGCCACTGAGGGGAGGGGGTTGGAGAGAGAGGGTGGAAAGGATTTTGAAACTTAAAAATGTGCATATAGATGAACATTCAAAAAACTTCATAATGTATTTGGAAAAATAAAATGTCAATTTGTAAAGAAAAACATCAATCCATCTATCAGGAAAGATAAAAGACATATATCTTGACAGAAATTTTGGTACAAGAGAGTTTTAAAGCAATCAAGACATGAAAACAAGAATTATATTAAGAGAAACTGAGACACTGGAGGATAAATAACAAGACATGAAGAAACATAAAGATCTATTTATAGTAGAGGGAAAGAAGTCAACATTGAGAATCTCTTTCAGCAGATTTTTTCCAACAAGGGAAAAACAGACATTCCCAAGTGGCCTTAAAATTGTATCCTAACCTACATGGAAGTAGTGGGGAAATGCATAAGAAAAGGAGAGAAGGAACTGGTAGAAGGAAGAAAAAAATAAAAGTAGGAGTAAAGTAAAAGGAAAACTTAAAAGGAAAACAAAAGGAAAAAGAGATAAGGAATGGGAAATCGGCTGATAGGCTGACAGCGAGGCAGGAATGAGAAGCAAAACATTGGTGAGGAGAAATAAAGAGAATTAAAATAGAAAAGAAGAAATGGGGAAAGATAGCATGGTGGGAAAGAGAGTTAGTAATCATAACTTTAAGTGTGAAAGAATGAACTCTTCTATGAAATGGAAGCAGGTAACAGAAGATTTTAAAAACTAGACTCTTGAAAGAAATCTGAAGCAGAGAGATCTCCAGGGTAAAGAAAAATTTTGGTGCAGAATATATTGATGATGATGATGATGATGATGATGATGATGATGATAATGATGGTGATAATGAAGATGATGTAGTCCATTATCAAAGATGACCATGATATCAGGGAGGTGATGCCATGACAAGTACATGAATTAGATTTTAGTGAGAGAATACTTTGTTAAATCAGAAGCCTTGGGGCGGCTAGGTGGCGTAGTGAATAAAGCACCAGCCTTGGAGTCAGGAGTACCTGGGTTCAAATCTGGTCTCAGACACTTAATAATTACCTAGCTGTGTGGCCTTAGGCAAGCCACTTAACCCCATTTGCCTTGCAAATACCTAAAAAAAAATCAGAAGCCTTGCTTTCTTCCCCAGAATAATCTGGATTCAGTGGTCAGATATGAATCAGGCTGACTGAAGATGGAACTGCAGATGAGTTAATAAGCATTAAGTGACTTGCCCAAGTTGACACAGCTAGAAAGTGTCAAATGTGTGAGGCTGGATTCAAGTTTCCATCCTTCTGACTGTAAGACCACTCCTCTGTCCATGCACATCCTAGTGGCTCCTACAGAATGTTTTATGCTTTAGATGAAGTTAAAAAAAACCAGGGATATCAATTCCGATCTCAGACAAAGCCAAGCAAAAAGAAATCTCATGAAAAGAATAAGTACCATATACAATATAAATACAATATAAAAAGTACCATATACAATGAAGTTATATCAGTGCTAAAGTAGAATAGCATACAAATACTTAGAAAATTTAAATGAAGACAAAAATAGCAAAACTATATTAGTGAGAGAATTCAATATCCTTCTCTCTTTATTAGATAAATCTAACCATAAAATAAAAAAAAAAACTGAAGTTAAGTAGGAGAATAGAGTATTAAGAAGCTTAGACAGGAAAGACATATAAAGAATATTTAATGGGAATAGAAATTAACATACCTTAAACTCTGAAAGTACATTGCATCTACACAAAATTTGACCATGTACTATGGTGCAGACAACTCTAAATCAAAATCAGGAAGGAAGAAATATTAAATCATGCTGCAATAAAAATCGTGAACACTAAAGGTCACAGAAAGATGGACTAAAAAATCCTAATTTGAATCTAAATAACCTAATTTCAAAGAATGAGTGAATCATGAAACAAATTGGAGAAATAATAATTTTGTCCAACTCAATAATAATGATGAGACATACCTTTTGAGATATAGTCAATGCATTAATTAAGGTAACTTTTTGCCTCAAAATTCTTAAATGAATATAATAGAAAAAGAATAGATCAATGAATTGATCATGCTGCTAAAATAGCTAAAGAACAAAGTAAAATTTCCCTATTAAATACTAAATTAAAAATTCTGAAAGCCAAAAGAAATTTTAATTAAACTTAAGGGGAAAAACTATTGATCTAATAAATAAAACTGTTGCTGCTTTTTAAAAATAATTCCCCAAAATAGATAAAACTTTAGTTAACGTGATTTTCTAAAGAAGTAGGAAAGTCAAATTACCAGAATCCAAAATTAAGTGTGAATTCACCACTAATGAAGAATTTGAACTCAAAATTTGAAGTCACTTCGCCCAGCTGTTTGCCAATAAATGTGACAATTAAAATAATTAGAAAAATATTAACTGCTGAGATTATCTAAATTATAATAAAAATCACAATTCTACCTCAATTAAATTACTTATTCAGTCCCACACAAAGCGTGTTACAACAAATACTTTATAGTTAGAAAATTGTTTAATTTGTAAGTTGCTGCCATTAATAGTTGCAATTAAGATGACCATTCCATATAGCATTTTTTCTCTGCTTTCCCCACTATGTTTTCACTTGTATCTCTCTCTCTTTTTTTAGGTTTTTGCAAGGCAAATGGAGTTAAGTGGCTTGCCCAAGGCCATACAGCTAGGTAATCATTAAGTCTCTGAGATCAGATTGGAACACAGGTACTCCTGACTCCAGGGCCAGTGCTTTATCCAATGCGCCACCTAGTCACCCCAAATTTCTAATTTTTTCTAACCCTGTAATGTTTGAGAGTTTGATTGTTATGTAGACTCAATAGATATTTTTCTTGGAGTTATCTTTTTTATGATATTAGTTTCATATACCCATGAGCAGCTGATATTTTCCTATCTTTTTTAGATCTAACTTCATTGTTTTAAATGTTTTTATATTGTTCAATGATTTCCTAGGTTTTTCTTTGCAGGCAGACTCCCAAATATTTTATACTGTCTACTTTATTTTCAATGGAATTTTTATTTCTATTTTTGGTTGCTGAATTTTGTTGGTATCATGTAGAAATGTTGATGATGTGTGTGTGTGTGTGTGTGTATATGTATGTGTTTATTATTACAGCCTGCAATTTTGCTAAAGTTATTAATTGTTCCCTGTAGATTTAGCTGATGCTCTAGAATTTTCTCAATGTGCCTTCATATTATCTGAGTGATAATTTTGTTTATTCATTGCCTAGATTAATTCCTTTTTGAAATTTTTATCCATTTGAACATGCATATTGCCAAGTTACAAAATTTCATTGCACCCTTCCTTTCTACTCCCTCCCCCAGTACAGAACAGTCAGATTTTATATACATGTTTTGTTAAATATATTTACAAATTCATAATTTTTGTCATGAAAAATTAAGATTAAGGGAAAGAGATAAAAGAGATATTGTCTATAAAATGTTCATCAAAATCCATAGGGGTGTTATTTTCCTACGTATTTTGTTTTTGTTTTTTTTTTTCTTTCTCTGGTGGGGGATAATAAAGTCCATAACTTGTCAAATACAATTATCCTAGCTCTCTGGATTGTTGAGAGGAGCTGCATCCATCAAGGTTGCATATTATATTGTTGTTGAGGCGTACATTGTTCTCTTGACTCTTCTCTGTTTGCTCAGCATCAGATCCCATAAGTCATTCCATGTTTCTCTAGAGTACAATCATTTGTGGTAAATTCCTTTAATTTCTTTTTCTTCTTTTATTTCTAAATCTGATAATTCTGATACAATATTGAATAATAGAGTTAATAACGAGTATCTTTGTTTTGCACCTGATCTTATTAGTTATACTTCTACCTAACCCGCATTACAGATTATGTTTGGTAATGGTAGGTGATAGATACTAAATAACATTTTAAGAAAAACTCTTTTTATCCCTTTGTTCTCTGATATTTTTAATAGTAAAGGGTTCTTTAGTTAACAGATTTTTTTGCATTTTTGAGATAATTATAATTTCTATTAGTTTTGTTACTGATTTACTCAAATATACTGAATTCCTAATATCATTCCAGTCCTTCACTCCTGGAATAAATAGCACCTGATCATATGCTATGATCTTGGTAATAAAATTCTGTAATATGTTTGCTAATATTTTATTTAAATTTTTGCTTCAATATTTATTTGGAAAATTGATCTATACTTTCCATTTTCTGTTTTGACACTTTCTGTCTTTAAGTGTCACTACCACATATCTGTCATAAAAGGAAGTTGACAAAATTGCTTTTTCAAATAGAATGAAAATTAATTAGCTTCCACATATCCAATACTAAATTTAATGTAACTTTTCTACTTTCTTTTCTGTTTGACCAATTGTACTCTTTAAGGCATAGCTTTCTTCAGAGAAAATATGAACCTCCTTTTTCAATTTGACCCATTCTCTTTTTAAGCAGTATTCCTAGTTTTTGGTCCTTGTTTTCATAATTACTTTTTTTTTTATCATTTTCATTTCTTTTCCAAATTTGTTCTGAATTCTCCTGTATTATTTTAAATTATTTTTGTAATTTTTCCTTGAGTTTTTTCAGGACTTGTGGCCACTTTTCATATGATTGAACATTTTTCGGAGGGGAGGAGCTATCCATAGGGAGTTTTGATAGAGTTTTTCTCTTCTGATTTCTTTGTTTGTATTCCCTCTTACCCCGATAAATTTCTGTGATCACATTTCTTTGTTGTTAGATTTTGTTCAGTATTATTTTTACTTTTTTTCTCTTTTAAAGTTGAGCTTTTCCTCTTAGGATAAAGGGTAAAATAGGCTTCTATTGCCAATTGCTACAAATCCTGACTGTTTACTTGGTACTGTACTGATGATGCACTGAGACCTGCAAGGACCTACTCATGGCTGTGTTGAGGCACAAAACTCCATATATATTTCAGTGAAGTAAAATATTTCATAGAAATACCTTGGTACCCTTGTGATGCATTAGAAATATATTACCTTAGAACTCATGTGAACTTAGAGATATTTTGTCCAAAGTTCTGGAAATGCTATGGGCCAAAGGAGTCTGGCAGTTTGCCTAGTACTGAATTTTGGTTCTAATAGTGTTGTCTGACATAGGTTGAGAGCACTGAGGTGTAACTGTATTTACCTGGGATGACATTGAAGCACATGGGAGTCTACTCACTGTAGAATGCCTACTTCTCCAGGGCTGTGATAAAACACTAGAGGTCTGGTCACTGGAGGATACCTGTTTGTTTCTTAATACATTAAAACATATTGTAGTACTGGAGTCTGCTGGTTCTCATGAATATGCTATAGCTTGGTTAGCATTCTGTTTTGGTGTCTTCCTGTTGCACCATAGTGGGGCTCAGAACCTCCTACTTCTTTGCTAAGGTGGGGTTTGCTACTGGTATTCTGGAATATTTCTTTTCTTCACTATACTCTCATATTTCTTTTTGAAAGGGATCAAAGGACCTGGAATGTGATATTCTGAAAAGCAAGGGAGCTTGGAATGCAGTTAAGAATTCATTATTTGGCAAAATTGAACCTTTCCTTCTAGGGAAAAAGATGGACATTTAATAAAATAGGAGACTTCCAACTTTTCCTGATGAAAAGAATATAGCTTAATAGAAAATTTAGACTTAAATAGGAAACACAAGAGACACATAGAAAGGTTAAAAAGGGGGGGGAGGTACAAAAAGAAAAAAACTGCTATCCAATGAGATGAAACTGGTTATATCCAAACCTGGGAGAAAGACTTTAATAACTCTGAAGAATTATAACTCTATTAAAGAGAAAATATTTAGACAGAAGTGATGGACAATCATAAATTTTCTGTGACTCAGACTGAATGATTTAAAAACAATACTTTCATAAAAGAGGAACAGTAAAGATATGGAAGGATGGAGGAAACTGAATTGGACGAATCTCAATGCATTAAAAGGTGCAAAGGACCTATAGCAGTAGAGAGGAAGAACAGAGGATGTGAGAACCACCTGAAACTTAGTCTCAGTGGATTTGACTTAAAATTAGCATACATATACTCAGTTAAGTAACATATCTTGCCTTTCCAGTATTAAAGGGGGCAAAGGGGGGGGAGGAAAAGGGGAAACAACAGAAGGAAGTGAAGGAAGAATGGGCAAAGGGAAAGGGAAAAGAAAGGGGAGGGTTTGGATATAGGAGGGCAAACACACTGAAGGTGGTGGTATTCAAAAACAAAACACTGCAATATATGGATAAAGTAAAAAAAAGGCAAAATACAAATGGAGGGAAGATATCATGGAGTGCAATAAAGAGTAATTAGAACTTTGAATGACAATGGCATGAATTCTCCCTTAAAATTAAAGTGAATAGAAGAATATTAAATAAAATCAGAATCCTACAATATGCTGCTTACAAGAAACTCATTTGAAGCAGAGATACATGTAGAGTAAAGGTAAAAGGTTGGAGAAAAATATATTTTGCTTCAGTTGAAATGAAAAAAAGATGTAGCAACCCTTATCTTAGAGAAAGCAGCTGCCAAAATAGCATTACAAGAGATAAGGAAACTATATGCTCCTAAAAGGTACCATAGGCAATAAAGTAATTTCAATTCTAAATATATATGCATGCAATGATATAGTATTTGATTTCTTAGAGGAGAAGTTGAAGGAGTTACAGGAAGACAGGCAGCAAATCTCTGCTAGTGGGCGACTTCATCTTCCTAGTTTCAGATTTAGATGACTAATTATAAAATAAATGAGAAAGAAGTTAAGCAGGTAAAGAGATCATTAGAAAATAGAGGTATGATAGAACTCAGAAGGAATTTGAATGGGGAGAGAAATGAATATACTTTTTTTCCTGCAATACATGGCACTCACATAAAAATTGACCATGTATTGGGGCATAAAAACCTAATAATCAATTGCAGAAAGGCAGAAATAGTGAATATGTCTTTCTTAGAAATTAATGAAATGAAAGTCACATGTAATATTAGCCAAGGCAGATATAGACCCCAAAGTAATTGGAAACTAAATTAACTTCATTTTAAAGAATGAATGGATCAAACAACAAATTATAGAAAGAATTATTTCATCCTAAATAATGACAATACTGAAACAACATGCCAGAATCTATGGGATACAGTCAAGCTGGCAATCAGGGAATATATTACATCTTTAAATGCTTACATGAATAAACTGGAGAAAGAGAAAATCAATGAACTAAATATGAAACTAAATCAATTAGAGACAGAAAAGTTAAAATCCCTCAAATAAATATCAAATTAGAAATCCTGAAAATTGAAGGAGAAATTAATAAAACTGAAAGCAAGAAAACTATTGATCTAACAAATAAAAGTAAGAGTTGGTTTCATTAAAAAACAATAAAATTGATAAACCTCTGGTAAATTTTAATTAAAAAAACAAATTAGAAAACTGAATTGCTAGTATCATAAATGAAACACATGAATTCACCACCAATGTCTAGAAAATTAAAGTAAGAATTCGGAATTATTTTGCCCAACTTCATGCCAATAAATTTGATAATCTAAGTGAAATGGATGAATATTTACAAAAAATATAAGTTGCCACAGTTTAAATAAAGAGGAGATTAAATAGCCAAAGAACCCGATCTCAGAAAAAGAAATTCAACAAGTCATAATTGAAACCCCTAAGAAAAAAATCAAAAAATCTCCAGGGCCAGATGGATGCACAAGTGAATTCTATCAAACATTTGAGGATCAACTGGTTCCAATTCTATTTTTCTTTGGAAATAAAGGTGAACTTTCTATGACCCAATATGGGGCTGATTCCTAAACCAAGAAGAGTCAAAGGAGAGAAAGAAAATTGTAAACCTATCTCCCTTATTAATAGATCCAAAAATCATAAATAAAATCTTAACAAAATGAATAAAACAAATTATCACTAAGATAATACATTATGTGCCAGTAGGATTTATCATAGGAACGCAGGGTTAGATCTATATTAGGGAAACTGTCAGTATAATTAACTATATCAATAACAAACCTATCAGAAATCCTATGATTTTATTAATGGATGCTGAAAAAGCTTTTGACAAAATGCAGCACCCATTCCTACAAAAAACACTGGAAAGAGAAGGAATAAATGGATTGTTCTTTAAAATAAAAATCAGTATCTATTTGAAAACATCATCAATTATTATATGCAATGGGGATAGGCTAGAGGCATTCTCAATAAGACCAGGGATGAAACAAGGATGCCCATTATCTCCACTGCTATTCAATATCCTATTAGAAATTTTAGCATCAGCAACAAGAGAAGAAAAAGAAATTGAAGGAATTGGAAGTGGGAAGAGAAAAAACTATCATTCTTTGCAGATGACATGATGGTACACCTAGAGAATGAAAAAAATCATCTAAAAACTACTAGAAATAATTAGCAACTTTGGCAATATCACATGATATAAAATAAACCATCAAACATCCTCAACATTTCTATATATACAACTAGCAAAATGCAGCATAAAGACCTAGAAAGAGAAATCCCATTCAAAGTCACTTTAAACAATATAAAGTACCTGGAAGTCTACCTGCCAAGGCAGACAAAGAAACTGTTTGAAAACAATCATAAAACATTTCTCACACAGGCAAAAAAAAATCAGATTTAAATAACCAAACACATATCAATTTCTCATAGATAGATCGAACTAATCTAATGAAAATGACAATTCTATCAAAATTAAACTACTTATTTAGTGCTCTACCAATCAAAATCCCAATGAATTACTTTAATGAACTAGAATAAATTGTAAGTAAAGTCATATGGATATGTAAAAAGTCAAGAATTTCTAGGCATTTAATGAAAAATATTGCAAAAGATGCCTTAGCCTTCCCAGATCTAAAATTATATTGTAAAGAATCAGTCATCAAAACTGTCTGGTATTGTCTAAAAATAGAGTGGTGGAACAGTGGAATAGAGCAGGTGCAAAGGGAGGAAAGGATTACAATCTGCTGTTTAATAAGCCCAAAGACTGAAGCTATTGGGATAAAAACTGTCTCTTTGATCAAAACTGTTTGGAAAATTGGAAGTTAGTATGGAGGAAACTTGGATTAGACCCACACCTCACACCCTATATATCAAGATAAGATCAAAATGGATTCAGGATTTAGATATAAAAAACAATATTATCAGCAAATTAGAACATCAAGGAGTAGTTTACCCCGTCAGATCTATGGAAAGGGAAGCAGTTTATGATCAAGGAAGAGATAGGAAACATCTTTTAAACCAAAATAGATATTTTTGATTACATTAAATGAAAAATCTTTTGTAGAGACAAAACAACTTTAACCAAGGTCAAAGGCAATGTAGTAAATTTGGAAACAATTTTTACAACTAGTTTTTCTGACAAAGGAATCATTTTTAAAATATAAAGAAAATCGAGTCAAATTTATGAGAACATAAGCCATTCCCCAAATGAAAAATGTTCAAAGGATATGTAAAGCAATTTACAGCTGAGGAAATCAAAGCAATCCATAGTCATATGAAAATTGCTCTAAATGATTAATTATTAGAGAAATGCAAATTAAAGCATCTCTGAGGTATCTCATACCTCTCAGACTGTCCAATATGAGCAGAAAGGACAATCATCAATTTTGGAAGGGATGTGGGAAATCTGGGACACTAATCCATTGTTTGTGGAGCTGTGATCCCCATGCAAACTTTCTGGAGAGCAATTTGGAATTATGCCCAAAGGGCAACAAAAATGTGCATCTCTTTGATCCTATACAATGAAGAAATTATAAAAAGGGGTAAAAACCCTCACTCATTCAGAAATATTCATAGCAGCCCTATTTGTGGTGGCAAAGAATTGGAAATTATTTAAATGCCCTTCATTTGGAGAAAGGCTTAACTTTATTGTGATGCTAGATTCTGGTCCTGGAAAGGAGTTGAGCATAGTACACTGGCAAAAAAACTATAGATTTTTTTTCAGTGCTGTTTTCAGAGCTAGTTCTTGGGATTTTCAAGTTTTCACTGTGGTAAAATTTGAGAAAAAGTGCAGTCACTGCTTTAATTGTCTATATTTTACTTCTTATTCATAAAAGGACTCTGATTCTTTGAATTGCAAAAGACACTTCTCTTCAGGAACTTACTTTATTGATCTCATAAGAGATACTGCTCCTCAGATTTTCTTAATCTTTAACATTGGAAGTTAGATTGCTTCTCAGGGACCCTGATCCTTTGCTTCCAAAAGTAATGTCTTAACAATGCCACTCTTTCTTGCTTGAAATTGTTCCTCTCCCTCCTTGAACTTTAAACCAGAAGTAGGTACAAGCAATGGATTTAACAAATTGCATCTGATCCTTTGTCTAATACACTGGGATCTCTTACACTTTCTAATCCCGGTCCTATTAGCATTTTGGTTTTGAGAATTCACAAAGTGGTTGGTGCATATAACACTACCATCTGAGTCCACCACTAATAGTTGAACTTAATAGATTTCAGGTAACCCACTGCCTCCTTGACATATCTCTGTTTTCCTTATCCTAAGTTGCTTTGGACTCTAAAAATGTCTCACTCTGACCTTTTGCTGACTTTGCCATTCAAAAATTTCATGAGGCATTATTTTACAGTTTTAGAGGGCAATGCTGGGAGAATACCATTACATGCTTTTTGTATTCTGACATCTGAATTCTGCTTCCAGTAGTCCATTCATGAGTATTTTGACTTTAGTTTTTTTTAAAAATCCAATATACCATGGCTATATTATAAGTAAAGTGAAAAATTCAGACAGACATCTTGCTAATCTTGTAATAGTCTAGAAAGTATTACCTTAGAACTCATGGGAACTTAGAGATATTTTCTACAAATCTTTATTTCAGGAAGGAAAATAAAAACTCAGGAAAAAATTATGTGAATGACTGCTTTCCAATAATCCTTGAGTATTCTAGGCAGGGGGGACTGAGGAAAGAGAGGAAGAAACTGTTGAAACCTTTTCAGAACGAGATAAATATTAAACACGTTGCTTCTATTGGCCTTTTCCCAGGAAAGCTACAGCAATTAATATTCTACCTTGACCTTTCCAGTCATCTAGATCTTTAGACATTGCAATGTTATGTCTTCTTGTCCAAGCAAGGAGAGTGGCAAAAAATGATTGGTAATAACGCTTTGAAGGTAAGCTGGGGAATGACGATAACTGACTGTAGCTAGAGATGATCTTGTCATTCCTTTATTCTTTATGTTATAATTCTACTAGAAGAATATTGACCTTTTAAATTCAATCTTTTGTGAAATAATCTTTCAAGACTTTATGTGGTTTGCAGAATGTGTTGTTCAATGTGAATATGACTCCTACTGAAATACCAAACATCAAGC
This sequence comes from Macrotis lagotis, assembly GCF_037893015.1. NCBI lineage: Eukaryota > Metazoa > Chordata > Mammalia > Peramelemorphia > Peramelidae > Macrotis > Macrotis lagotis. Next base: position 533,107,108 of record NC_133658.1, read on the forward strand.
AATATACATTTCAGAATTTCATTCATAATTGTGTATAAAATGTTAAAGAATTTCAGTGTTCTTTTTTACATATACTATAATAATTTGTCAGTTCTTGTGAAAATAGAACTCTATAGGCTCCTCCCTATCATGTCTCAGATATATATATATATATACATATATATACATATATACATATATATGTATATATATGTATATATATGTATATATGTATATATATATATTATACACACTGATTTACATACAAGGAAAATTCATGAAACAAGAAAAAGAAAATTTAAAAATATATTGAATATAACAATAATTTATCTATTATGAATTATATGTAGATTTATTTTATAAATTATTTAGATACAGATATAGTCTACATAAGCATATATATATAATACACACACACACACACACGTATACATAGACTCATATATAATAAATTTATGCAATTTAGTCCATGTAGGGAACTCAACAGTAGTAATCAATAGCTCTTCTGATACTCCTAAGTAACTGTCTATAGCACTTCCTAATTAAGTGATTTGATCATGTTACACAGCTAATATGTTGTGTTCAAAGCAAAAATAAGATTCATTTTACTACTTCCATTATGTCTCCTTTATTATTTGAATGTTAACAATATTTGTATAATGTTTTCAAACAATATCAGTGTATGGGAAAATATTATCTGCATAGTAGTCTGCCTTTGTAGGACTATGAATCTTACACTGGGGATAAAAATAAATATTATAAATATTTGTACTACATAAAATCAATATTTTCTCTGATTCAGTTCTGTAGCTATTCTATGTGTAAACCAGTAAGTAATATTGAGTTAGTAATTGAGAATCAACTTAATATAAAGGCTACATTACTTGCCCAGGAGGATGGAAAATATCTCTGAACAGTTGATGAGTAATGATTAATGGTGATTATGATGATTCCAAATAAATAATAGGTCCTGGATATTTTGGGGTTCTCACCCCCCTCCCATCTGTACAATAGATGACAAATGCACTGCACAGCTGCACTGCAATTTGCATTTCTTTTGTTTTATAAAAGTATTGACTTTGTGATATTATTTAATATCCTGAATTTGTAAGACACAGATGTCCAAAACTGATCAATCCTGAACTACATTTTTTTTAAATTTTGTGATTAAAGAAAATAATGTTGATGTAGTCCATCAAAGGAAAAATCATTTCTGAAAAGTAATATGTTAAATGGGCTGGTATAAAATAAACTAATCAGATAAAATTCATTTACTGAATATTTAACATCTCCATGACACTGTCAAGTATCAAGCTGGGGAGGGAGGTCAAATGGTGTATAAGTAATTGACTTCCCACTCAAAAACCTTACAAAAGTTGTATATGTCATGATTACTTAAGAGAAATAAATGGAAGAAAACAATCCATTTTCATCAACTATTGGGCTGCTAGAAAACTCCCTTTTCCTGTTTAGACATGTGAGAGAAAAAGTGGAGAAAATGACTGCTTTGATTGGTACCCACTTGAAATTACTATTAGCAACATCTCTGCAAGTGTTATAGGAGAAAGAGATTGAAAAGTATGCTGGTTGCATTCTATTATTCTAAATTTTCTTTTCCTAAATTCTGGAGAATATGGTTTTAATCCTGGGAGTAGATTCCAATAATTTCCTGTGCTTTCTTTTAAAAAGTCTTTATATTTAACCAGAAAAAAGCAAATGTTCTATAGTAATAGTGAATAAAAATGATAGATTTTTCCATTTTATAGAAGGGTCACATCGCTTGACCAGAGATTTCCAATTTATAGTTTAGATGCTTCATTAGGAGAACAATGTGTTTGAGTGAATAAAATTTCTCACCCAGACTTATGACTTGTGTATAGATGCATTCACATTGACTGATAAAATTATGAACTGATATAATTAATTTATAAATGGACTTTGAAATATTTAACCCAATATGAGTGTAAAAATTCTGCTTTGCATTTACTTAATGAGAAACGTTCAAGTGAAGTAACTCCATGGTAGTTCACACGGGAACTTAATTATTCTAGTTTTCTTAAAAACAGCTTTTGGTTGAATAATGATTAAAATATCTGAAGGAAAAACCCATGGACAGTGGAAGAGATAGCCTACAGAGAATCTACCAGGAGTAGAGACAAATGGATTGGAGTAGAAACTTCAGAAGACATGGGGAGTCCCAAGGAATAAGTACAGGGACCACATGATAATGTGATAAGGAAATTCACATAGGTAGGGAGAGAAAAGCTTCAATTCCTTGTCTGAGAAATATGAAGAAGGCAATAGAAAATCAATTGATTCCTTAATTGGAAAATTTCCAAAGGGGAAAGATGATCATCTAGTACCCTGACTGTGGAAATTTCATAGTGAACTGAAAATTTCAGGTTCACTAGAGAGCTCCATGCAAAAGGAATACAATACTTAGAGCTCTAACCAGAGAAATTCGGGCTTAGTATTTTACTATGTGCAGTTCAAATGGAAGTGAAAGTCTCAAAAAACTTAAAAAAATGGAGGAGCTCAAAAACAAAAGGTCCTAACTGAGTAGAGACTGATTGACTGTTCAATTCAATAAGTCAGGAATTGAAATTTACAGAACTGAGCAGGCAGATTTATCAACATAAAGTTAAGGTGGAAAACATGATCACTGAGAAGATACATCTTTAGGAACTGCATTTTAAATGCTTCCAACATGAACTTTTTTATGATACATAGAAAGAAAAATCATTGGGCAAAAGGAAAAAAAATATGAGAATGAAAAGAAAGACTGATTTCTTTGACTATCTAAGTAATCTAGAAGGAATATTATGTGAGAGTATAATTTCATATTTTACATAGGTATATGAAGTAAAGGTCTTCTCTTTGGTTTTTTTTTTTTATGTTTTGCAAAGCAAATGGTGTTAAGTGGCTTGCCCAAGGCCACACAGCTAGGTAATCATTGTTAAGTGTCTTAAGCTGGATTTGAACCCAGGTATTCCTGACTCCAAGACTGGCGCTCTATTCACTGCACCACCTAGCTGATACGAAAAGGTCTTCCCTTCAAGATTTCAGAAAGCAATATAAATGCTACACTCACTAAATTTTAGAGTTATCAAATGCCATAATATTTGTTGGTACTGGTGGAATATTCACCACTTTTACTTTTATCTTTGCATATTCATAGACTAACCTAGCAAAGTTAATTGCACCTGTATGTGCTTAAAGAATTGTTTTATTGAATTAGATTTTGCATATGAGAATATTTAGAACCTCATATCAGGGTGACTTGTATAGGATAAGAATTAATAAGTGACTGTAAGCATATTGGAATATGGTCTATTTCTTGGAACCAATTTTTTTACTATAGTTTATATTTATATGATATTCTATGGCATAAAAATTATGGAGTTGAAAAGAACCTTAGTTTTCTTAAGGAATAATTGTATTTCTTTGTTTTGTACATTATACAGTACACATCAATATTAATGTTGTGAGTAATCACTTTATATATTCATTTGGCATTATAGGAAAATATGCCTTAAGGCTTAAAATAAGGAAGCCAAGAGATAATTATATCACTTATGGCAGGGGAAAAAAAGAAAAACAAAGATAGGGTGGATAGCTCTCTTAAGCAGAGTAAATCAATGAGGCTGAATGAATTCCTTGAGTCTAAAAACCAGCTAGTACCTCCAATAAAAGAAATGTATTTTATTATTTGTTTAACACAAAAACCATTTAAAAGACAAGGGGCAACTCATAAGATTTACCTGTTTATTTCTTGTTGTTACTGCTTTCTAATGTTTCATTGCAGGAATGTAGCAAACTAGAGATTATGTTAAATATGGGAGAGAGAGAGAGACTTAGGCCAAGGCAGATTCAGGAGAGATGACTTATTATTTTGTTTTGTTTGCTTCTTTGCAGGATTTCCAGAAAGCAATTTTTATTCAATCTTGAAAAAAAATAAGAACTCATTATGCAGTTTAGTTTTTTCACCTTGTAAAGTAACTTAATTGTATTAAAAAAAACCTGAACATTTTTTTTAGGTTAACAAATTATAAAATTTCTAAGGTATGCACATATGAAAATTTGGATAGATAGACAGGTGGATAGATAAACAAACTGCATTGGCAGATAGATAGTTAAACACAATATTCTGTTTTCATACATTTAAATTCTAGAAAAGGAGAACAAAGTAATGATGTAGAGGAGGATACAAACAGATGCAAATAAGTGGTCAACTACACACTATTATAGAAGGAAGATGTGGAGAAAGACATTATAAGCTAAAGAAAGACTGTTCTATTTCTGGACTGCAGAGTAAATCTGTGACATTATAGACAAATGAAAAATAAAAGGAATCTGACATAAGGAAAATGAAAAGAATTTTAGAGGATTTATTGACTAACATCATTTTCTTTCCTCCTAAGTAAAAAACAACTGAAACATCTAATTAAAAGGTTATATATATATATATATATATATATATATATATATATATATATATACATATATATGTATATATAACTATATATGTATATATTTTTACATATATTCATATACAATCATAAATATATTAGATACTATAATTATTAAATGGTTGAAATTTTAATCAGGAAGTCTCCAATTCAAATCTTAAATCACACATTTTAGTGTATGTCATTCAATATTTGGGAGTCCCAGTTTCTTAACTATTATATAATATCACATACTTTACAGGGTTATTTGAATAATAAAAGGGACAAGTTATGTAGAAGACTATAGAATATTAATTGTGTAAGATGTTTGATATAAATATATAATATATAATATATATTATATGTATATATACATATTATATATATATACATATATATATGTATGTATATATATATATATATATATATATATATATATATACGGAGGGAGGGAGAAATGGAGCCTGAAAGAAAAACACAGAAAAAGGGCAGTTATGAAACAAGAGAGTAGTGGAAAATGCTTTAAGGATGCATCATGGTATGCTGAATAGGACAGAACTGGATTATAAAAACAACAACAACAACAAAGAAAGAAAATTGATTTGCTATCTTCTCTTAATAGATGCAAGTTGATCTTGGCTTAGGTGCTCTCTCATAAATCTTTGAAACTAAGTACTAACTAAATTTTTGAGAGACAGAACCCACAGAGGGACCCAGTGAGGCAGTTCTCCTCCACAAGGTAACCTGGAAAAGAGCAGAAAGGCTCTGCTTGCCGGTGTTGGAGAGGCAGCGCACCAGAGGGGTGTCCTGCCAGAGCGAAAGAACTTCAGCCTTCTGGAGGCAGCCCCAGGGAGCCAGGGCTCACAGCAGTGGGGGAGTTTTCTGAGCTTCCCCCAGGGGATCACCAGGCACAAATTGAGGGAACAGAAGGGGACCTCTGCCAGAGTAAGCACCTGAAGCCCAGCCCTCAGGGCACACAGCAAGCAGCAGTGTGGCCACCATCCAGGAACTGTAGCAGGTGGAGCCAGTAAGCAAGAGCCCCCAGGGCATGAGCCCATTGAACCTAGGGTGGGGAGTGGAGAGAGACTGTCAAGCTCTGTCCTTTGCCCCTGGAACAGGACTCTGGGGCTCTGAACCCATTCAGATCCTGATAGCGGTCTAGTCTTCCCAGTAGAACAGCAGGGGCCCCCTCCACCTCAGGCCGATGGCAGAGGGGGTCTCATATGGTTATTCACAGACCAGGAGGGAGGACAAAGCCTCACACACTGAGATACTTGTGGGAGTGTCCCAAAAGCTCAGGAAGCACCCCCAAAACAGGCTTAGACTGGGAAAATGAGCAAACAGAGAAAAAAGAGGAACACCATCGAGAAATACATTATCTGTGATCCCAAGAAGGATCAATATACTCAGTATGAAGATGAGGAAGCACAAGTTCCTGCATCTAGAGACTCCAAGATAAATAGAAATTGGGCTCAGGCTACAACAGAGCTCAAAATAGACTTTGAAAATAAAATGAGGGAGTTAGAAGAAAAACAGGGAAAAGAAAGGAGAGAGATGAAGGAAAAACATGAAAATGAAGTCAGGAGCTTAGTCAAGGAAATCCCAAAATATTCTGAAGAAAACAGCATGCTAAAAACCAGCTTAGGGCAAATGGATAAAGCAGTTCAAAAAGTTATTGAGGAGAAGAATGCTTTAAAAAGCAAAATTGGACAGAAGGACAAAGAGATAAGAACATTCTCTGAGGAAAACAAATCCTTCAGATAAAAAATAGAACTCAGTGAGATTGATGAATTTATGAGAAATCAGTACTCATTACTTCAAAACCATAAAAATGAAAAATTAGAAGAAAATTTGAAACATCTCATTGAAAAAACAACTGATATGGAAAACAGATTTAGGAAAGATAATTTAAAAATTATTGGAATATCTGAAAGTCATGATCAGGAAAAGAGCCTTGACATCATTTTCAAGGAATTACTACAGGAAAATTGCCCTGATATCCTAGAAGCAGAGGGGAAAATAGAAATGGATAGAATCAACTGATCCCCCTGAGAAAGAGATCCCACAAAACCAATCCCTAGGAATATTATAGCCAAGTTCCAGAACTCCCAAATCAAAGAGAAGATATTACAAGCAGCCAGAAGGACACAATTCAAATATCATGGAGCTGCAGTCAGGATCACACAGGACTTAGCAGCAACTACATTAAAAGCTCGTAGGGATTGGAATACAATATACTGGAAGGAAAAAGAGCTTGGAATGCAACCAAGAATCAAATACCCAGCAAGGCTGAATGTCCTCTTCCAGGGAAAAAGATGGATTTTCAATGAACCAGGGAAATTTCAAATGTTCTGGTTAGAATGGCCAGAGTGGAACAGAAGGTTTGATCTTCAAATACAGGACTCAGGTGAAGCATAGAGATTGGAAGAGACAGGGAAAATATGAGGGACTTAATGATGATGAATTGCATGTATCCCTATATAGAAAAATAACACTGATAATACTCATATGAACCTTCTCAGTTAATAGAGCAGGTAGAAGGAGCTCTTGTAGTTGAAGCACAGGAGAAAGATGAATTTGAAGATAAAATATGGTGTAAATATAGAGTCGATAGAAAAAAGGGAAATGTAATGTGAGAAAGGAAAAAGGAGAAGGGGAATAGGCCAAGATATCACATATAATCTGATTTTTCTTTATTACAAAGAGCTATTGCAATGATATGGAAGGGGGGGAAGGCAAGGGGGAATGAGGAAATCTTCACTCTCATCAGAGGTGGCTAGGAGAGGAAACAGCATATATACCCAATGGGGTATAGGCATCTGGAGTAAGAAGAAAAGGGTGGGACAGGGGGAAAGGGGGGATGTGAGTAATAGAGGAGAGGATGGACCATGGTGGGAGA